>NC_064670.1:47302342-47625676 GCF_943734685.1 Anopheles coluzzii
AAGAAAAAAGCATCTGACCAATTCGTTAGTTCGATATTGACGGGTTGCCATCCCCGCTGATCATACCGGCGCCTGTCACCATGGGGAAGCCGGAGGGATACCGTGTCACACAAATTCGCAGAAAAAGGCTATATTCAATTTGTTTGCCAGATAAAATTGATTTCCGTTTGATTCGGCGGTAACTTGGGGACGGGGTTTGGATATGGAGCAGATAAAAAAGGTCAAATCTCAAAATCAGAAAAGAGATGGATTTTCACGTCAGTGACAGTCAGTGTTGTGTCCGTCCGATATTTTGTCTCATCATATTCCGGCACACCGCGAACGCACTCCTCTCCCGGGAACTGGTCGCTGGTGGTCGCATTTGAAAGCGAGTGGTTTCGGGTGTCGTAATATTCACCTTTGGGTTCACTTTCCCTTTTACTCAACGTGCGCTTTCTCCTCCTTCGCCCCTCCGTTTGCTTCTCCACTGTGTATGTTGCTACCGTAAACAACGGTACGAAGCTGTAAGCACAACAAAGCTTTGTCGTTAAATGTACCCGCCCGTTACACACCATTGCCAAATTCCTCTCCTCTGCGCTGATCTGACACGAGGTTTCACTGGGCCGTGTTTGTCTGGTTTTTCGGAACTGTTTGCGTGAAACATTTTCGTCATTGCATTGACATTTGTGTCGCTTCGAACCGGAAGGATGTCGTGATCGTTAAAAATACGCTCTATCGTTAGGCTACACATACACACACAGTATCAGATTCCGCGGTTGAGTTGATAAAGGAGTTATGTGTTATTCGTACAAAAAAAACTTGACTTTCTCTAGCATCACATGACTACGGGTAGACTTCCGGTGGGAGGAAAGAAAATAAAAGATGTCAACAGAAGCTGTCGCTGTAACTCATCTGTTGCTGTAAATTGTTCTGCAATTTGTTTGCTTTGTCGTAAAGCTTCTCCGCACTGAACGCAACCAATTGAACACATAAATGTCTTTGTGTAAGATTTTGGTATGAAAATGAGAAGCAATTATTGTTATGAGCAAAGAACAATCGTTTATGTATTTAGCCGGGAATGTTTGGTGAAATAATTATACGCAAGTTTATTCGACATACCCTAGGCTGTATGTTTTGATTGTGTAAAGTTCCATGAAATAAGTATAAATAAATATATAATTCATATATTTAAGTAAAACATACTAAGAAAGTAATTTTAATGTGGATAATATGTCAATATCTTGATTGAAAACAATTGGAATAATGAATATAAAAGAAATGTTGAACACAAAATAAATATATGGATTCTTATGACTTTTGTATAGCGATAATGCTCTTTAATGTATGAATGCAAATGCTGAAAACATCTTCGCTTTGTTTTTGTTTAGCATAAACACATTATTTACAAACAATCATTCGTTCCGTTTCGGTATCGCTTCGCCTGGAAATATATCATACGCAAGCAGAAGAATGTGAGCAACACCCATGCCCCATCCCTCTACTTGGTTTTATTGGAATATGTGAAAAAGTTACCATTTTTGTTACGATATTTTGCCGCTTCCATTAAAGCGGCCGAAAGAATGCGCCGACTGCAGGGGAAATTCAATATTTTTATGACATATTGTGTGTTTACTCACTGTCATTCGATGCAATTGAACGCGTAATGATGTATGTCAGCCATAAGTTTTCCGGCTTTTTTTTTTGCTGCTCTTGTCATTTTCTCCACTTGCCGGGGAGTGTGTCATATTGGATGACTGTGGTTGGCATGTTTCGGGGAGTTGGTACCGTGAATGGAATATTATTATTCATGTCACGAGTAGTAGTTTGCTGAGCGTGTTTGGTCTCGCTCTTTCTCTCTCCTCGGCCGTCAATTGTGTTTGTATGGTCTCTGCCGTAAAGTGGAGGTTGTCTGTCGATCATCGATCGTTAAAAAAATGGTTCTGCAATCACAATTGTCGATGTATGTTTTATGCAATACATTCTCATACACTCATACCCATGGACAAAAGATGTTTTTTTTTGTCGTGTTAAAACCCCCGTCAAGTTTCTCGAACAAATCGCGCCATGTGTGAATTGATTTCTCATAAATAACAACGGCAGAGAACCACCTTGCTCTCCCCGATTGCATATCTAATCCTCTCTCCGCATGTGCACAACGGTTACGTACGTGATGTATGGGGAATGTCTTGCAGAGCAAAACACAATCAGCAGATGATGAGTGTTGGTCGTTTTGTTTAGTTTTATTTCATTCTCGCCTCATACAGGCCTCTGTTGTCTGCGTTATGGTTCCCTCTGCGACATGCGACTCGATGTGGGGTGGTGGGTTTTGTTTTGCATTGCGAATGCATTCGCTGACATTGAAAAAATCGACGACGAGATGGGAATGCTGTGTCCCTGTTTATTACTGCACCGCTCATGCCAGCTTCGTGTGTGTTTGGTCGCCGTTTCTTGTGCGAATCTGATCCGGCCGGACCCTGGGGGAACTTTGCGAATTGTTTTCAAACAACTTTGCAGAATTGCCACAGTTGATTTTTACATTTTTTTGCAACCCCTTTCGCGTTCGGCAAAACTAAACCGGCCGTCTAATGAGCCCAGACCAAATTGTTTGGTTTGTATTCAAACCATCCCCGGCTGTCAAATGTAACCCAATGTGCTCGCTTGTGTGTGTGCGCGAGTACTCCCTTGCAAAGAGTGCGGAAGTAATGCGTCTTTTTTTCTTTTTTAGTTCGTTGGGGTTTTTTCGTTAGCATCTTCCACACCTTAGTTAGTAAGCCCCCCTCATCACACCCCGTTCCCTTTGTTTGTGGCCGGCTGTGTCCATTGAAAAGCGTCGTCCAAATTTCTCACGTTTTAGCCGGCCAGATCGTGTTCCGCGGAGTTCGGGAAAAGGGGTGAAAAAATAGAGATGGGCTAGAAAAAAAAAAACAAACTCAACTCAAGCGGTACGGAACGAAACGAAAAAATGCCGCCGCGCGCGCGTTTGCGATCCTCTTCTCCTCCTTGTTGCCGTTCGTTCGTTCTTGGTGATGTGGTCTTGTGAACACACGATGGCAAGGAACATTTTTACAGCGGGCAGCAGTGCGCCAAGCCCAGCATTTAAACATGGGCGGGGTGTGTGTGTGTGTATGCAAAGCCAAGCAAAAGGGGCGCAACGTTTGCAAGATCGCCCGTAAAAACGGTAAAGTTTGGGTGTGTGTGTGTGTGTTTGTGTGTGCAAGGGCGGGGGGAAATTTACAAACATTTCTTAAACGGCCGGCTATTCAACATCACCCCGCCTGTGGCTTCCTCCCCGTTGGTTTGTTACAACTAACAGACGAGTTGAATTGGTGTGTCTGGCTGCTGCTGAAGCCCAGATTTGTCTCAACTCAGATTGCATCCCAAAAATGCATTCCGTTTTGTGTGTGCGTGTGTGTGCATGAGCGCGCGCGCGGTCGAATGCGTACTGTAATGGTTGCGCGATTTATGCGCGCGCGCCCGTCTGTTGCGCTACATTTTCTCAACCTCTTTGCTGGTAGTGTAACCTCTCCAGTTTATTGGGTCTATCTTAGCGCAGATAGATAGCGTGGAATAATCGCACAATGAATCGAAAGGAAGTAGAGCGCGCGATGTTTATGCCAGTTCGTTTAGGTTTCGTGGGTGCAGTTCGGATATAATCGGTTGAGTATAACTTGGACTCTCGCTTACGCTCGGACAATTTCAAAGACAATTTCCCTGCTGCAGCGGGAGGGTACACTTAAGCATCCGATGGTGCGGTGCGGCGTATTGAGCAATTGTGTTTACCAAAGTACAATTGCAGCAAGAAGCAAGATTTGGCCCAGACAATATGCCAGTTTTATGGTCAAAATGTGCAGCGAAGTGTGCAGTAAAACTGATTACCTTTGTAATGGAGTGGCATGTTATTTAAGTTTTGCCGTAGCGAATGGTACTTATAGGTAACCGAGAGAGCGATACAGGCGAGTTGCTGCAAATTGACGAAGTGTATGCGTGAAAATGTGCGCTATTCATGTCAAAGATAAGCTATCGGAATCTGTAAAAATAAGTTAAGTCCATAAATGAGATTTTTGTTGATGTATGTAGTTCCAGGAGCTGGATCCGGGAGGTTATGAAACTGCTTGTTAATCTAACCTCGGAAATGTATTAAACCATTCATACCAAAGAATCAAAACCAATAGGCTTAATTGTTGTTAGCGATACCTAGACGGAGCTCAACCCTTTGTATTTGGAAGAAATAGAGATGTCTAAAACTGGTAAGGTGTCCCTAAGGTTGATGGTTTAGTATTTCCAGAGACTTTCCAACCGCCATCAGATTAGTATTTATGTCATTTCATGTGAAAAAGTGATCTCTAATTTTTATGTGTATTATACTAATTATTTAACCTTATTCTATCTTATGGATCGTGTCTTTGATTCAACAAAAACCGACTCGTCATGGTTCAGGTACTTTCCTCGTCCACCGTGTTCACTCGACCGATAAGGCCGGAAGTGGGATGTTTGCTGGAATAAAAACAGCAAAGAGATGAGGCACGCTATCGACGACGACGATTAGCAATAGGCAAGAGTCTTTAATTTTAGGTTGATAAATGTTGTGTAAAATTAATAGGTTAACCCCGTGCACGATATCTTGATAAAATGTTCGGCAGAAATTATATTTTTTCCCTACGCGAGCAAAGAAACACGAAATATTATTTTTGGACTATTGTCTTTCATTGATAGATAGGCCGTCTATGAGTCGCCTGCCACGGCCAGCAGTCTAGACGGCTTCGAAGTGGTGGTTGTTTTGTGTTACCTGGCTTGCCAGCAGCCCCTTTCTGCAGGAAAATTGGCACCAGCCGGATCAACGTTTCGCTCTGAAAGGATAGCCCTGGCAACGGCTCAAATAGCAAAGGTAGCTTCCTAATGAGGTTGTCTCATCATTACTGACGGGGAATATCCATCAAAATGGGATGCGAAGATGTGATTTTGTCTGTGCCGGTAGCATATGAGAGCAGCTGAATCTCTGTGTCTATGCAAACGTTTTTCATAAGGCGGTGCAGCATCGTCGAGATCTGCTCAATGAAGAATGTCGCCTGTCTGTAATTGGATGGGAAGCTAATTAGGACCCAGGGTGCAGTAGTGTGTCTCGTAGCGTGTGGGTGAATTTGAAGAAATATTATACCAAAAAAGTAAACAATATCCAGGTCAGTTGAAAACAGTCATTATTAACTGACCGTGGCAGACGTCAGATGATTGTCTCAAGAAGGCTTCAATTTTCGATACTAAAAAGACATATATGAGCAAATAGTTATACAAGTTGTCCTTTAAAAGGAAGAGTTTTACTGATAAAAATCTTCATGAAAAATATGCATTAAGACAATAATATTGAAATGTTTTAATTTTTGTTGACCTCAGGGTAGTTTCTTCACGTAAGTAGATCTTTGGAATTGATATTCGAGAGCATTAATCCCTTCATAAATAAGTCGATGTAATACTGTTGTCTATTCATATCACGCTAGCCTCAATTACACTGTAAATTGTATGCATCCAGTTCTAGTTTTATTTTCTAGCTTATATAACGCAAAATGTTTATCGAATTTCGCTGAATTATTGGACATTGCAATTCAAGCATACATTATTAGAACTCGCTCTAGTCCTAAATTAAGATTCATATACAATTGGGTGATGTTTTCGGAAGCAGTTGCACTGTGTTATTGATACAGCACAAGTTAATTACCATCGCGAAAGTACACTTTCCTGCTGCCATGGGAAACAATGTGGCCCTCCATACAAGGGTGCGCTATGGTTCGTTCCGAATCATGCTCCTCGTCATCAATTTGATCTCTCGCCCCAACAAATTATTGTTGCCTGCCCGAGTGCAGTGCAAACGAATGAATCATTCGACATAATACATTCTGCTATCAATCCACTTGTTGGGCGAGAGTTGGAATGGCAATCTCGTGAGTTTTGCCTGTCCCGACCGGACCGTTCTTGTTGTTACCGCGAGCCCGATGCGATGCTCGGTCGTCGTTTCCCGCGAGCAGTTACCGTCTCGAGGTCAATTAAATTCTTCGCCCAACTTAAGCCCTGATTGCACTGATTGCCTTTGAGTAGACACAAACTACTAGTGAATAGAGTCAATCCCTTTACTTTTTTGCTGTTGCTGTTGGCGCTGTGTTCGTTTGATGAACGATTGTACTGACGGCTGCAAAAATGGTTCTTGATACTAAGTATTGTTGAGAAGGTTCAGTTATGATCCTATTCACACTTTTTCTCCGTTTGTTTATGCAGGAAGGATACATTTCTATGAAAAAAATGTACATATGTAACTAGATTGAGACTTACTCAACTCTAATAACTAATTAATTCGATGCTGTGATCGTTACACACTGGTGAGGTTCACATGTCGTCTGTATATGTCATGCAATTACTGACTCAACGATGAACTCTCATTTGAGCTTGTCGGGATTAAACAGTACCTACCCACACACAAACTTTGCGAGCAGTTTCAATGCTCATGCACCCAGTACCGTTTCGAGGTATCAGAGCTCATGAAGTTTCGTTCAATTTATAGGAATCAACTTCATGCAAAATACGTGCTGGATGCAGATTGTTTCCCATTTCATCGGAGAGGATGCTGAACCATGAGCAGCGTATGCAACAGCCGATGCATGCTTTTAATGGAAAAGTGCGTAGGTGAAAGCTTTTCGATAATAGCTTGAAATATGTACACCTATGTGCTGTTGTTTTTATTACTTCACATTGCAAAAATATGTTTTGTCGATTTTCAATATTTTGCAAATGTAATGGCTTGTTGTTCATAAGGTGAAAATTTATTAATAATGAATAACTCTAATGCTCTTTTAATTGCCCTACATCACAGCTTTAACTAAGTCGGAGCCTTTTTCTACTGGATTTGTTACATTTATAATGGTTGGTTACACCACATTCCAATAATCGAGACCCAACCACCATTGTATGAGAGAAAATTCGAGCTGTCAAAGCTCCTGGGTGGATAGCGCCATAAACAGCTCTGGGAAATTGCACACTTCAATGACCACGTGTACGCGCCAGTCTCCCGTAATGGCTATGCCATGGCTCAACTGCATGTATACGCTTTCCGAAGGGTTCTTCAAATGTTTTGCGAACACAAACACACAACACAAACACACACACATCGAGAACCAGCTGGATCACACCATCACCTTGATCGTTTCAGAAGAGGGTGCACTGTATCATTAAATACGCACAGGCAGCGAAGGGGAAGCGAAATGGAATGAAGTGCGGAGTGTTTGTCGTGTGTGCGTAGTCGGAAGTAGAACCATTTTTTGGGGGGAACCACCACCATCCGTCGGTTGTTCCGTGGGTGCAGTGAAGCTTTAAATTCCCACACTTACTGCGAGACGGCTCCCATACCCACGGGTTTACCTTTGGAGCTTGTTTTTTTTTTCGGAGAGTGTGTATACATTTTATGCTATAAGGATAAAGGTTAGATAGCTGCTTGTTGCTGGTTTGCATTGTTGTTCGTGGTGCCAAATGATCTTCTGTAGATGGAGGCATATTTTTGTGGCATATTTATTGTAAAAAGAATGACCGAAAAACTTCGTTTGATGTATACTAGAGTGACATGCTGGAATGGTGATGGTGACTTTTTAATACATTTTTCGCATGCTTTGCTTCTTGTCGAAAGATTCAAAACATTTCAAACAAAGCTCAGATTACCAAATGGTCTCTGTAATGTAATGTAAATGTAAATGTAATGTAATTCAAGGTTTTACAAATCAAGGATTTAACGCGCCGTAGTTAATTAATCACGTGACACAAAACACGAACTTAATGCAGTACGCACCAGTTACGCAGAAATAATAGTTCATTTTCTGTTAGGAATTTCGTTCTAGCACTGCTATTCCCTTTAGTTTTATTTGTGGACTCGTGGCAACAAAAAAACACATTACACGTTCCGTGCCGTCCTGTCAATGCGGCTTCTTCCCCCCTTCTTACCAGTACGTGCAACTATTTGACGTTCGTTCGAGCAGCTCGACTCGGTTTGCGATAGTGGAGTTATCGATCAAATTCTTTCTTATGTTGGTGTCATCTACACTGAACGCCCACCAAATTCCACCCCCGATACCCGTTGGTCGGAATGGTTGGAATTTTGCGGTTTGTATTATCCTACCCTATTATTGTATGTGTGTGTGGGCTTGTCAGTTGAACCAAGGGGAGTAAGATAATAAATTAGCGGCGATATGTACGTGCAGTTTGGACAAACCAAGGAAACAAACAAAACAATGCAAATAGCCGAGAATATCGATCTAATAAACCAAAATCACTATGTGCACAGTGTAGCGATTTATTGTGTGTGTGTGTACGGCAGCAGGACGCCAAGATGCCTCGATGAGTTTGTGATAAATCAATACAAGCAAATGTATATGACTCGTTGTATATTGTCCGTTATCTGAAGAAATGTTTAGAAAGGCCTGGAAATTACATGTAAAGCTTAAAAAAAGTCTCTTTATTATCATTTCAATCTATTTCTATTGTGTTCCATATTGTGTGATGCATTAGATCGTAGTTTATTCCAACCTTTTGTCATATTTTGCTTTGCTTGAACGACAGTGGGATGCGTAATTGTTTACCCTGTAAGTCGCTAATTGGATTAATTAGCTAATGGAATTCTATCAAACTTTTTTTTTCTTTTTTCTCGCCAAATAATCTGCACCTCCCTCCAAACGACCGTTCCCTGGTTACTCCCTGTGCCGTGTTCGTGTAGGTTTTGTTACTGTGTACTCTATTGGAGTAAACGATCACATCGATACTTCCTGCCAGTGCCAGGCGTTAATCTATTTTAAAAAAAAGAATGGCGAAATGAAGTGTGTCTTGATCCAGAGCCTCGTATTAGCCTGCCCAATAAGGTAGAGCAGGGAAGAGAGATCCAGATAATTGGATTCTACATTCCACAATGAATCATTTAAATTCAGCGAACGAAAAAGCCTACATATAGACACTGTGGTGTGTCCATTGCCAGCGGTGGCAGCTGATTCGGAGTTCCCCGAAGAGCAGTATGGGCCCCATTAGTAAGTTGCTCCGGAGCCGGGCGGACATTCTTCCACGCACTGCGTCCTGCATTTGCTTCCTTCTTCTCCCTCTCGGTTGCTACGCTAACGCTCGTCAATTGTTGTCTTGTTGCGGGGTGTGCTGCATGGAAGCGACGCATCTTCCCGTACCTGTGCACACCTGTGTGCCCGGGCGAAGTGCTACGAGCGCGCGCGCGCCTGCGAGCATAAAATATATGCTTAGCTGTATACGCCCATTAAGCATTCTGTGACACACCGAACAGCCATTGTTTTCCACCTCCAGGGAGGAGAGCACAGTGGTGCGTTGGGGTGGTGGAACTGTGTCGCCAATGTGAATTAACGTTCCTTCGAGCAATTTCACCGAACACAGACAGCCAGCAGCGGGGCGAAGAGAAATTATATGTAGGTTACCTTACTTTGCTCTATTTGATCTCCGGCCTGGTGTGAGTAATGATGCGTTACGGCTCACTGTCATAACAACGGGGTTTGAGGTGGTTCCGGGTACTTTTCAGCAGTGTGTATCGGTGTATGCAGTGGAGGAGACAGGAAGATGAGGAGCTTGTGTTAAATGGTACAGATAATTCGGGTTTTTTTTCCTGGTGACTTTCCTCCATTCACTCACTCAAATCTGCAAAATTAACGAGACGATTTTGAGACTAGGTACTGATGCAGATGTAGTGACCTTAGAAGATCGTACGATCCCATCTTTGTATCGTACGTCTTTGTTTGTTTGTTGAACACTCAGCTAAGCACTAGGCACTAGGTGAGATTCACGCACTATGTTGTAATTTTAATATTTAACCGCTCGTTTAAACAGGGAATTGCTTTAATGAGCAATGATGCATCCTTTAATGGTGCAAGTTTCTGTTCGGATGGGGTTTCGCTTGTCCCTTAGCAGTATGGAGGAACACATATTTCAATTAAATTGCGAAGTGATGTGAAAAATTATTTGTTTACCAGCTAAATTGCTACCGATGGTAAAATTCATCACACAATTGTACATCGCCGTTTTGCCGCTGTGTATACACTGTACTGTGTTGTGTCAACATACCGTTTTTGCGTCCTCTCATCATTCATGATTTGAATTACATGACCGACAATTTATTCATTACCCAAACAAACCTCTGCTGCTTTTTGTACTGTTAGAAAATGGCAAACACGAGACGCAGGCTTGGGGGATGCGGGAGGTGTACTACGCACGACTAAAAATGCATAAGATGGTTTGGTTTTCTTTTAAAATTTATTTCTTCGTTTCACGACAACATCATGATGGTTCAATTTAGAGTTTCTCGTTTTCTCCTCATCTCGGGGGCATTGCCGTACATTCACAACAATCACCACCGCGTCAGCGGTTGTTGGCAAAAGGAACTTGCGATCCTTTTCTTTTCTCCGCACGCAAAAAAGTTTAGGCTCCGAAAATGATTCAACCGCGAAAACGTCTCAATTTGTTTTCCACCTTCTGCTAGCACTGGGACAAAGTTGCGCTACTGAAATAATGCGACACGACAGTACATCTGGGAGAAGAACAAATTCTGGGAAAAGGCAAACATAACTCGACTAGCATGATGATAAAAAAAAAACTTGATGGTAAAACATTTATTACTCCATGTTTTATGATTGTTTTTTTCTCTCGATTAGGTCGTTACTGTATTGGGGGTTATCGTTACCTGTGGTGGGATTTCTTCGTTGATCAGTGTACCCGTCGGCTTAGCTTTAGTGGAGTATTTTTCTGCTAGGCTTTTAGCATTCATATGCTTGTTGTAGATGTCCAAATCCAGTTATAACTATTAACGTAACTGACTTTTCTTCCCACTAAGTAAGCCAACAGAATGATAAATTGTTAAAATATTTTCTTCCGGGCGGCGTTAACCAGTGACATGCCTTAGCTTTCTGTGTCCCTCCCCAGAAGGAGGTCATCGGGGTGCGTCTGTGCAAAGATTGCCGTTCAGAGTAAATAGACGGGTGGGAAGTACTCCCATGCGCTTATTCTTCTCTTCCTCCACTGTTTGTGCGCTCCCATTCTAATTGATCGTAATAAAAGCACAATTACCACCGGGTTGAATGTTCATAACTTGCCTGTAATCGGTTCTCGTTTCTTCTGTCTCTCTTTCGTGGTGTGGAAAGAAATCTTTGCTCCATTTTTTAACACGTTTGTTTTCTGTTGCGTTTCTTTCTTTCAGACCGTTCCAGGGGCAGCACGCCGACCATCGAGAAGTAACCGTGCAAAAGCAAAGGAAATATTGCTGATGTAGAGAGAAGCAACAGTGTGTGCAACAGCTGCTGTTGGTACCGCTAGAAGGAGAAAAATCTTACTGCATCATCACGATCGTAGAACCAATTATCTCGCTTTCCTCCTTGTGAAGCATTTCCTTGGCGCTGAACATTCCGACAAGGAAGGGGTGTATGTGTGTGTGTATGTGATTGACTAGTGCTACTTCGACTCAAGGGCATACCGCTTGGTCCCAAAGCTGACTACGGTCGGAAAATCGTAAGTCGTTTACTCATCGCGTTCGGCAAATGAACGGGCAACAGACGATCGCATCTTAACCCACCACACCCGGTCATATCTCCATCGCTCGATGAAAATGTCGCTCAACGAAAAACGGATGTTTGACCGTGAAACACTCCGTTCCGTCATCCAGCAATGGAACACGGTTCGGTTGGATATATTCGCGCTGTCCGAGCCGAACGAGGTAAGTTTTCCGAGCCAATAAAAACATATAAAACCGAGTTTAACTTGAGGAAGAACGCCATCATTAGCGTAGAAATTCATTGCACTGTTTGAACTGTTTCTGATTTTGATATTGACTTTTTATAGTTTGGCTACAGCACACTGACTCATGTCAAAGTTGATTCCTCATTGTAAAGACACTTTGTTTGCCAATTTTGCAATTCCACGAAATATGTGAGCCGCGGTCGTTGTGACCTGTACAGAAAAACAAGTATTGCCATGTCCCGGAATGTGCTTAAACATGAACGCGAGTACTGCTTTAACACAAAGTTTGTTGAACCTTGCAATCTGCGGAACGATCCTCATTCTTCCACTCTGGCAATAGTATGAATTATGTTAAATTGAACATAGATTTGTCCCAACAACTTCCTCAAGATGCTTGAAGCCAATTGACGGCGCAAAGACGACAGTGTCTGGCAGAATTAGTCATGCCCTCTAGCCGTTGATATGTTGCGCATGAGTGCCACCAACATGATGGTGCGTTCCATAGGAGCCTGCCTCCTACCGGAGTGCGGATTTGCCCGACGAAGAACGATGAATGTTATTTCGAGGAAATGACATTCAGGTTCGTGTCGCCCTATTGGGCGCTTCAAAGCGATAACACGACCGCCGGATGGTACCCGTACCCATTACAGCTTCGTCTCATTCCATGCCATGCTGTTCTTTATCTCACCTTTCGCAGAACCTGGAATTCCACGGAGTGATGCGATTTTACTTCCAAGACGAGGGCCAAAAGGTAGCAACCAAATGTATCCGTGTCGCATCCGATGCTACGGTTTCCGACGTTATCGGTAAGTTTTTGCTTTAATATATTGCTCGACCGCATGGGGCTTCCGTTCTGCCGTGGGAAACCCTATACGGGAGCGGAACGCAAGCCCAAACAATGCGAAAACAATTTATCAATATCCTCTGTGTGTGTGTGTGTGTGTGTGTGTGTGTGTGTGTGTGTGTGTTGTACCGTCGCTTATCATGTCTTTTATTATTTCCGGTTTTACAGAAACGTTGATAGAAAAGTTTCGCCCCGATATGCGAATGCTCTCCCTGCCAAACTACGCGCTGTATGTGGTCCATGCGAACGGCGAAGAACGCAAGCTAAACCCGGACGAAAAGCCGCTGCTCGTGCAGCTCAATTGGCATAACGATGATCGCGAGGGACGATTTCTGTTGAAAAATTGTGCCCAAAAGACAAATGTAAGTAGGCGTACGTAATGCTCTCGCTAAGAGTAGCTCATCCTGACCTTTTCCAACAACACTCCGGCTTGTCAGCGCTGCAACTGGTTGCCTGTGCTCTTGCGTTTGTTGCTGTTGGCAAGGAGGACAATGCCATTGGAAGACACGAGAACCGTTCGGTGAAGTGTGCTTTTATTAACTGTGCTAATTTTGTACTTTTGCCCTTCGCAGACCCTCGACAGCATCACCGATCAGCCGAGCTTCAAGCGCAAACTGTCCAAGCGCGAAAAGAAGGAGCAGAAAAAGAAGGAAAAGTTGAACAAACTGCAATCGGCCGGTGGTGGTACTGGCGGGCCCGATTCCGAGAACCATGTTGCCGAGAAGCTGTACACCGAGCTGCCGGAAACATCGTTTACGCGATCCATCTCCAACCCGGAAGCGGTAATGCGGCGCCGCCGGCAGCAGAAGCTGGAGAAGAAGTTGCAACAGTTCCGGTCGAGGGACGGCGGGCCGGACACTGGCGGCACGCTGAAAATCTACGGCGAAAGTCTGTGCCGGGACGTGCCGTACAAAACGCTGCTGCTGTCTATTCGAGACTGTGCCCAGGCCGTTGTACGGGAGATGCTGTCCAAGTATGGCATGGATAAGGTGGATCCGCTTCACTACTGTCTCGTACAGGTAAGGTTCTCCCCGCACGTGTGGAAGGAAAAAACAAACTACACGCAAAAGGTTCGCTGGTGGGTGCTGGTGGTCGGTGGATTAGTTGTGCGAATCCCACTTCAAGTGCGGGGGTTCGGAACAGTTGATGTAAATTTAATCACATTTTCCGTTTTCCGTAGGTTAACAGCGACGGGTCCGAGTATATCCTTGATGACGACGAGTGTCCGCTCTCTATTCTAATGAATCACCCTACTTCTCGAGGTAAGTGGCTCCCCCGATTCAGTACACATATTTATTCTTCCAACACAATATTTCACCTTGATCGCAACCAAATCTGATTTACAATATTCGAAGCACAGCAGTATTTCCCACGGTTAGCTAAAAACATTTTGTTCGATAATTCAGCGTTTACACCTACCAATTGTCATCGAATCCATTGTTGTTGGTGTAGTTGATGGAGGGGTTGGAGATGGAATAGGAGCGCTCCAGCAATCAATTGAAAGCGAAACTCAGTGCGTATTGTATTTTCTAAACTGCTGCAAGGCAAGGAATCGACATTGACCCAAAATTGTACAACCTCGTTCGTGTGTACAAGTATGATTTTGTTTGTTTGGCCACATGAAGGCAACCAATGTGTTTGCATGACATCGCATTTGACTTTGTTTAATCAAATGTAAAATTGTTTGTAACAACGATTGCTCTAGTTAAATTAAGGGTAATTGTATTAAGGAAACCAAGCATATTTATTTATCTAATATTTTTTATTAAAATTCTTCCAACCCCAGGCTCAGCACGGAACAGAATGCGTGCTCAAAAGTAAAAGCTTTTTCTCAGCGCCATCTGTTGCACAGTAGAGCAACTAACGGCGGGTATCAACTGTGGTAAAACGTTATCGATTTTTTGACGACATTCAAAGTCAGCACAAACATGTTTTTCAATTATGTGAATTTTTGTCCCCTATTATTGATTTAATTTTTTTAAGACATGTTTTTTTCCTCCAATC
Source organism: Anopheles coluzzii (assembly GCF_943734685.1). NCBI lineage: Eukaryota > Metazoa > Arthropoda > Insecta > Diptera > Culicidae > Anopheles > Anopheles coluzzii. The sequence goes on from NC_064670.1 coordinate 47,316,933, forward strand.
TTTACCTACATTGCTATCGTTGCACTGAACGAACCAATTAAAGAGCGTTGTCAAGATAGGGTACGATTCAATACTGGATTTTCTTATCTGCTGACACTGCTTTTGTTTGTTGTCTGCCCAGCAGTGTCCATATAGTGTGATAAAGCACATCACCTGTTCGATATGTCGACGCACGTGAAAGAATTGCTTCCTGGTGGTGGACACCATTTATTCCCAGTTTATCAGCACTGCACATTTTATGATTCAAACACAGAGTGTGTGTGTGTGTATGTGTCTTTGTGCGCCTCACAGATAATTATGAGTTGATGGATGTTTCCAAGCGCACCAACGTTTCATGATAAAATGAAATAACGGCGCAGTTTACCCATTAAGCGTTATGCAGCTAATGTTTGCGAGGCTAATAATGATGAAGATGTTTACTGTGTACTACCGTTCTTTGCCAACTCTTTAGGATAGACTTGGTCAGTGTCCGTGTAAATCAATAATACATGTTAAAGGCATCAAAACGATCATTTCGAAACGGAAGTAATCCAACGCCAATGGTTAAACAATTCTCTTTGCGGTATGTTAGCGAAACAATGCCGGGACGGACTCAGGCTAAATTAAAGAAGTTAGAAACGATCGCTTATCTTAGACTGTTTGAAAGCCTTTCTTATGATTGCGTGGTGATTTATGGTGTAATTTACCCGCGCGGTGACCGTTTTGTTGTTTGCTGCCGTTGCCAACTGGGCTGTGCGTAATAATAATGGAAAAAGTGTACTTTTGTTTGTCCCCTAAAACCCACCCCGCAACCAAATTTCGATGATTGATGCGATACGACCTGACACGTGAAATGTTTATCAACCGGGCTAGAGCGTGTCTTTCGGCGTAGTGGGCTGGAGGTCAAACTGATACTGACTCTCGCGCGCGCGAGAGAGAGAAAGAACGCTTTTCTCAGCTTGTTTAGTAGGATTATCACTAACAATCAACTCAACCATCGCTCGCCTGTAAATTTTCTACTACTGTTACTACAATTACTACTACCACAAAATGCGTGTGTCTTGTGCTCTTCGAGCATTCCTTTTACCTGTAGCTGTGAGCGCTTTCTTTTTCGGTTGCGGTCGCGTTGCACTTCGTCCGCCATCCACCGCCGCCTTAGTATCTTGGTGGAACGAATGTAATGCTAAAAAGCTATGCTCAACAGTGAGTACAAAATCTGTCATAAAATCCTACGGGAAAAGACCCCGAGAGCCCCGTTTTCCAGAGAGTTTTGCTGTCATTTTTGCTCTCGTCTGGTTCGCTCTCTCTCTCTCTTTCGTTCGGGACTTTGATTCTCGCACTCCCGGAGCGCGTTTCACGACACGGCAATACTCTAATGCCCGCGACATGCAACTGGCTGGCTGGCTGGCTGCGCTGGTATCGCACACCGACCGAATGTCCGGCGGCGGGAGCAAAAGTGTCGTGACGGGCGTAAATTCAACGCATCGTTTCTCGGTCAGTGTCGTGTGCGTTCGGCAGTCAGTCACCAACATGCTCTCCCACCGTGCAGACCAATAAGTTTCGGGTGCGGGTTACGGGTAAACATCGCTCCCTGTTCCGGAACCGGAATGCACACAAGCATTTCCCGTGTGTGTGTCTGTGTTTTTCTTCTGCCCCCGGTGGGGTGCTGGTGGAGGGGAACGAGAGCATAGTATTCGCTGGGTGTGTGATGGGGGAGAATCACCAAAACAGTTCCAGCGAGGGAAACATTACTCACGAGCGAGTGAATCTTTGTGACGTGAATTATCTTCCCGAGTAGCAGGAAATTTAGCCGAATGAATGTGATAGCGATAGGTGTATGCGAGTGACAACAGGCGACGAAATGCTGCTGGCCAATGCGTCACCATCGAATAAAAAAGAAAAAGTGGGATAGTGTAAACGGCACAACACAAACAAACAAGAGCTTCTACGCTGGAGTTGCCAGCAACGCTGTGTCCCAATTAGTTTGTCGCTGGCCGCCTGGTCGCGGCGTTTTGTTGTGTTTGTGTTTGTGATTATCGTCGAAAGAAAAATGCCGCCGAGGCCGTTCTGTGGTGTTTCGCGTCGGGTATGCCGCTCTACCCTCTCGGCGAACCAACGCTTCTGCTGCTCCTCATCAGCCGTGAGCGAGTTTTCGAAACGTTGAAGCGCCGGAATACAAATATCTGGCGGCAGATCTGGCGAATGGGGTTGGTTGTGGATGCACAAACCAACGCTCTTGAGGTTGTGCAGTTTCGTGAAAGGAAAAGGCAATTAAAATGGTTTATTAGATCGAATAATGGTGAGCGGTTCACAGAACCAATCAATACCATTTGGAAGCTACAAATGGTGGGGCGACGGCAGTGTTGGAGCGAAAAGCAGCTGCTGAGTGGGAGCAGTGTGGGGACGAGCGTGTTCTATGTTACTCTCGAGTGGTTTTCCAATCGAATATATATGTGTGTGTGTGTGTGTGTGGTGTATGATTCGTGTAGTAGGTGCTCGATGCATAAAATTTCAAGTTTTTAACTGTCAGCTTCTTCTCTGATCCAATTTTCTACGAACTGGTACAGGAAAACGATTCAGAAAACTGCACTACTGGCTGGTGTATCGGAAGAGCGTGTTCTGTGAAATAGATACAAATGCATTCTCGAGTGCGCGCTGCATCGTACGCTGAGAATGATGCACTTTAGCTCTCACTTGGGGCAACAGTTGAAACTAGATACACACAGCCACTTCCTGAGTTGAGTGTGTGTGTGTATGTGTAATGGGATGTCGGTGGAAATCAATACAATGTAGCGTGTTAGCGAGAAACAGTTTGTACGCGGCTGTTTTGTACGGCATGTTAATTTTCTCATTAGTCAAGCTTTGTTGCAAAATCACGTCCCGTCGACCATTATCATCAGCCCTGCCTTGCTTACGCCATGTGTTGTGGATTGGGGGTTTCCCTTGTTTTCTTTTCCTTAGGCTCCACGATGTCGTCCGGCACATCGTTAAGAAATGAAAAGTGACACTCCTCAGTTTGTGTCGTCTGTGTTACTTTGAATAATTAAAGTGGGGTTTTGTTGTGTTACGTTTTGCTGCTACCGTTCAGTTACGCATGCTCTGCTTGATTTAAATCACAAACACAGAGAGTATATATCGGAACCTATATCGAACACGTGGCGCAGTAGAGCGTTGGACGGAAACGAAAAGCTTTACCTAACATTGTGCAAGCATATCGGAAATGCATAAGCTTAAGCCAACAGATTTTAAGCAGTGATTGAACCAGAACCAGATTTGCAGTTTCAAATAGCAAACAAACAACACGGCGCGCGACGTCTAAGTTGGGTGTTACACATTTGTACAAGAAGATAGCACAATATATCTTAATAGATTTCGGAGGTGCTACTCGTGCTCAACATTCACCCCCATGCGCTGGCATTCGATCAGTGACAATCGACTTAAATTCTCAGCGGCGGCACCATGATGGACTGGGGCATACGACGTAAGTGTAAACTATATCTGTTACTGTTTCTATGTTGTTTGCTTGTTTTAAAGCGTTTTGAGACTTTTTAATTAAAAAAACAAAAGGAAAATATTTCTTTTTGCATCGCTATTTTGAAAGGAATGTGTTGAAACAGTGCTTAAGGTTGGATTTTTAACATTTCTAAAACCTTTCTCACACTAAACCATGCAACGCAACAGAATAATTCCGCCAGTCTTTAGTGTCGAAAAGCGAAAAGAATGAGCTAACACATACGGTCTAAGACTGAGAATGTGTATTCTTGCTGTAGCGCACCATTACGGCCGCTACACTGTTTCGCTTTCATTCTTTTATAATGTGTTTTCTTGTACCACTTCCATTAGCGAGAGCTGCGTAACACTCACACACATTCACGCGCACACGCACATACAAAAACAGAGAAGGACACGATCCTGTCCTTGAGCCAGCTAAGAAAGCGAAAGCCGAAACAACAAACGCATCAAGTCCTGCTGTTCGCGCTGCCTCACAACCCATTTTCCAGCTGCTGTGTAGGCTCTTGAGACAACTTACGCTGCTTTGGGAGTACCCGAGCGACAAGCGTCGTGTATGGCGTTATGCGTTATGTTGACATTTCTCATTTCGTGTGTCGTGACTGTGATTTCGGAAAGTGCCGCATTCACCGCACAAAAAACAACCCTCCACGATGCATGATATTTACGATTTAATTTTCTCTCTCCGTGTGTTGTCCAAAGAAGCCCTTTCATTTTTTATTTCGTCGCCATAATTAGCTTTTTTCCATCGTGTACCTTTATTTGTATGGAAGTGGCGAAGTCGTTTTTCAAGCAGCTTGATGCTTGCCACCATATTAAGACGTGCGGATACTTCACATTTACACATTGCTTCCACACTACACGCTTTGATCACAATTTGCTAGAAGAAGTTAATTATGTTATGCCGCTTGCGTAAAACGTCCGTATAAGCACGCATAATTGCTCGCGTTCCTGCGGCGCAATGGAGACGCCCGGTCGCTGATGGAGCAACACTTTTTTTTTTGCACCGACTATTCCCGAGCGGAATAGGCAAAATTCTTTATTAGCTGCGCTCCACCGTGTTGCAGAACGGTATTAGTATACCACTTCCTTTCACTCATGCCTCCTGCTCGACTTCATGTTTTACCTCCTGCTCGACTTCTGGCGAAGAATGGGAGTTGAGTTGGAAAATTAAATTTGCTTGGCTGTTTTATCGCGAAAAAAGGAGCGAGCGGGAGAGAAAACGCGTGTCGATCCCAACCGGTGGTGCGAAAGGTAGAAACAAACTGTTTCTTTTTTTCTTTTTTTACAGGAGCGCTTTTGTGTTACGCTCTGACGCTTGATAGATTTTGACGGAGAGGTATAACTTATTACAAACAAAAAACAAAACAAAAACGTAGAAGCGTGATTAGCTTTTACGTGTAACCGGTTTGATAGATGTTGGGTTTCAGAGAAGGGTTAATTGATTTATGAGTGGTGTCGGTGGAGATTTCTGTTGAGAACATTGATTAACAATTATCGAAACATCAAATATGAGTTGTTTTTCGAGTGGTTGTTCAAAGCACAGCTTGAGTAGCTGTTAAAGTGCTTATCCAAGTTTTCGTGTTTTAAATATTGATTAATTGTTTTTACAAGCAAAAGCAAAAGAGAAAGCTAGGCGAAGTAATGTCTTTTTTTAATAATATTTTGCTCTGACATGACACTTAATCAGCATTTAATGTCGTCCTTCCCATCAAGGCTCGAGCTTAGCAAACATTTCCTGAACATTTAAGCGCTCAATGCTTATCTGATTAAAAAAACCGTCCGTTCACCTCTAACTACTTCCCTACCAGGCCCAGCCCCCTTTATTCCTTCTAATGGTGCTAATTATCATCGCGTGCAAAGTGTTCCAAATAGAACCCACAACGACGGCGAGGGTACGATGGTGGAGTATGGCTTTAATTGAGGCTGCTTATTTAGTTTTGCTGTGCAAAGAACGCGAGAGTGTGAAACGCTGTGAAAAAAAGGAAGAAAGTATAAATGTGTGTGCGTGTATATTTGTACTTCGGGCAAAAGTTTTACACGTGATAATTGAAACATGAGCAAACAGTGCTCCACAGTATTCAATGAAAACTTTTTCCTGTGCCTGTAGTTACACTAGCGAGTTCGTTGAACCCCGGAACAGAAAAGTTAAATTTGTCCGACAGTTTCTTCCTTTTCTGTGCATGTGTGAATTCTGGCTGCACAATAAGAGAGATAGCAAAGCAACAGAATTACATGCGGTTGTACGTATTTCGGCACGCTACGTGTTTGTGTGTACCCTCCCAAGTCAACTGGAGAGGGCAAACAATGCTCTGATATACGCGGAGGCTCAAACGGCCATTTTCTGCACGGCTTGCTCTAGGGATGGACCGTGTTTTGGTTTGTTTCCTCTACTCTGGTTGCCACTGGTGCATGTGTGAAGACACACTGTTACACGTTGCATCCGGTCATGTACACACCGCACGGTGTGTGTTGTTCGGTGTCGAGAAGAGCGCGACAAGCGTTGACTATTCGCCGCCGGGCATCGGTGTCCATTATTCATAAGCCCCGCACCTGGGAACCGGAAGGACCAGAAAACGATGATCTTGCAGTAATGGTACATTAAACTGGGCCACACTGCCAGCAATTCCCATGTAGACAGGGCCTTAGCCTTTGGTGGCGTTGTCTTGCCATTCAGATATTTCTGCGGTCTTGCCCGCGTTACAATCTTCACAGCTCGTGAACAAAGCTGTGCCATTCTCTCACTCACTCGCACAATCTCTCTCTCTCTCTCCCCTTTACTCTCAAGAGACAAACAGTGCTGCGGAGTGTGCTGTTTACCTTGCGGACATTAGTGTGACGGATTTTTTCCGCCTTACTTTTCCTGTTTTCTTTGGCCCCGGGTTGTCTGTGGTGCCTCGGCCAAACTCCGGTACACGCTGTGATGTCGCGTTCGGGGCACAATATTTAGCTTTCCCCGCTGTGTGATACGGGAGAAGAAAATGTTCACTTGCTTCGCGATTGTGGTTTCTTTGGTTCGGGGTCTGGCTAACAACCCGATTCGTATGCATGTCAAACGAGATGAAAATAAAATATACATATGTATATTCATGCGCGCGTGTGACGACGTTACCTTCACCGAGCTGCCCGTATCATAGACGATTTTTTTTTCTTGCTGTTGCTTTGTCGTGCTGCTATCGCTTTGCTACCTCCTTGCTCTGCTCGTCGTTGTCCTTGCTTCAGTGCCACTGGGACAACGGACTCACACCCCCCGAAGCACCACACACGACCTTTCACCCCAGCCGCGCGTCATCGTGGTGAGCTTCTTACCCACCGGGGCCACCTTTTGCGGACGAAGTACATTTCCTTCACCTTATCGATGGAAACAAGGAAGTTGAAAAGTTCTTGACGGTGTACGGACCGGTGGTACGGTGGTTGCTTTGGCTGTGTGCCCTATGCTATCGATTTATGTATAATGTACTCGGTGGTAACAACCACCGACTCACAGCATTATTTCCCCGTGAGCTGTCGGGCGGGTCCCCTACCTACGTTAAAGCAAAAGTAATGTACGCTGATAGCGCAAATACAAGACAAACATCGCCTAGGGTTCGTATATTGTGGCACAAAAAGCACCGACAGCATGTTTTATTTGCCCGTCGTTGCCTGTGCATGTTTGATGGAGAATTGTATATAAATCAAAAGTAAATACGCGTGAGTGGAAACAGAGCCACCGGTAGTAGCTGCTCTCCCGGTGATGCAAAACGTTGAACGCACAATTTACATCATGCGAAATCGTTCCTTAAACCTTCAGTTCACTCATAGTACTTCAATAAGTTTTTGTGTAATCATTTTCGTATCGAATTTCCCAACGTTCATGCTAAGACGGTCCCAAGTGTTTGTTCCATTCCTTCAAATAGAAATACAATTGTCCATTTCAAACAATCTCAACTCCATCAGGATAATCCGCACAACAACCCTTATCATAAATGGATTATGTCTCTTTTCGTTTCATTTTGCTTCGTTTAACTTTACTTCGATTGGGATGGAAGGGAAAAAAGAGGAAAATGCAACACACCGCTTAAGTTCGGTAGATTTTTCCGATGGAGAAAAACGAAGAATGGACGACCGGACACGGTTGCATTATTTCATAAAAAAAACACTCACTTGAGAAGAAAAGGACCTCCGAGCGAAGGTATAAAAGTAAGCAATCAGAATGGTTTCTCGGGTTTATGGTGGAAATGTGTGGGTTTGGTCTGATTGTTTTGGTAAAAAAAAAGTAAAATCCCCCGCGATATCCGTGTGCCAAGAGCTGTCCTTGCACAACATCGGTCAGCCGATACTAACACAGATGCAACGAAAAAACGCATCAGCTGTTCGTTCAGTCGTACGGCGCCCGGTGAGTTGTGAAAGTCCTCGTTGTTGCGTCCTCGCATGTTACACTAGCGAGTTGGCTAAAACGGTAACGGATCAGTTGTATCATCCTCGTCAGTGCCATGTCCCTTTGGTCCCCACTGGGCTGTGTTCGGTTCCATGTTCGTGTAGACGGTCGAGCGGTCGGTTCCTGGCAGGGATCACGAAATGTCAGTAAATGTGGGAGCGTCAGAACCGTGACCGTCCGAGAACCGACGCGACAGACATCAAACCAGTAATGAGGAGAGGGAGTGGGTTTGCGTAAGTCACCCTTCCCCACATCCACTGGGAAATATGTAAAACGCACACACACACACGCTCGCACATTGTATGCTATATCCATGTTTGGAAGCACCGTTTAAACCATCGTTCGACCCCGAGATTCAAATATCAACGCCAATCCACCATCCTCCTGTTGGGTGGAGGGACTGATGATTATATTAAAAAATGGATCCTTCCATTGCCGTGCCAGCTTCCTCGCTCACTTGCCTTCCATCGCCATCGCCAGTCACAAAGACTTTACCCCCGTACCCTAGCGTGTTGGTAATAGGTCCCGAATGGATTACTAAAATTACTTATCCCGAGTTTAATTCCCCGAATATCGTAATCATTCTTGCACGTAACACAAAACACGTGTGTGAGCACAGCTGCGGTGTGTATGATGAAACAAGGATGGCGGAAAGGGAAATGGGGATAGTTGCGGGGTTAAAATTTTACTCCTTCTCCTTCCTCGCGTTCCCTAGCTGCTGCCTCTCGCCGCCGAGCCTTTGCAATGTTGTTAGACAAGACAGGATCGCAGCGGAGGGTGGTTGTCTTCGCACTCGACGTCAAACGTTCTTTTGTTGTCGATTACTACCACTATGCTGTTGGCCGACGTCCTCCTGCTTGTGTCACCACCACGAGCTCGTAGTTCTATCTTTGCTGCCTTGGGAAAGGAAGGCGCGTGTGCGCTCGCTCTCGCCCCCTCAAATGGCCCCAAAAGCGTGAGGACAAAACGAATGTGTGCGAATCTGGGTACTTCAATGCTGCGCGAGACACCACCACGCACACACACATACATACACATAAACACATGCATATCGCTCTATAAGAAGGGCGAGTGTAGTGTACAGGACGAGACTGAAGAGACTCTCAGAATGGATGGCCCGTGAGAAGGAGGACTGTTTTTGGGGTCTCGGGAGGAGCCGGCATTATTGTACATATGCTCCTCTGTTCTGGCAGTCATTTTCTCACAAATAAACACACACACATATCAAGAGTCGAGTTCATGGAGTGTGTGTATGTATGTGTGTGTTGGTAAGGTTAAAGGATAATAAAACCCGGAAAGAAACAGCTGTGGCCAGTGGCGGGTGGAGCTTCGCTGCCATCGACGCGGGAGGTCTACGGGCGCTCTTAACGCCTGTGTGAGCGCGCGTGTGCTCGGGTGCTCCTCCAGCGAAGTGGGACGGCAGCGGGCAAGGTGGGCGTTCGGTGGGTGTGCGGGGGGGCACACGATCGGTTTTTGTGGCCGGCGGCGTTGTGGTGCTTTTTTGTCGAGTGCAGTCGGTGTCGGGTTTCTGGTACGTTTAGGTGGTGCTGTGCTCCGGCATTTTGCCCTGTGCCGCGGTACGTATTTTCAGTGTAGATTAGAAGCAGGTTGTGCTTTGGGTTGTGTTGTGGCCGAGACTTTGAGCTTCTTCCACGCTCCATCGGCCAGGTGCTGCTGATGTAATAATAAGAGACCAATAACACTTGCTAGCTAGAGGCGTGAAGGCGGCGTGCCTGTTCGTTTGATGATTCGTCACCGAATTGAAAGTTCTACACCCTTCAATCCAATCGAATCGTTGTGGTGGTGGGCGGTATTGCTACCCCGGTAATAGTTGGGTGGAAATTATCCATCAACTGGACGGAATTTATTGACAGTGATTATCCAGCCGGCGGGTTCTCGAGTTCGATCGTCGCGAGCCGGAGTCTATATGAAATAGTGGACAACATAAACCACAGCACGGACAATAAAAATGGCGCAACAATGGAGGAGTATCTAGAACGATTTCACCCCCCCCCCCCCGGCCAGCTTACACACACGTCGTCGCCGGACGATGGAGAAATGGTTTATCGATCCGACTGCCCGACCATAAGTGCAACTCACTCTCTCTCTCTCTCTCCTCCGTGTACACTATACTTTCCGCAGTGTGGAAGCGTTGAATTACTTTTGAAGTTTCTCGCGGCTTTGTGCACTGTCCAAATGGCGGTGGAGTGGGGAGTAGAATGCCATTAGCATAAGCTCTCCTATCTGTCGCGTCCGGGGGCGAGCAGAAAGCGAGGATTGCGAGGGTGCTATCGGCTGCAGGAGACGTAAAAATCATTTGTGGTAGATAAGCGAGAAAACCACCCCTTTTTTCGAACTGAACTGGTTTCCCGGAAGTGACTGGGTGAGGAAGGAGGGTGGTTGTGAATGTGAGATGTGTCACGGAATTTAATCCCCACCGATAACGGCATGGTGAAATAATAAAAGGGCGTACCTTAAGTGCGTATGCGCTGCGCCAATTCAAGCCCGATGGTTCGCTGCAATGATTCGTTGATTAATGCGCTTCCGGGGAGGCCTAGTATCAAACCAACCAACCAACCGAGGGCGGATTACAATATCAGTTGCAGTGCAATTCATTGAATCATTTTAATCTGCCGTTGGATTTAGCACAATTGATTGTTTACATAATTAAACCGAAAACAAAAGGCTTTCTCGCCAATGCTTAATGGAAGCTTAAAGTTTAATTGATTGATGTTTGTTAATATGAAAAATGTATTTGTTATGCTACTCACTTATTGATTGTTGAATAGTTCGTTCACATTAATTTTATCCATAATTAGACCACAAAGGAACAAAGGGGGAGGAAACAATCCATTCCAGACATCGGTATGCCATCATTAATGTAAGGTCAAGTATAAATGTTAATCAAACACCAGTCGCATTCAACTTGACGTGTACGTCAGCAAGGCCTCCAAAACAGAGATAATGGTAGAGAAAGAGAGAGGGAGGAAGAGAAAGAGAGAACGGTACCGTACGAAAGGCATTATTAATTTTACGACGTTCCCGGTTGCTGCTAACCTTTGCACCTTAGAATCAATTTCGTTTCCAAAACGAAAAACGCTGACACCTCCCATCCTCCCTCCCTGTCCGCCGGTAAGCAGCATTGTGGTGCAATTTGTTTCTTGTGTTGTCGCTGCCGTTGTTCCTACCCTTTGCTCCCCGTTGCCCACACCTCAGTCTCTGCAGGTGGTTTGCCCGAACATAAATTCCATTGCTTGACGCCGTCTGTCACATTTCCCAAGCACAGCACAGTGGAGCAGTCTGTGAAAAGCGCTGCTGTGTTTGTGTGTGTGTGTGTGTGTGCTATCTTGTTCCACCAACCCGCCAATACCACACTCCACTCCCGCTAAAGGTTTGCCACGAACGCGTCACTACTCTCGATGATGCTCCTTTTTCCAGCTCTGGGCCCTTATCTCTTTGTGCCCCCTGGCGGTCGACTCAAATGCTTTAAAATGATCTTTTTTTTGTTCTTTTCTTCGAGACGCTTCTGTAGTGCTTCCCGAAGGGGGGAAACAACAACATCACGCACACGATAGGGCATGGTACAATGGTGCAAGGTCTTTTGGTGCCCAGGAAAAGATCCGTCGCTCGATCGGTCTTATCCCAATGCACTGCCCGCTCACCCTTGAGTCGAGCGTGATTTTACTACAAACACGAAGCAGCCGGCCGCCGTTCAAGATGCTTTGAAGAGTGTGTGAGTGTGTGTATGTGTTTGTGTGAAAAGGCCAAGACTAAAAACAACGGGATGAAAAATCGCTTCCAGTCAACATAAGTGAACTTGATTAATTGATGAAGATAAGCACTGGGAAAGCGAAGGAAAGCAAAATACGCAGCTGAGAGTGGGAGCTACTGCTCTGCGCTGCACCACCCGTCCGCCCTCTGTCGTAGCCCAGCACCCACCAAGGGAAGGAATCGTAATTCTCTGCCTGTCCCCCTCCCGGTAAAGAACGGTGATCCACACGGAAAGATAGATCGATTGCAGGAGGCGAAAGAACAGCCGGCAAATTACGCCTAATGTCTTCCCACAGCGTGCGTCGGAAGATCCTGTTAAGGGGATTTCACGTTCGGAAGAAAGTTTTTTTTTATTATCTTCTTGCTTCTTTTTCTTACTTTCATCTTTCCCTCTCTTCGCGTCCCATCCCATTCTACGGATGAGGTTTCGTCAGTCAGAACGGTGGTACCGGGCACAGAATAGCGACCGACCGACCCCTAAACACGTGTGTGCCTGCTTCATCATGGCGGCCAGGTTTTCCGCTGTGTAGCATCTGTGTTTCTGTGTGTGTGCCTTGCGTTCATAAGCAAAATGACGTCAGCATTTTCTTGGTGCACACAGCATTTCGCATAAATATCCCATTTCGCCAAGATACGGCACGCTGACGTCCGTCCGAACGAGTGAAGGGAGGAGCTGGAGAGGCACGTCCTTTCACCGTATCCCTCCCCACACGACCCGAACGATATGTGCCAATTCTAATGAATCTCGTAATGCGCACTGTAAACAAAAGCTCTACCAGCATGATATATCGGTAACGAAGGGGTAAGGGGGCGGAAAGGAAGCTAACCAATAATGCATCGTTGGTTTGGCCGCTTCCTCATTTGCTCCTCGCTTCCCCTTCCCGCTGCCGGATGTCTTTCCGAAGGTTCACATGCGATGGAGACGCCCGGTACCGCAGACGTGTGAGCAAATCACATAAACAAACAATTTTCGCTACGAACGTGCGTCGTCTTGCTGTTGGCGAAAAAGAACAGTGTCAGCTTGATTGTTGCTGAGAAAAAACGGGGATGGAACAAAATGTCTCTTCTTTATACTCCGAAGTGTATTATTTCAAGCAACATGGTTATTTTTAACAATCGTAAAATGGGAACTTAATTATGAATCTGCCGACTAGCAGACCTGGAAACATGGTATTAGTGCTATAAAAAGCAACTCATTTTTAAAGCTTTTATTGATTAATTTATATTTCCTCTTTGCCATTTACTTACTGCGGACCGTATCGTACGTGTGTCTGTATGGCCATGCTTAATAGCCATCTAAGTTCGTGCGTCGTTGTTTGCTGTTTCATAATTTGTGATTATAGTGGCCATTCTTTGTAAGTGGGTTTAGTATGGTTGCTCCTCCTATCTAACACTAAAGCCACTGTCGAAAATGCTGTAAGCAATAACTTAACCATCCCGTAGCGATATTCGTAAAGTTAAAACTCGCTTGAGAGTCACAAAGATTCGCTTTTTGTGTGGGTGTTTTTTTGTTCATCTCCTCGTAAACATTGCAAAACCAGAGATTCTGATTTTCTTCATGTCGGTACGCGTATGTGTGTCTGTGTGTGCATGTGTGCTTATCGTTGTGTTACCTAGCTCAGCCGAGAAGATAATAGCTAAGGGTCATCCTTGGTGGCGCCATACTATATCGACCAATCTTTGAAGACGGTGTTTTCGTGTTCTCAAACACAGCCGTAACAGCAACAACAAAAACGGCCGGCAAGCGCGGCAACGAAAAAATAAACTCAATTTTTGTCCTCTCCCCTCAACGCGGGGGTTGGGACAACCTGTGGTGAAGTAATGTGTTTTTCTTCGCCGGCGTACCGCACCCGGCTACCGTTGGGGCCGGTTCCGCTCGGTCCAATCGGTATCGGATGGCTTTAAGAAGCGCATGATCTTTACCGTCCGGCACGACATCTCACACGGGCGGCATCACCGATGCCCTCGCCCCACCCGGATTCACCCGGATTACCATTATCGGTCACGCCGATGGTCGTACGAAAAGCTTTTAATAAATGTTATAGGATTTAACGAAGAGACGCTACCGTAGCAAGGAGACCCACATGCTTCGGGCATGATTCTTTGTGGCTCAGCATGTGCGTACGACGTCCACGCGCCAAAAGATCCGTGTAGCGCTCCGGCACTAAGCTGTTCGGTTTTTGTTTTTCCTTCTTTTTTGCGGTAGGACTGGGGCGGGGACACAACCGTGTGTGGCGAAAGGATTACTGGAGTATGGGATATCAATGTTTTGCTTGCTGTGAACACCACAGGGTGAACGCGATGCGACGGAGTTCTTGCTTTTGTGTGTAAAGGTGACGTGTTTGTGTATGGTTTCAAGACGTTAGTTTAAGTCTTTTGTAGTAGGTGGCTCGTTTCGGGCATTCAGATGTTTGGAGATGAGTTCACCCATGAAATGTTGTTTTATAAACTCTTGGGCACGAGTTTGAACCTTAATTGTACGCCTCCAAGTTTAATATTCATACACGACTTGTTAAGGATTACATTTGACCTCGGTTTCGGTATGCCTTATCTGTGTTTTTATATAAGCTTAACAATCGATAAGATTTTTATGCTATCAATTCTGTTTATTATAGCCTACTCTGGATTATTAATGGATGGAAATCATTTCCAAGTAGTTTAATTTGAACTAGCAAAAGAAATCAGTGATCAATTTATTTTCGTGGGTGCTTATTACTATGGGTCATCAAATAAGTCACTGAAAGTCAAGCCCAATAGTGGTATAGGCAAGCCTTGACCGACAACGGTTGTTGTGCCAAAGAAAAAGAAGAAGAATAAGTTATAATTTATTTGTTTATTTATTTATCTACCAACATATGTGTCTTGCTCTCTTGAGGTTGAGACACACTGAGTACCTAATAGCTATCCTACACCTAATCCTTAAATAATATGCAGTATAAAGGCCGGGGGACACTATCCGTACTCGCTAGTGTAATTTCAATTTTCACTAGCGCATCTGGCGGCGGCTGGTGGAAGCTTATTTCGGTTCGGTATCGAGGGAATGGTTATGACGGATCTCTAAATTAAGTAGTATTTTCATCGTTTTTTTTACGCAAAACTGGCTGAAATACTTAAACAACATATTCATACATCAATTACAAACCTTTTCCATTCCAGTTTATGTTAAAAACATGGGAAAATAACATATTTTCCGAAGCGGCCAAAGCCAAATTGTTTCGCAAAATGCTTTGGTCAGCCGCCGCCAGATGCACTAGTGAAAATCGAAATTACACTAGCGAGTACGGACAATGTCCCCCGGCCTTAAGTAATAATCATTCGTCTGCATCTGCTATAAGCAAGTTCATGCAAAAACAAGAAGCAATCGGATGCAGCAGCACCTACATCATCTTGTATTCGACTGTACGAAGAAGAAGTAGAATTTCTAATAACGATTTCGAGGTCACGATCAGCAAGAGTTCAGACGCAACTTGGAGCTCGGAGAGAGTGTTTAATTATGAACAAATGTAGTAATTAGCAATGGGCGGTGTGGAAGCAAGATACTGTTTCTTACCGTTCGAGCGAAGAGTTGCCGAGATGAGGGAACGTTGAGGGAGCGGGAGAGAGCGATTGTTTATCGTTTATGCGCATACAACTTTGCACAACCACTCTCGAGGCGATTTGCTTTCGAACGCTGACGGTCGGTTACGGTTAGCTACTTCTGTACCAAGAAACAAACACGATCTCAAATTCCTGCAAACGAGTACTTCGAGTAATGTGGCTTACTTACGAAACAAGTGTGCTGTTGTTCTGTTGAAAAACTAAGTGCTTTTAGAATATACAACGGAATTTTATATCTTATTCGCTTCACACATATACGTTTTAAAATATAGTATGTTATCCACTCGTTATCGCTCTTGCTAATATGATTTTTCGTACTCATTCTTGTTTTGTTTCAGGTTCGATCATGTTTCACGTGCGTCGCCGACCCGCGGACTCGCAGCCGCGAAGACGGAAAAAGAAACCACTGGGCGTATCGAACGGTGGCAACAATATTGGCGGCGATCGCGAAGGCCCTATGCTGATCGAGATCACGCACAGCGGCGACGGTGGCCGGCGGGTGAAGCTGGGAAGCGAACCGATCGAGGTCGGGTCGGCCAACACTAATGCGCTGCAGCTGTTCGGTCCCTCCATCCAGGCGCGTCACTGTCTAATATCGATGCACGACGGTGTCTGTACCGTGACGCCCCTGCACGCCGACGGAACGACATTTGTCAACGGCCATCACATCCAGCAGCCAACGATACTGCACGTAAGTAGTAGTAAACGCCCGGCAGTAGTGCGTTTACTTATTTATCAACCAAAATGGTGTTCAATGTAATGGTAAAGGTTTGGAGAATTCGAAAGTGAATGTTGGCATAAAACGTGGCATTTAATGGTATACGAAGCTTCACTTAAAAGCTTTATATGCGCCGTTAATAGCTCATAACCATAACAATTTGCTCGTTTTTGAACAGTGAATAAAACTCTTCCTTCACAACACTTGGAGTGTGCTGTGTAAGCGGTGTTGAATGATTATACGGTTGAGATGCAAAATCATCCCGTGCAACCGATCTCGTCTTAAATACACATCAACGATTTAATTTACATTAAGCATCATCAACCAAATTCCAAGTTCAGCTCTATTCCCCCTCCCGCTGCCTTTCACTCTCCGAGCATCATTTCTCGCATCCATTAATGCCAGTTGATCCCCGGATCAGGACGAGAATAAATCATTGATGAAATGGATGGTCTCACAGTGTGATGCAGCTGGGAGGACGATCCCTACGTTCCTATTCGAAGAAACTCAACGGATGTTAAACATTGTAGAAGGCGGCAGATGGCATGGCGTTGGTGTGTGCGGTGGTGTGACAGATACTAAGATGACTGTAGTAGCACAGCGGCAGTACCTTTTTGTTAATCCCACCTTTTCGTTAGTGATCAACCAAAACCCGGGAGCGCGAGACGGGGACTGTACACTGTGATCGAATGCGAAAAATCCCTCCTCGAGCCTTCTCCCTTTTTGCTGGAAATTGCTCGATTGGAAGATAATCTATCGCTTAAGCGTTTCACGTTGCATGTGGGACCATTCAACCGATGTTTTCCCCTTTTTGTTTTGCTACCGGTCGGCTGCGATTTGTTCTACCGACAGTGTTTGCAAAGGATTACCATTCTTCTTCCTCTTCGACTTCTTTTGCCATCTCGCGTCGTCTGTCGAGTGTGGCAAGGGTTTGATCTGATTGAATATTCCATTCCCGATGCCGCCTCGTTGCTCTCCAAAAGCATCTGGTAGACGATGTGCGAACGGTTGTGAAAGATCGGACCAAAGACCGATGATATTACTTCGCACACGGGATACGCTCTGCTACCTGTGCCTTGGAACTGGCGCAGAGAAGTGTGCTGGTGGTGGCGTTAAATAATTTATATCGATGATTATGGTTCAGCGTGACGTGGCGTGGCGATGGCGAAGACCGGTGTTGTGGATATGGTTTCGCAGTTAATAGTGCGCTTCGGTTCTATCTCGCACGATATTTCTGTAAATGGACGCGCGGGATGAAAGGTTAGAGTTCACCGATAGACACACGGACAAGAAAAGAAAAAACATTTCCTTGCTGTCTTATCAACCCCAATCGTCCACATTCCCGGGACGTTGTGATTGAGTTATATTTTATCTGTATTTATTATGCAAATAAACCCAAATCCGTCGGAGGAGTGAATTTATTGATGATAGAATTTGCCTCCCGTGAGTGTTTTTGGTTACATCACTGCTCAGACGCTTGGAAACAGTATAACGGGTACAGGGTTTCCTCGCTTTCCTTGGGTCCCTTTGCCGAATCGTTGCTAAGCAATGCCAAGACTGCGGCATGATTATTGCGTTGATGATACCTTAATTCATAGGACGCAATGCCGAATCTGTAGCACTTTTCTCGCAACATACATTTGTACACTCAGGACACGCGGTTTGATATATTATTTATATGTAGAACCCTTGTGTACATAAGTTGGAATGATGATGATACAGGGTTTACCTAGCCAATCCGGCATTGTCAAAGCGTTATCGGTCGACGTAAATACTTTTTCGGGCGTCGTAAACCCTCAATTGGGCACTGTCATTTCTATTCGGGCCTTGTGAAGTATGAATCGGGCAAAGTACAGAATGAATTGGGCCTACTTTATATTTTGTTGCTTTCTAGCTGTAAAACAATACTTTTTTGCTAGTAGTTGAACTGATATGTATGAAAATTCACTATTTTTAAGTTTAATCACATAACAAATTATTCAAATTCCTTTTTTAAATTTTTTAATTCAAACCCGTACAATGCAATTTGGGTTTATATTTTTTTAAAAATATAATATGTTTGGTGATTTAATTAGGTAAACATTTTAAAATAATATATAATAAGTTAAACAACATGCAAAATACGTATTTTTAATCAACTTGATAGATCAAACACACCGAAGCTACCGATTTAACACCTTCAAGAGTAGGACGCTTTCATTCTGTACTATGCCCGATTCATACTTCACAAGGCCCGAATAGAAATGACAGTGCCCAATTGAGGGTTTACGTCGCCCGAAAAAGTATTTACGGCGACCGATAACGCTTTGACGATGCCGGATTGGCTAGGTAAACCCTGTAATACATATCTGTCACATTGGCCGTCAAGTACCGTCGCGGTGGAATACATGAGCCGAGGTAAAATTAAACTTGTTCGAAGCTAATAAATCGACACTTGATCGTTCAGGCAAATCAGGTGGTGGAATAAAGATCATTTTGACAATTTGTAACGCTATGTCACGTCCCCGGGATTCAAACCATTGTTTATATTTTCCTGTTCATTCATTCGTGGTTTTTTACTTGTTTGTGGATTATGTCTACAACTTTTGTTGATTGAATGTACTTTTTCAACGTATTTTGAGCTTTGCGGATTCTTACTTAAAATTAAAATATAGATTGAACACAGGAATTGCAGCAAAAAATAATTAAAAGCGAGTGCTATTTCGTGAATGTACTTTAAAATTCACTATGTTTGCGACACATTTAAGGATATCAATTGATGAATCTTGTATATTATTTCTTTTCCCGGTCTTTCCTCGTTATCTATGTCACGCATATACGATTTAAGTGAACTTGGTACCCTGAAATTAAAATATCACCAATTAAAATATATGAAATATTGCAAGAGTATGATTTCAAAAGAGTTCGTCTATCATCAAAGTTTTCCAAACATCATGCCGCAGTCTGTTGCCATTGCTTAAAAATGATTCCCAACAGTCTTAGTATAATCTGAGAAACCCTGTAAAGCACGATGTGAATACAGGGGGAAACATTGACCTATTTCCTGTGCATGTTTTCCCGAGCGTGCGTCCAAAGTGCACCGGGAACGGAACAGCAGTAGCAACACCGGCACCATCATCAGCCGCCGTTAGGTTGTAGATTTTGATGCACTATTTTTAAACAACCACACAACTGAATGACACACTGTGGGTGAGGCTGTCTAAAAGGTAGCGAACAAAGTTTATCGAATGGTTTTATCCACTTTGTTCACTTTTCCTATGCTATACTACTGTACTCCGTGCTAATGCAAGGGCATTTGTGTTGTGCAGTTTGTACTCCAGCTTGACTTTACTAAAAATAAAACAAGCGTTGGCTTGCGTTTTGATAAAAGATTATTATGCCCTAATGCAGTATTGATGATGGGGCGTATTTTATTCGAGCTTGTGACATATTGTTTAAAGTTTCTATCGAGAAGATGAATAAATCTTCCTCAGAGTCTATCTACGTTCGATCACGATCACAATTTATCATCATGCAGTGCAATTTGGAAAACCGGTCGTGTGTCCAATCTGAGACGAACCGCAAGGCAAAAAATAGCACCGGTCATGCAATCGGAACAAAGACCCATAAAAAAAGTAAAATCGATCAAATATCCAAAAAGAAAACGAAAAAGATTGGAAAAAGGGTTGCGGACGTCGTAAAAAATTGTGGTTGCAGAAAATTAGAAAAGATTGCCCATTTGTTTGTTATCCAAGTTCTTTATCTTAGCTTTTTTGTTGCACCGTAGAAAATCGCAGGATAAATGGCGAACCACGGTTTCAAGTGTCTTCTCGACTCTGACCCTCTCGAGAAAAAAAGGGATAACCATTTTTCTCCGTGAATCATGAGTTTTTGTCAGTGTGGCCTCTCGCTTGAAAAATACGAAACACAACAAAAAAATGCACTTTGAAAAAGGTTAAACGTCGCACGATTCTTCGGCGTGTGGTTTGTTCTAGTACTGTAACGTGCCATCCTATTCAGTCGTGCGAAATAAACCAATTTGAGTGTGCCGCCCGTTTTGGATCGTTCTGGCGGGGAGCTTTTATTTTTATTTTTTATATTTTGTTGGTTAAATGTCTTTTCGATTACTTGCTAACCGAAGCGCATAGAACAACCCAGAAAGTCCGCTTCTGTCGCTCTCCGATCTTCGGTAAGAAAAAAAAGGTGTAAGACCCAGAACCTTGATGAGGTTTTCAGTCGGTGAAACTTTTAGAACCGTCCAGTAGTAGTAGTAGTGCTAGAGAGGTTGATGGCATGGTCTTCCTCTCGACGTGCTAGAAAATCCACCGACCGAGCATGAGGTCGAATGGCTCCGGATATGCCAACCAGAGGAGCTGATGATGATTAATAGTTTGCAATTTGCTGCTGCTGCAGCTTTGCCCTCCTGCGAAAGATTTGCAAGGGAAAGAAAATGGACGCATCTCTACCGTACCTGGCTGCATGTACCGCGCTGTTTTAGCCCTGCCGTTTACCATGCCTACGGAAGCGAGAAGGAGTAAAATGGATCGAAAAAAGGAGAGAAAAAGGATTAAAATTAAGCTTGCCTGGAATGTTCTACTCTTTCTCGCTCTCTAGTTGTAACTAGCAGTACGGTTGCGGACATGACGACGACGTCGATGTGTACGATACACCTTCCGTTTCGGAATGTTCCAGCACCATCAACCGTTGCTGGGCCGTTAAGCGTCACCTGGGACTTTAATTAAAAATCCTTGCTTCCCGAGAAGCGGTTACACGGACGAGTCCTTGAAATGGATGGATATTTCCCGTTCGCCGCCACAGAACATGGCTTAACAAATATTAAAGCAACATGGTGCGTTGGTTTGTGGTGCGGAAGTAATTGAAATCGAATAAACATTATGCACGGCAGGAAATGCAGACCGCTTTTTTGTGATGTAGTAATGCAAGAAATTATTAATTCACTACACTAATTTAGTGATTAGCTAACATTTACATTTTACAGCAGAAATCTTCCTACTGCGCTCTTTTCGTAATGTGTTTTGAATTGTTTTATGATTAAATTTTTCGCTCCACGGGATCCATTGAACACCAACTGGCGTAATGAGAAAATCATTTCGTAGCCATAAAAATGAAATCTCCTTCAAGGTTGTTCTGCGATTTTCGAAGCAAGACACCACTTACGGTGGTTGTTCCTGCGTAACACAGCAATTCATTCACCGGGTCACCGCTTTTTAGTAGTGTTTTTATTGCTCTCTTATCACCGTCTTCCGAAGGGGAGGTCCTTTTCGTCTAAAATATTTAATCTCATTGCTGCCAGGTACGGTACGGTCCCCGAAATTTTCCTGGCGTCCGACCCACCCGCGCTTTGGTGGTTCAAAAGTACTCATTTTCTGGCTCATGGTGTGTATGTATGTTTGTTCTTTCTCTTTCTTTACAGAATGGTTCGGTGGTCATGTTTGGCAGGGTTGCCTCGTACCGGTTCGTCGATTCACCCTCGGACGGGCGATACAATTTGGCCCTGTCTCAATCGCAGCTGGATTCGGCCTGTTTGTACGAAAGGTAAGTTCGGTCGTAAAAGCCTCTGGATGGGCCTTCAAATTAGCCTGACATTGGTCTGACGACGTAGTATCAACGGGTAGTCGTTAACTTGCCCAATTTATAGTGTTGGCACTGGCTTGATTTTGCAGCACACAGTTGTTGGTGCGTTTCTGCTTGCTTTTTAGACTTGGTTGGTTTTGTTTTTGTCGCCTGTTCTTCGTGTGTGTTATATTTGGCTTTTAATTAAACTATAGACAATTTCCCCCAAGCATATACATTACCTTTTTAACTGCATGTGCTCGCAATTGAGCAGTAAATTTATGGTTCAATTAATGTTTTTGTTCATGTGTGTCTGTCAGTGTCCATATCATGCTATCCCGCTACATGAAGTTCATTTAAGTTACTAATGTTTTATTTTATTTTATTTTTTCATTCTATGTATGTTCTGTTTTGTTTATTTTGTGGATTTATATATTATCATTTCGTTGCAATTGTCGTCATGTTATGTGTGTATGTGTGTTTTGTGTTGTTCGTACATCAAAACGCTGCGCTTCTCAATTACAAATGCTTTTCAAACAAACTCATCATGGAATTGCACACAAAATACACTGCCCTTTGCACAAAAAAACAAAAACACCCAAACATCGCAAACCCGTCACCGAACGAACGAATCAATCCAGCCGATCACCAACCTCGCCGACATCCTGGAACGACGAAGAAAGCCGTCCGATCAGCCCAATCAGCACGGTACAGATGGGTGGAAAGCTGCCGGGCGGAGGTGGTGGTGGCAGTTTTCTAGACGGCCCCATTGCCTCAACCAGTGCCGAAAGTGCAGCAGTAGGACAGCAACAGGCAAATGCGTTCGCGAAATCAGCATCGTTCGACATGCAATCGGCAACGGCGACCCAACCACATCCGCACATGCACCACCACCATCACCATCACCCGAGCGGTCTGCTCGTGACGGCACTGGACGGACCGGAAGCAATGGGTGCGGACGATACGGCCAGCTATAAAGGAGGCCACGCTGGTGGCACTAACGATCACAATGAGGGAGAACAGCAGCAGCACCATGCCGGAGGCGGCGGCCCACTCGGGGCCGGTAACGGTGGGGAAACCGAAACGAAATCTATTTCCAGCTTCAAATCAATTGGATCAACTGCCGACAGGTACTGTATATCTCCACACACATACACAAACAATCTTCCGCCGATGCTTCCAGAGTTCGGCCAAACAAACACGCACACTCACTACAGAAATTCAGAACACAGCTCACTGTTGTTTTATCGTTCATGCTTTGGCTTTTGCATTACACCAAATTTTGTCACTTTGTTATGACCGCTACTTGAGATGCAAATTTCGTGTTTGCTTCTTCGCCCGCGAGTATTTTTCCCCATTTTCTAATCCAACGTCCCCGTGCCATTTACTCTCCTGCAGGACGAGCACCTTTCCGAAGCTGCAACCATCGCACGCGGCCACTTCGATTTCGGGCGAGCCCGGTGGACAGGAACCAATTCTGCCGGCTGTGCTGGAGTTTCCGGAGCAAAACCAGGAACCGTTTCTGCAATCCGTCATCAGCGAGCTGGACGTGAACTCGCCAAACTTCAAGCTAGCGCCCGTGTATACGCTCTACCTGTGCGCTCGGTATCGCGCCTCGACGCACTACCGTCCGGACCTGCAGCCGACCGAGCGGGCCCACAAGCTGACCGTGTTTCTGCACCACGTAGCCAATCTGATCCAAAACGTTGTCCAGGAGCAGTACACCGATGCCAAAATACTGTCCTTCTGGATGGCCAACAGTTCCGAGTTTCTGCACTTTCTCAAATCGGACCGACACATCTCGGCGTTCAGCGTGCAGGCGCAGGAAGTGCTGGCGGAGAGCGTGCAGACGGCGTTCCGCAATCTCGTGTCGATATTTCACGTCGAGCTGTCCCAGACGCTGAACCAGTTTCTGTCGGAAAACATCGATCACGACTCAGCGGCCGGTCTGGTGCTGTCCGTGCTCGGCTCTGCGATGGCTCTGCTGCGCCGGTGTCGCGTCAATGCTGCCCTCACGATACAACTGTTTTCCCAGCTGTTCCACTACATCAACGTTGTGTGCTTCAACAAGGTAATGGTCACCCTTAGATTGTACGCTGTACCAAGAATGGGGCATTCTTTTATTGGATTACAAAGGCTTCATTTCTGATTAGTTGCTCTTTTGAGTAAAACAATTAAGCATCGTTCACGGTGCAATGCATCCGTGGGTGGTTTGACAGGGCTGCAATTAGCCAGTACCAGCCATTAATAAGATATTTTATCTTCCTTCCTTCTTTTTCCCGTTAGTTCGTCACTACTTCACACATGTGCACCAGCGCATGGGGAAAAGCCTTAAGCGAGCGTCTGTCGCTGTTAGAACTGTGGGCAGAGAAGCAAGGCCTCGAGCTGGCAGCCGACTGCCACCTAGCGAAGATAAACCAGTGCGCCCAGTTTCTGCAGGCTCCCAAAACGTCCGTCTCGGACGTGCAGCAGCTGGCATGCTCCTGCTTTCGACTGAACTCGCTGCAGATGGCCGCTTTGCTGTCGCAGGAAACAATTCCGCGCAATCTTATCGACACGGCGGTCCGGATGGCTGAATCCGTTGCCGACGAGTTGAGCCGTGCCGATGGGCGTGAGATACGGCTGGAAGAGTCGCCGGAACTGCCGCTCGCACTGCTGCTACCGGACGATGGGTTCAGCTGCGACGTGGTGCGGGGCATCCCGGCTGGGCTGGTCGACTTCCTGAACCCGTTCCAAATGGCCGGCTGGTGCCGATTGGCATCACAGCCGACGAGCATAGGCCTGTGGACGGTGTACATGCACCAGTTCAATCACGGCCGTTCGCCGAGTGTTATGTCCAGCAAGCTGCCACAGCCCGAAGTGCAGATAATCAAACTGCACAAAAATGCCAACGGAATGGGCCTGTCGATTGTGGCGGCAAAGGGCGCGGGCCAGGAACGGCTCGGCATTTATATCAAGTCGGTGGTCGGCGGTGGTGCCGCCGATCTGGACGGGCGGCTTCAGGCGGGCGATCAACTGCTGGAAGTCGACGGTCAAAGCCTGATCGGAATTACGCAAGAGCGCGCGGCAGATCATTTGGTGCGTACCGGACCGATTGTAACGCTGAAAGTAGCCAAGCAAGGTGCCATCTATCATGGATTAGCAACCCTTCTCCAGCAGCCAAGTCCCGTCATTCAGCGAGGTAAGCCTACACCGCTCGGTTAATGTACGAAGCTAGTTTACGGTACGACCGCGTTGACGAGCATCGTTGTACCGCGAAGTATTGTTTGTGCACGATTTTGCATTCAACCATGCAAAAGTAGCTGCAACGTAACTTCGTGGCACACCGATGAGTTAGAAAAAGTAATAGTGCTATTTAAATATGTTTTACTATAGTGCGTAACGTAATATGCTCTCTTATCGCTTGATACTTTCTCTCCCATTTCCAATTAATTATCTTGCTGCCCTGGATTGTGTCCCGGTTACATACGGAAACTTGTTTGGGACATGGTTTTAAATGGTAAAATCTTATATACTGGTGTTGTATGTGTTTACGTTACGGCTGTGATTGTATCTGTTAAATTTGTTTGTGAAACTGGTGGCAATATTTTACCGTTTGTGTGATCCTTTCTGCTGCTGTTTTATTATCTGCTATTTGTAAAATAACACAGAGATGGAAAACGAATTCAACTGCAATGTGTACGATAATGATGGCAATCATCGCTATCATTTCGGGCGCTCGAACGAGAGTCTCAATTTCTACGGATCCGGTGGCGGAAGCCATCAATCGCGCCGTGGATCGTTGCGCCGTCCGCTGTCCTCGGTGATGATGAACCATACCTACTCCACCCCATACCTGACGCAAAACGATGCGGCACACCGCCGCATGTCCAATCCAGACATCAGCCAGCGGCGTTACAGCTTATCGCTGTCGCACGAAGACATACTGTCCAACGATCAGCTTCAGCAAATCCATTTCGATCCCCGCTACCGGGACTGCCGATCGAGCAACAGCCTGAACAGCATCTACTACAATCAGCAGCGAAGCAGAAGCAATAGCCTAAACAGTATTGGCCGCATCGGCACCGGTATCAAACCGGTGCGGTACGATACGCCACCATCGATCTACGTCGAAGATTACGACTCGCGAAGCAATAGCCACAGCAGCCGGGAGATGATAAAAATCGAAGAGACGGCCGAGCCGGAAACGCCAGTCATCGAGGAGCGCAGACCGTCGTGCGTGTTCGAGATACGGATCGAGGCACCGTCGACCGAATCGAACCTATCCTTCGTGGCGGACGTGAACCTCGACGACATACCCTTCATTGACGAGGACGACGCCGACGAGGAGGATGCACCGGGATCGAGAAGCCGGGGTGCCGGCGACAGCAGCGGTGTAAACGTTTCGACGCAAACTGCCGCCGCCACCCCTTCGGTGGTGGTGAATCCACCGAGCAGCAGCAGCAGCACTGCGACGGCGGGCGTATCTACTAACCACAGTGTCAACAGCAATATTACTGCAGTAGGAGGGGGGCCTTTACCCAGCATTATGATCAACACGGCGAGTAGGCGAGGTAGCAATGCATCATGTCGTAAAACGGTTAGTTTCGACATAATTAACGATCGTCATCCTTACGATGATAGTGAGGAAGGAGACAGAGCGAATAGAAAGCAATACAATAATGGACAAAGCAATGTCGAGAACAATGTGGCGACCAACTTGCAGACTGATGCATGGTCTGCTGCCGCTGCTGTGCCGGCAAATTCCAGGGTATCAAATCGCTTGAACAACAACCAAATTTTTATCGACAATATTCCGGCGGAGCACTCGGAAGTTGCTACCTTCGTGGGGCCATTCCAGTCGGTGCTGCATAGTAGCGGCGGCATTGCGAAAGGATTCGATGGGATTGCTGGCGACGTGGAGAGCAACAATAATGGCCAAAGCGTCGAGGATCCGCACAACACGATAGCGAGGACGACGAATGCCACCGGCGGAGAGTCTAGAGCGCAGGAACGACCAATTGACACAATTAGGGATTACGTCGTTCGCCACTTTAGTGGGGCGGCGAATATCAATGTCAATAATAACTACTATTGCAGCAATAGCGTCGATAGACGACAACGAAATATTAAATTAGATAGCGATGACGAAACTACTACCACTAGCGTGTATCCCCAGGATGTGAGTACGCCCTCGGAGCAAGAGCCGCGCAAAAGCGGCAGCAACGGTGATGGCAGGCTGGTAGATAACCGAACGGGAGCTCATTTTCCAACCGATAGCAATTACGCATCTAGTGCCACGCTGGATAACGATCACTGTAATCTATTGCGAAACATTCAATTGCTCAAAGCCGAAGCGGCGTTTGTTGCGCCAGTGGAGCACAACGATAGCAACGGCGACCCCGGCAACAACGACCCTCATCACCACCATCATCCTCACCATCATCATCTTCACCATACGGGGCAAGGTGGTGCGAAAGGTACGGCGAGACAGCTTGTTCATTTCTTTCGAAACATGCTCCGTTAGGCGAGAGGAATGATCCACCAACTGTTCGGGCGTTCGATACTGAATTTTCCACTCCACTCGAATACAC
Organism: Anopheles coluzzii; assembly: GCF_943734685.1. Classification (NCBI taxonomy): domain Eukaryota; kingdom Metazoa; phylum Arthropoda; class Insecta; order Diptera; family Culicidae; genus Anopheles; species Anopheles coluzzii. Next base: position 47,344,051 of record NC_064670.1, read on the forward strand.
GTATCTCAAGCATGTGCAATGGTGCCGCTCTCTGTGTTCGGTCGGCCAGCGTGCGTCCGTTCCGCAAACGGGCGAGAGTTGTTTTTTTTTTGTGCCACGCGCGCAGCTCCTATTGTTCTATATGTTGGTTTTCTGCATTCGAACAGAAAAAAGCAAATGTTTTCGTTGCACGGTAAAAACGGCGTGACTAAATAGGATCTTTCGCTTATCCAATCGTGTCACGTACACGACGTATCCACTCGGCTTAAAACTCGTCCCCGACCATCGGGCTCCACCACTTCCGTTCTGCTTTGCCTCTGAGTAAGTGAGTCGCCAAACAGGGAATTTTGTGTTGGTGGCCATTTGTTTAAACCATTTTTGCACCCAGTTTACCACACTCGCTGTTTGCATTTGCTATGTTATTTCTTGTTCAATTTGATTGTTACCGTTTATATTGTTGTTATTGTACTTTCCGTGGAAACTTCGAAACAATGTTTTCCATTCAATATTTCATCCACTTCCAAATTCGTTCGTTTTCTATCTGCATTATGAGCTTCACAATTTTTCCTTAATGTTATAAGCATTTTCATACGTTGTTGTCTTATGGTGTGTGCATAGGCAAAACAAGTTCTCACACTTCCATGCATACTTGCGCATATCTTTTCTCCCAGAATGTCACGACTCTGCTACTTTGTATCGATTATGTTGCATGCTGTATCTATTAAATATTTAAATATGTTGATTAATCTGAACAAACGATATGTCATGCGCGTGTACGAAAGCATTGGCCTGAGAACAAAATCAATTTTCTTACACAGGCATACATGGTGTATGCAGTGCTAACGACATCATCCCCCCACAGCATTAATCTGACATGTTTGATGAGGACATACTTCGCATGACCGTACTACATTGGATATGCAGCCCTTCCCATCGGTGTCGCAATATGTGCGCTCCCTGCTTATAATTTTATTGCATTCTGTTATCCATCACCCAAGGGAACCAATCAAATTGGTCTGTACACTGCATTAATGTCTATTGTACTTCAAATGTGCGCATCCCATACGCTGCCTTCACACATTGATTACACACCTCGCATAACTCCTTCTTCGTGTGAATGTGAGCATATATATTGCGTTGTGAATGTGTGTGTGTGTATGTGTCTGTTCGTTACTCTTCAATTCCCATTACACTCTTACCACCTGTGTGCAATGCTCTTGCGTTGGCCTGAGCCGAAGAAAAAAAGCAATGCATTTCAGTACTCCATTTATGTATATTTCACTCATAAATCATACCCTTTTCAGTAAGCAAACCACCTGAAACGACATCATCATGTTTTGGAACCGCACCCGAAGAGATGAACACCTCTCATCCCGACGGGACGATCAAATTTGGGCAGGGCAAGGTAAAGGCGTTGACAAAGTTTTACGATTCCCTGAAGGATACGAATAACAATCCCATCAAGAAATATGCCAAACCGCATGATTGTACTGACTCGCCCGCGCGACACGTTCGGAAGTATGAAATCATCGAGCCGATGAACTGTCCGGATGACATCACAGCAAATCATCTATCAAAGGACGAAGAACGGCAGATTATGAATCAATTACAGCTGTGGAGTAAATTCGGCTCCGATAGTGAAGAATTACATCTAGCTCCTGTGTCGTCCTTCAGGCGCTCCCAGTCCTGTGACACACTATTGAACGATCCTCCCGAGGGAGAAGGAAACAATAACGTTGAGGAGCACTGTGAGCTTTCGTTCGAACGCTTGGACAGTGGGAACAATCCGTACGGCTGCAAGCGAACTGCAACTAAAGCCTCACCTAACTCAAGCGACCTGCACGCCGCCTACCACGGACTCCATCCACACACACTGCCCTCCGGGTTCCTGCTACGAAAGGTTAAAAAGTGTCATCCAAGCTGTAAAAACATCGAAAATCAAAAGGTGACATTGAGCTTCCTGTACGGTAGAAATTCACCCCCGGTTGAGCAGCAACAGCATCATCGTACCAGCTGTCCGGACTTGAGCAGCATACGTCAAACTCCGCGCCAACTCAAAAAGCAGCACAACATTCTGCGACTGCTGAAGCACATCAACAATAAGCTGGGCGACGCATCCGACAGTGAAAGCATGCCGCCGACCGCAAATGAGGAAGATAGTTGACCGGAATGTAATTTTGTGCACCACTCTTTTCAAACGTTTTCTTCCACATCTGTTGTTTGCTGGCTTGGAGCAGAAAAAGTAAAACCCACAGCACAAAGAGCAAGCTTTTCTCGCGAAAAGCTACACCACACGCCGTGCTTCACTTTTTTTCTACATTGCGTATACTCATCGCAGCATCGTAGTTATATTTACGTTAAATATTGTACTATCCGCGATAACGGAACTAGGCTACGCGACGCACAACAGTTTCTAGCTCAGTTGGTTGTTCTGGACTGAATTATTCGTTGATACTTTTATGAATTTTTAGTTTAGTGTTCGCCAAACTCTTTTTTCTTTCACATCTTTCACCTCTATTATAATGCCTAATGCCTTTTTGTTACCCCGTAGGACCAGTCATTTGATGGACTGGTTACAAAGTTTCGAACGCGCCACACTGATAAAAAGCTGAAAACCTTTTTATTTAATTTTCTTACTATTAATACACAACTTATTTTGTAGTTGATTTTGGCGGTAAATTGTTGAAGTAAACATAATTTTGATGAGCTGTTCATTATTTGTATTGCCTTGATAATTTCCCCGACTGTAAGAGACAGTTAATGTGATTCCATAATGTTCTGTTGCATGCCTTCAACTGCTTGAAAAGTTGCCGATAATAATTGAAAAATATCAACCGAAAAGAACCGTTTTGTAAACAATTGTATAATTGCACATCACATTATGTTTTCTTACAAATTTATTTCGATCTTTGAGTTTTATTTTAATGCATACACTGAGCGTGTTCTTTCGGTACGGCTTGTATTAACGATCGATTCTATTATATTACTCGCTCATGCAGGTGGTCGACGAATGTCCGAACGGGACATGACGCGGGTCGGTACGAGCAGTGGCGACATCAGCAAGCCACCAATGCCAGCATCATCCGCCGGACAGCAGTTATTAAATAGCAAATCCGTTCCAGCGTTGCACCATGTGGGCAATATTGGTAAGTAACGAAATGGAGAGCTCGCGCGGTGTCTGTGCCACCTAGCACCTACAGTAAACATTATTTACTGTTACTCGTTTCGCTCCATAAGGTTCTTCCGCGAATAAATCTCGTAGCATACATAACCTTGCCGGAGGTGGTGGTGTCGGAGGAGGAAGTGCTGGTGCGATCGGTACAGCAGGCAGCAGTCAAGATCAAGGATTCTATCAAAACCTTAGCGTATATAGAGCCCAAAATCAAAGCCATCCAAACCTTGGCGAACGGTACGTATGAAATTAAGCGGCATATTAGATGACAATTAGTTTATGTGTATGTGTTGGTATGCTCTTGTTTCGTTTGCTTCTAGACCTCCCATGCCCCTGCAAACATCTCTTAATTCCCCCGGAGCTTCTAGCACCGCTCATCAGCAACAGCAGCAAATGCTGCAACATCAACACCAACACCAGCTCCAGCAGCAACAGCAGCAGCAGCACCAACAGCACCCAATGCTAAACCGTCCAGCGTCTGCCTATTTTAATAGCAATAATAGCGGTAGCAATGCCAATCCTAGCAATTTGTTACTGACAACACAAAACACCATGTCTTATACGATGCCTAATCAGCAGCAGCCTAATAATAGTAATAACGGTAATCTAACAAACATATCGCAGCAGCAGCAGCAGCAGGGTAATATGAACACAATGAACAGCCGACTGGCATCGACCATGGGTGGAAAACAGCCAGCTATGCCCCCGGGAGGTGCCGGCAACGGTGGAAACGTTAACGGCTTTATGCGTGACGTGCAGGCCCAACAGAGTCTGCGCATGAATCAAATGATGGCACCATCGATGCCCAACATTGCCCATTCGGTGGCGGGCGGTAGCGGTGCCGGTGGCAACTATCCGGCACCCGGCGTCATTTCGGCTAGCCAGAGCATGCAAAACGTAAACGTGATTCCGGGCGGTCCGGGCAGCCCGGCAGGCAGCTACAACTACCACGGCAGTGCGAACGGTAGCCCAATGCTTTCGCCTCAGATGTATCCGCACGACGGCCAGCAACCGCTCGGTGCGCAGCATCATTCATTGTTGCTGCGCGGGCAAGCAAAGCTGGCCGAAATGAATGAGCTAATCAAGCGTCGTCAGCAACAGCAACAGCAGCCGGTTGCCTACAACACTGCTACATCATCAAACAAGCCTCCTCAACAGCAGCAGCAGCAGCAGCAACAGCAACAGGGATCGAATGCCACGATGCCTCCGTCAACGGCACCGAAACCGATGCGAACGCAGGACGATCAACCTCCACTTCCTCCTGTATCAACTCACCCGCTGTTCAAGCCGGGAAGTGGAGCACCGCCACAGCTCAACAGCAACAATGCGTACAGCAGCGCGGAACCACCGAAGGTGGGATTCTATCCAACGATGCCATCACAAAGCAAAAACCTGCCCCAAGCAGGCAGCAATCCGTGGGAGCGGGAAGAGAAGGAAAAGGAAAGCGAGCTGCGACGCGAGCACGTGCGCGCCTGGCGGGATCAGCAGATTGGCGAGCTGCAATCGTTGCCACAGCGTACACCGAAGCAGGAAGAACAACTGCGGACGCTCATGCTGGAGCGCGATTTCGAGCGACGCGCGATGGAAGAAGATCAAGACTACGACAACGACATGGCACCTTACGGGGCGAAAGAGCACGGCATCGTGCAGGAGGTGGTGCGTTTGGCACAGCCTAACGCCGGCGGACCGCTTACAGCTCCGATGACGAAGTTGAAGCAGGTCGACATTAAAACGCCTGCACCGGACACGCTCTCCATCACCTCAAGCGAGCATTCGTCGAGTGTGCCGTCCGTTTCAACAACGATTGCCAATTTCCAGCAGCAGCAGCAGGGCTCGGGAAGCGGCAACGCACCACCGTTAATTCAACCGAAAAGCATTCTGAAACACAACACAAACAGCAGCACGCCTTCGTCGCCTTCCAAAGGGGCCGCCAAGACAGCCAGCTTTGCGCACGACGGAACCAACCCCGCGGCACGTTCGCAGCTAAACTTGAGCGAAATTACGGCCAACAATACCAACGCGAACCAGATGATGTCTCAAATGGTGCACGACATGAACCAAATGAATTTGTCCTCCAACATGACGGCAATGATGGGCGAAGATCGTGAAAATAGCGAGTATGGACATCCGATGGGCCACGAACAGCAGCAACAGGCGATGATGAACGGTGGAGTGTCGAACCCGTACATGATGGCAAGCGACGCGAACAATGGCAATGGTGCGGTTCCTCCACCACCACCTCCGGAACGAAACAGCTCGTATGTGATCATGTCGCAGCAGCAGCAGAAACTGCGAACAAGCACCGGTCCGGCCAAGCTGTCCTTTGGTGCTCCGAACACCGGTAGTCCTGCGTTAGAGCTGCAGCAGCAGCAACAGCAGCAGCATCAGCAACAACAGCAACAACAGCAGCAACAGCAGCAGCAGCAATTGCATCAACAACAACAGCAACTGCAGCAACAACAGCAATTGCATCAGCAGCAGCAACAGAATATTATGAACAACAATGCCAATACCATGGGCGGACGATATAGCAACAACAACAGTCTGCTGATGACAGCTCCGAACAATAATCCGCTCGGCAATCAACCATCGCCGATGGGTGGTGTCAACAATGCCACATCCGGTAGCTCCTCGGTGCTGACCAACAGCATGTACAAGGACAACAAACGGGTATCGTTCCACGACGAGGACGCTGGTAACAACAATAGCCCCTCGACTCCGATGATGGCTGCTGGGCCCGCCGGCTATACGCAGGCGGGACATTTGATAGGTGGCAGCATCGGCAACGAGTCGACCGGTGGAAGCGGAGAGCTCGGTACCATCATGGAACGACCAGATCCTGACGTAAGTACACAAACTCCGTGCGATTCGCGGCGCGACCAAAAGATGGCGCCACTGTCCATTAGAATCGACGATTGGTTAGAAGCTTGGATAAAAGCTCATTTTTCTCTCGATGCTTTTCCATTCCTACAGCGTTTTATCGACGAAACTATGCCGGCAATGCTGCACACGCCCACTACACCGGACGCAGAAAACTGGAACATGCAAATTCAGGCGACGCCTGGAGTAATTGGTGCACAGGAAGTTTATCGGTAAGGGACAATTAAATGAAAACAGGTTATATATAGGTTTGGTAACAACAATTTTCTTCACAAATTTCAGCGATCCTCGTACGCGCCGGTTAGCGGAGCAGCAGCAGAAACAGAAATCCGACGCCGTACCAGAAAAGCTGTCATTCAAAGAGAAGATGAAAATGTTTGCGCTGGAATCGGGTGAGAACAACACACCGAAGGACAAGCTGAAAATATCCCGCGCCCAAAGGGACATCGATGCAGTCCATTAAGCGACACGCAAGGATAGTTTGTATGCATTTGTATTAGTTTTTAAGCGCCCTGACATAGTGCGATCGTTAGCATTTTCACCGATCGCGGTGTATGCGCGACCTGTTAATAATCCCCCACCCTACCAAACACTCCGCAGAGTACGTCGAAACAGATTGTACACAGTTCTTGAATCTTTACACTCTCGCGCGCAAGAGTGCTTTTGTTAATACAAGTATTTTATTACTTCGATTGTGTTGTCCCGGCACAGGCCAGCTGATCGGTATGATGTGGGTTTAATCGTAGATAGATAAAATCTTATAAATCGTGTTAAAAACTTGCAGCAAGATAAATATTCCCCAGAGCATACATACATAACGGTGCAGGGTAGCGTACTTGTCCGTGCAGTGGTTTCGTAGTCGAAGCCCCAACCAAGCGACGAGTTTCAAAGTGAAAGATGATAACAATAAGGATCACCAGATAGATGATCGTTACGATTGATACTAGAACCCAATGGACCAAGATGATACTAACAGAAAAGTTTTAAGAATCAGCATAGGAAATTGTTTCTGTTTTATATACATACATATCTATATGTATACTGAATGAAGACAACCAATAGTCAGCTAAAGGAAACACTATATTTATCTATAAAACCGAGGCATGATGGCAGGAAAAGTCAATGAGCCGGAACTGTTAAAAGTTGAGCGTCACTTTTAAGGTATCGCGTAGTCAGGTATATGTGGCAGAGTTAGGTAAGCGTTCTCGAATCAACAAAGGTTTTACAAACATTATCCCATGGAAAGGAAGTGTTCTCTTTACGATAGTACCGTGCAAGTATCTAAATTACCAACACACCACACCCTCTAGAATGGAATGCGTTGTCGTGTTCGCGTGTTTGCAAACAAATGCACACGACATAATATAAACAAAACAACAACAAAAAACATACAGAAAGGTCAATTTAATTAGTCCATCTATAACGCGCACCCATTCGTAGCCTTCCAACCTCCCCTTACGTGATAATGTGTGCAAATGCCGTATATGATATACGGCACAGCAACACAACAACAAAGCAAAACTATAAACAAACATGATATAAACGGTGGTGCACACTATTGTTAACATTTACGACAAAGTTTACTCGTACTTGCACGCAAGATAGTAGCCTCCCAACCCGCAAAACCGTCTTTCGAAATTCGAAATACAATGTTTTCCCACCCCCCGTAGCGTTAATCTCCCTCTGTTACTCATACACCACACCACGTCGTACACCAACTAACAAACGGGTCCACGATTTTTTACACAATGCACGAATGTGGTTTTTTAGTTTTCGAGTGCGAAGCGCAAAGCGAGAGTAACACTAGATTCCATTAGTGGTTGCAATTATTGAGTCAATAGCTTTCCACGGCCGATTGATACGAAAAAGCGAAGGCGGGTGGTAAAATTACAACGCGATGAAGGAACGGTGGCAGCAGCAGTAGTAGTAGTAGTAGAGAGATTTGATAGTGGAAATCACCAATACGATAGGGAAGTGATTTTATTTGTTATAAACATATTTTTATATCGCAATCGAGAGAGACTATTGAAGAATTTCCAAGATTTTTCGATACTTTTAAGAAGAATTTACCTCTTTAATAACAAACACCGGATTGACCGATTTCTAGCACATATTTTTATCCTCAATCCTTGTGTGACAGCCTATTGAAGAAAGAGAACACACGTTTAGATCGTTTGTAAAGATTGAGAGAGCAAAGAATATTGTAACCGATAACAAAAAAAACACTCAGATAAACAAACAAACAAACAATGCTGGAACAAATAACTCTCGATAGTAAAGTATTGCGTTATTGGTGGTAAGCAGCGCATAGCACGGTGTACCGATGCGAGGAGTAGGTTCGCGCAATCGAAGAGAGATGTACAATTAACCATGTACCTTCTCATCACGTACCGCAACGGAATTGTAAAGGAATAATGGTAAAAAAAAAGATTAGCTATAGTGATGTAGTATTAGGCATGCAATTGGCGATTTTATTCGATAACAACACTAAGCTAAAAGGAAGGAGTTGGCACTGGGCAGAGCATATGTACCCGTAGTGGCGAAATCGCGTGGAAGTAAAAAGTATTGCGATACATTAGAGCGATTTTTGAGCAAAAACAACCCAATACAAACAACTACACAGGCAGGTGGATGGTGTAGAAATGTTACATCTTTACTCAATAATTACTATTTTCCAACTCTAAGCAAACCATAACATGCAGCTATGTAAATGTTAGTAACAATTGAGATAAAGCAAACCAATGAAATATGTCGAGTTCTCCCATTCTCTCTTGTGGCCGCCATGATGACATGTAACACTTCTTTGAAGCTGTTATTAGTTTGAACAACAATAGACTTCCTTTCGTTTATTGGTTATTTTTCGCTAGTTTAGTTGTATAAGCTATCTGGCTGGAGCTGAGCGATACGGTGATCAGTTCAGTTCAGCATAATTCTGCGCCGTTATTTCAAGGCTTCTAATTGACCCACTTTTATTTCGTGGTTTGCAACATTGCCCATTTTCACGTTTTCGCTTTCATTTGTTTCCTCAGCGCACATTCCGCGAAGGTCATCGGCGGTGGCGGCGGGCCCCAATGGGTAATGTCCCCGGTGGTCAGTGAAAACCAGCGTCAGCCTGCAAAAACCCATCATTAACCGACTCGGCGGCGTACAAATCCGTACAGAGCAGCCCATCCATCGAACGGTGATAATGTGCGTGTGCTTCCGCTTGAACGTTTCATTCGATACACTTCAGGGCTTGCGTAATGTGTCTGTGGCATGTGGATGTCTGTGTTGTCGCAACGGATCGTTTTCACGCCACTGTGCGACCGTGCCGTGGGTCCATCCCGTGCCGTGCCTGACCGGCAAACGACAAACGCGCGGTTGTGAGCTGGTCAAATCGGTCGGAACGGTTGGATGGTTGGTAGAGTGGACTGGACTGAGTGCGACCAGATACACACATCAAGCCAACCGAGGGACGGACCGGCGTACTGGAGCGAACCGCTGTGTCGTCTGTGTGTGCGCGCAACTGAACGTGAGTAATTCGTTTAGCAAATTATTTTACATTTCATGCTCCATTTACGCTTTACGATGATGTTGCTAGTAGTGTGATGGGTGAGTAGGGGTTGGAGGGGTTTAAAGTTGACACCCCAACGGTGGGCGCTGTATATCGCCGGCTCCGGCCTTCCTAAGCGAAAGATTCCAAACGTCCCATCTCCCGACGGCCATGGCTTTTAACACATTTATATGATTTGGTGCACGATGTTACACGCCGCTATGCTTCGCTATGATAAACGATTGACGCAAGCGTTTGCGCTAGTTTCAGTTTCCAGAAAACACTTGAACTTTAAGCGGTGTGACAACGTTCCTGCATATATTGCCATGCATATGCGATATAATTGCATGAAATGAAAGAGGCGCCATAGACAAACAAGAGGGAACATAAAATGCGATAAAATTAATTCAATTTATTCGCATTATGCCCAGTCTCGCTCTTCAGCCAGCAATGACAATCGCCTTCGAGCGTTTCACATTTCATGGTGGGAAATAAATTAAATTTAGCTACATCCGTCAGGCTTGTGTTGACTGCCACCAAATGAGCCATTTTTCGCGTAAATTTAGCAGAAGAACCAACAAAAAAACTCTTCCTCTCACCTTCATCACTTTAAACTACTCCCACATTTGCGTTCCTTCCATGTTACTGTTTCAAAACCCATCAATGCAAATAAGTGGCGGCCCGCTGGCACTTTACCTAGGGACATTGAACCGGCACCGGAACCGGCAAATGCATCGCACACATCAAACACGCACACACACACGTACCGCAGAAGGGGAGATTACGATGAAACCAAACTTAATGTGCACATGGTTTCGTGCTGTCGTCCCCCATGGTGCCCGGTGGATACTGAAAAACTGAATTGGTCCATTAGAGGATCCAACAAACAAGAGGAAGAGAAGCAGGAGGAGGAAGAAGGAAATAGCGAACAGCAACTTGACATGTGCCAGTAATTTATTCACAACCGCCGAACGTGTCAATGGCAATTTAATTCCCTGCTTTCCGAAAACCGACCAACCGATCAATCGACCATGGTGCACCTCGCACACACACACACACACACACCGGTTGTGTGGGGTTGTGCGATGCAGTAAAAAAAACATAAATAATTCGTTTCACATTGCCCCGAACGCCCAGCTTTGGATGGACGAGTTGAGGGTTGATTCTTTCCATTAGAAAATGGACAAAAATGGCTTTTCACATTGACCCAGTTACAGGGCGGTATTCATCCACCGCGCGCCGTCCGAATGATGATGGTGTGGCATTTCCTCCCATACCGCAGTGGACCGCGGGAAGGGCTTGCAGAGTTTCGATGAGTAAGAATGCTTCGGGGGACACCACAACCCAACCGCGGTGCAGGGAAGTAAACAACCGTCAATAAATCTCTGCCCATCAATGCGCTCGATGCATTTATCATTTCGTACCGTAGCTCAAAGCAATATCCTGTAATATATTTATTTGCCTTTTTTTTGTGTGTGTATATTTTGCCCTCTTTTTTATCGCATCCTATATTGAAGTGCATCAGATGCGTTCGTAACTGTCAGGGCTGTTAACGGTAACGGTCCTCGCTTCGCCCGTGCATTCGATCAATCAATTATCGCGCAACAAATGGGGGACGGCGACAGGTTGTTTGTGCTTTATTGGACTCCCACGGGCCGCATTTTCTGTGGCTGTTATGAACAGAGTGGTATGGTGTTTTGTCTAACGATATACATCAAAGAAAACGCAATATTTGTTGGATATTATTATACGGTTTAGATGTAGTTTTTTTTATTTCTTTTTAGCTGTGGAACACTACGTTTGATTGAAATTAACTGTATTGTGTGGTACAAAACATTACAAACATTAATGTTTCTAACTTTTTGTTGACAACCTTCATTGTGAAACGACATTGTGGCCCTTTCTTTAATAATCGCCGTCTGTTGTGTGTATTGCGAATGGAAACATATGCTAATGGCTCACTCATTTAACATACTGTCCGTGTTTGGACGGTTTAATTAAAAAAGTAAAATATTTCACAACAATACTAAACAAAAACTACACTAACAAATTCCGCATGAAATAAAAATGAACCGACCGTCCGACCTGATGACTATTCAAGGGATAGCCAAGCACCGCCCCGAGTGTGAATGCATGAGAAGTCGCGCGGCCGACGCTGCCGTCAATCGTCAATCACAACACTGCACCGGATATACACTTTGAATTCATTATTTATTAGATGGAAATGAATGATTCGCCGCGCCAAAACGTACCCAGTTGTTTTGGAATGTTTGAAAATTATATGTCCCCTCGTCCGCACGTTGTTCACACCAACAGTTGACGGAAAAGCACGAAAAAGAGTAAAACAACCGTTTTGTCCCCCTTTGTGGGAGTGGTCAGTTGGATGGATTTGCATAAGGTCATTGTCAAATTACTCAGCCTAACGTGTAATTAGATGTCCGAGTGTGTTAGTGATACAGAATAAAATGACGAACTGTCATCGAGTCGTGAATGTTGTTATTTAAAACGTAAAAAACACTATCTGTGAGAAAAAGAAAGCAAAATGAAGCCAAACTCAAACTTATTCACAAGTCCTAAAATAGCCGCTTACATTAACATCCGTAGACTGGTGCATATTTAGGCGTTTATTTAAATTCCTCCCTACATTCTAACAACTGTCCACCCCACTCTCTACTCACCCTACTATGGCTGTAAAAAGATATGGTTCAAAAATATTATCAAAAAAAAGACATTAGGAACAACACATGGGACATTTCACACTCGAAATGGGTGGAATTCTCTAAACGAACATTATCATACATTTGCAATATTTTAGGGACACTCGACTAACAATACACTACTGTGCAGTGCCTTTGAAAGGCACCTTTGCTTTCGAGTATATTCTTTGCGTTCCTGCCTGCGTTACAAGTAAGAAAACAATGGCAGCATAATTAGCTTTCCTTCGACCGTAGCCGGAGCTCGACGATTTCCAAATGAACTTTTGCCCACCGAAAAACCAAACCCCATTCAGCTCGTGTCCTTGTCCCGCTTTCCAGCAAAAAGGATGCAAACATCTGCTGCCGACATTTCATTTATAATCTGCTGCATAATCTCACTCTCTTTCTCTCCGCAATTGTTCCACCGCACCACCACCCGGTTCGATGTTCGATGGTTCCCTTTTGCTTTCTTTTTTTATATTATCATTTCTGCAGCATGATCATCATGAACAACTCCAAACCGACATTACTATCGGATTTCGTGATGAATGGTGCATGATTTTCATTCAAAATTACATCGCTCACGGGTAGAGATAGAAAGGGAGAGAGAAGCATGCAGAAATAAATGGGTTTCTCGGTGTTCCTGGTGCCGTGTCCCCTACGAGATACGAGAACGACAGCAACGGGGTAGACGACACGCGCGATATGCATCGTGCTGAATTTATTGAGCCATAAAATGCCACCCCATTTGCTTGCCCACCTCGGCGAAACCGTCTCAGACTTACCGCTTGCCACTTGAAGCACGGGATATGGGCCAGAAACGGGATCCTTGCCCGTGTCTTCTGTTATTGTAAAGGGGTTAGAACAGCCGCAGCTACGTTTGCCGATTCTTTGCACTTGGGCTTGTGATCTCTTCCTTTTTATTTGTTGTTGGTTTCAGCTGTTTGCTGTTCGATTTATCTTCCTCTTTTTTGCAAACATTCGCCCGAACCATGAGTCGCATAATTCAGGGTGCTTATCAATTGCTTATTTCAAATCCCCACAAAACAACAAGGTTGACAGTTACCGGAGGGGGAAAAAGGGTTCTCAATACGGCCACACTAGACCGAACTTTGTTAGTTTCATTATTTCCACATCTTACGCATCTCGCATCGTGTCTGGTCCACTCTTTCTATCCGCTTGCCGATGGAGATTTATTCACTTTTATTACACATTTTGAAACCATTATGCCGGTAACTAATGGCCGCTTGCGATGTGTGCGACCGTATACATTTTCGGTAACACTGTAAAAGCCATCCTCTCCATAGCCATAGCGGCAAGGCCTTTTGGTAAGGAAAGGAAGACAACAAGCGGCTAGAACCTAAAACTTACAATGCCAAACTGGATCGCTTTTGTTACGTTTTTAAGTAAAGTTTTGCCGTCCTGCTGACGCTGGTGTCTCCCCAGTTGTAGTTTGTTTTTTGTTTTTCTTGTCGTCTTCCTTCGCGACTCTAGTTTCTTAAAATGTCTGCCCTTCTACTACGGCCGTCCTATGGCAGCATTGCCGGAATAGCTGCTCGCTTGGAAATGAAGAACATCGTAAATTATAAGGACAGTTTCTTCCGGCCCCGCTCGGCGTAGAGGAAGCAGACTTTTATTAGCATGTCACAATGCGAATTTGTGCATTTATGTAAAGGCACATGATTCACAACTGCTTGTGTGTGTGTGTGTGCCTCTCTCTTTCCCGCTCTGTAAAGGGATATTGTTCAAATGCATAGGCCAAGGCGCCGGCCGAAAGGCAGCCGCATTTAATATCGTAGATTTAAGTACACATTCGTACAATTGCGCGTTGCGATAAATCTTTACACTTAATGAACAGCTAGCAAAAGATTGTTATTTCCCGTAGTATGATGTAACCGGAAAGTATGGTAATTGCGAAAGAGATTTGTTTTTTCATATCTGGAGCATCAGTTGCAAACAGGAGAAGTTGGGTGCGATTGAAGCAAATGTTTAATTTAGATGAATGTTTGCAGTGATTCACAGACTTTGTTGGTGGTTGCGCGAAAAGTGTTTGTTAAATTCCGTTTGTTAAATTCAGCTTAGTTAAATTATTGAATTGAATTTTTGTTGAATTTAAAATATTGAATTGATTATTACTCACTGTTGGAAACTGTTATAAGGTTTGAATGGACTGTCAGCTGAGGCGATGTTGTGTGCAAGCATATTAAAAAGGGGAAAAACCGCGGAAACGGTTTATTGCTATTAAAAATATATACAAGTGAAGATATTGAGAAAATAAAGAAAAAACTATTTTTTTGGCGCGCCTTAAGTGTCAGCCTAAATAATTTCCTTAGTTTTAGGCATACAGAATTACCGATGTGCATTTTATTCGTTTGTTGCTACAACAGTATGACACATTGTAGGATGTGACTGTTTCATATATATTTCATATTTCGATGTATTTCAATCTTTACCAATTAGGCTTTACATAACATATTCTTATGTACTGATATACGCTACCAGATCTAATCCTCTTATCTTAACAAAGTAACGAGCAATTAAGACTTATAAAACATTGTAAAATTTAATGGGCAGCATAGGGACATCTACCGTGGAAGTAGGATACAAATATTTAGGATTTTAGGCGATTGCGGAAGGATGTAAGGGAAAGGTTATTATCAAAGTGGTGGGAAGAATTCTTCATGCATAGTCAAATCTCAATAATAAAACACTAGACCCTCGCTTAACAAGTTTAATAATTTTGGCGAGTCCAAATCACCATAAAAAATTATTGAGTGTTCTTTCTTATTCATGTTTCTTTTATCAATAATTCTTGTCGCGAATCTCGCAATAGTTAGTAGTGTTACCAAGGACCAAAAACTCCACTAACTATAGCGAGATACTGGTAGTTGATAGTTTTTTTCGAAAATTTTTAAACCTTTCTTAACATCTGCAAATCATAAAAACGAAGAGATGTAAATCTTTTAGTAGTGATTTTACACTCATTCTTCATTGTCAAGTATGAAACAAAACTGTTATCTTTTACAAAGATTATCACCAAATGTGGATCACAACAAAATATGGCCTATAACGTAAATATTTCTATTCTCTTTTCCAGCAGCGTAAGCATTTCTATTTTAAAACAATTTAATAAATTCACCTCCTCCCCATACTCTACAACCCAGTTTGCATAAACCGAGTCGAGTGCGTGCCAAGCCGCTTCTCCGCTTCAACCGTAGAGCAGTTCGAAGCCATTATTGGGATTATTGGGATGAATGCTTTTGAAACTGCTTCTCGGGCGGATTTCCACAGCACACAGCACCACACTCTGCCCTTCCCCAACAGCTCGGTGTACGCCGAAGACGTTGCATAAATAAATTCCTTCCAAAGCGGTCGGAGCGATTAGAATGTTTGCCAACTTTGCCGTCGCCCTTTCCGCCAGCAGCGGCGCACAATTTGTCACGGTGAATAGAATTTTGCAACGGCAAGATAAATTATTCGCAGTACAAACATTTTACACGCACTCACGAATAACCATAAAACTCTGCGGTTGGAAGGCCGAGAACGACGAGGGACGGGGCCAGGCCACGGGACGGAGCTCAGGCCTGGAACGAGGGAGAGAATAATGGGAAAACTGCGTTCGGTTGTGTGGAGAATAATGCGAAATTAATGTATGCTCATTTTGGCATCCTTTTACGGTGTGAGCGTTGTAGGGCTTTTGGGGGAAATATTATCTAAAGGCGGGTATGTATGTGTGTTTCCTTCACCGTACGGAACGCCGAACAGATAATGTTAACCCATTTGCTGTGCTGTGTTAAGCAAAATCTGCTTGCTGTGGAACTTTTTTTTTCATATAATGAGTTAACCATACGACGAGAGCAACATGTTCAATCACTTTTAAGCAGCTAAACTCGCCTCGCCCGACAGGCAAATAACTGCTCAAGCCTAATCTGCTGAAACCGATTTGTTACGAGACAAAATTAACATTCCTCAGCGAAACTAAATTGCACCGATGGTACGCCCTTCCACCGAGCGGCTAATTCCTCAGACCACGCGTTCAGCACTCGTAACATCACGCTGGCGTTGCGACTCGGAAAGAGGGCGGCACCATCTCGCATGTCACACACCAGAGCAAAACGTTATGCAGGGTGAAGCGCTGACTGGCTCTTCAGAACAGAAGAGCACAGGGTTTTAGAGAATTTCTTTATTAATTCTCACTCTCCCTCGATTTCGAACAGCAACAGTGGTATGGGCGATGCTCTAAGCTAGAATTGCATTTAGTCTGCCAAAAAAAAATCTATCCCAAAAACTCGGAAGTCCCAACATTCGCTTAAAATTTCACGTGACTGGTTCCGGCGTTTCCATTTGAACAGTTTATTTATTTACACCCATCCGCTGGGTGATGCGGTACCGGTCCCGGGAGCATTGAATGGCGTAAGTGGCTGAGGGCACTTAAGAGCGCGCTGAATCGCACGAGTGGTGTATTTATTTTGCGTTCCCGTTTCACCTCCCCTGTTTTCCCCTTGTTACTGCTGTGTGTCAAACGCTCGCTATTGACCTGACGCGCTTCCGAGCTGCATTGGGCCGCCAGGATGTTCTACCAGGAGCGGGGGAATCTGTAGAGCGAAGCCAGCGGGACTACGCTAATTGAATTTGACGATTGTGGCGATCACTCAACCGGTGCTGCCGGGAACGTTAAAGTTTTGAAAAGATGTATTTACCATCAATCAACGATCATTTCGGTGCGCTGTGAAGGATGATTCTTAAAACGCGCTCACACACATCTGTGCACATAATCCCGCGGCCATGGCTGGTTGGTTTGCTGACGATAGAAAATGGTTTGGAGTAACCATTTTGGTGCAAGATTTAATTGATTTTATGCGGCTTTCGTCACTGTCGAGTGCGATGTATGAAATTACACTTCTGCGAAATGCCATAAATAACCATAATAATACAACCAGCAATGCGACCAAGCAATCGTCCCTTCTGGGGAAACGAGTGTATAAATGAATTAACGTAGATTCACCCTTCCCGAACAGCACTGCACTTTTTGTTATTCAATAACACAACGCTTTCACAATGTAGCTAACAGATATTATTAAAATAAATCGAATCCGTGGCGACAGGGTACTACATTTTGCAAAGACATGCTGGCTACCGGCCTGGTACGTATGGGTTTGTTTCCCCAGGGGTTTGACTAACCGGTTACGTGGTGCAAGTTTGGTTATTAAATAGAAAAGCTATAAATTAAATTATGAAGAAGAAAATTTGGAAGCAATATAAGAAAGAAGAAACATAAATAAGTTAAAAAAAACTTATCTCAGGTTCATAACGAGTGTTTCCATTTCATGCGATGACTATGCTTATATATTGCCATGTTGTTGTCGTTTGTATAGTTTATAGAGGCTTTTGCTCCGACGGATTTCTTTCGCCACTGCAATATACTTTATTTGACACAATAATTTTAAGAAGATTTAAGGTCTGCTTAAGCTATTACGACTAAATGTCGTGCCCAATTAGCGAGATAGCCATTCATACGCAAGCAGCACGATGCGTTAGAGATTTGAACCCATGAAGAGTATTAAACTACACCGTTCGACTATACCACGGGACGTAAGCTTTCATTTAACATCATGTTAACGTTAATCATGTTACGTCCGAACAATAGCCGAACATGACGTTTATGTCTGCTATGGATTGAGCTCTCCGATCGACTGTTATAACTAGTCTCAAACAACAAGCCAACTAGTGGATTATGGTGACCTACATTGACGACAATTGTTGTGCCAGCTTTGAATTTAAAGATGTATCTTGTGTTATGTCTATGTTTATTCTGTATAAAAGTAGATACCTTACATGATAGTTGTAAGATGTTTTGAGATTTATTGTAACCAAGGAACAGACTGATGTACCCTGTCTTTACATAATAAAAACTCTACTTGATTCTTTGCTTCGCTAAAATACAATTAAATGTATATAATGATATACAATCAACGAACAATTTACGGAAAGTACAGCTAAACACATGATTTTTAAATGCTTCAGTATAAGGCACGAAAAGGGGATCCCCTTATTACGAGTACCCCTTAGTTTTTCAGATAACGAGAAAATCTAAATGCTCAACAAATACAAGCATGACGAGCAATATCATTTGTGTTCCTTTTACATTTTATGGTGCCGTTGTGAAATCAAGATCGCGATAACATTAAGCATTTCTTTAATTTTGATTATCGCTTAGGCATATAAGAGTTTTGATATAAGGAATCGTTTAATATTAATTAATATATGATTTAGAAACTATTGCCACGAGAAGAAGTGTCGTATAATTGAGTGAGGCACAAGTGTGTGCTATATGGTAACTAGTGTTTCTAGTGCGTTTTTCTGGATCTACTTACTCATGAGGGAGAGAGATTCTCCTGCTAATTGCAGCCATTTGGATGACATCCATATGACTACTATATGTGACTACTAATATGAACCACAAAAATTAAATTATGATGAAACCGGCTTTAAAAAAAATCAAACAGAAAATATCTATCTGCGGACCAAAACTTTCTTAGAAACAAACCAAAATATATAAAAAAAACGATGAACTTGGGAAATATAAAGAAAAGACGTAACCAATCGACCACCACTCCAACGACAGCGATAGTGAACTATACATATTTTGCCCATACTAATAATAAACCTTTTTTCGTGTATCCCTTTTTGTTCGCCACATTTGTGGTCCTGGAAACAATTATTTCATTTTTCATACAAATCATACGGAATAGAGCATTCCACATAACGAGTTTTTCATATTACGAGAGAGTCACTGGAACAGATTAAACTCGTTATAAACGGTGTGGAAACGGTGAAACAATGGGACAACTAAATTGCAAGCAAACCTTGGCATAATCTTAACAAAATGATCATTTGCTGCATCGTAAAACAGTTTTCAAACCTTCAACAATTTTAAAACGCGACTCGGAATCCTAGTAGAGTCATCCCAGCCAGAAAACGCTCAGTTATGGGATGCCGGGCTCGGCACTAGAACTGAAAACGCTTTCCAGACACGCGCGTTAGAGAGGGAACCAGAATACGAATACTCATTACTACGTTATCTTGCGAATGGAAAGAAACTTTCAACAAACTGTCGTTATGAATATTGTATTTCAAACGGCGCAGAACACACGCACAGGCACCAACCCCGTGTTATGTGCCATTTCTCTTCCCTCGAGCCATTTGGCTATCGTCAAGTGGGTGTCCGCCGTATCGACTGATTTTCCAACGCTATTACAGCCCCGGGAGGCGGATAGCTGCGACAGCGGCGGTACGTAACGTAACCAGAATTCCAAACAGCGCCCCTGTAACATGAAACCGTTTTCCGTTCTCGGTCGGAAACCGTTTGCTCATTCTGCACATTTATTTATCGTGGTGATGATTAGAGAGCGAGAGAGCAACCCACCAGTAGTACATTAAACATCGCGAGCCATCCATGGCGAGAGGAGTGCGGACCAAGCATACCATGTTTGACAAACACGGCATTCGTGTTTTTCCCCGGGGGGGAGGGTGCAGCGGGGCGGATGGGTGGGCCCGAATGGGAAAGGATTAATTTATGAGTTACGACAGCAGCACACGATCACATGACTACATAAATGCGACAGGAGAGAGAGAGAAAAAAAATCCGTGGCACGTAGCGACGACAAGGCGCGGAGGCGATCATTATCCATGCCCGAGCAACAACAGCTGACGCCCATCAATATGCATCATCATCATCATCTTCTTGCCTCTCCCTCCCCCGTTCGTTCGCCCTAAGGTCGGGTGTGTTCTTCTCTGGGGTTGATGGTGTTCCTCTCGCGGGATTCGATCGCAGGATGGCGTGCAGCAGCAGCAGCACAGCATCTCATTGGGATGGAACCGCTTTGCACGGTTCAGATTATCGATTGCAGGAAGGGGGTTTCAGGAGATGGTGCTTTGCTTCATTATTGCCGTTAATATCGCATGAATGATTTGCTTTGGGCCGCTGCGAAAGCTAGAAAGCAGCATGACTGAGTAACGAACTATGGCGTAACAAACGAAAATCCAAATCCGTAATCGTACTTTCTGCCAAGGCGTACTGAAAGCGGCCATTATTCTTACTATTGATTGCGCCCGATGCAACCTGGGGGGAATTGAAATGGTGGATTAAGTTCTTGTCGTTCGGAAGGGCTGGGAGAATGCGTACAGTGCAAGAACAACACGCGATCTCTGCCTTCCGGGTTCTGAGGCGGACTTTAATACCCTTTGTTGTTGGGCTGAAACTGTGAAAAATTTGGCAAACCGAGCATGACCGACCGAGTGTGGATTAGCATTTATAGCAGCACAACAATAATAATATTGAAAGAGCTTAAGAAGGGCATGGGAAGCGAGACGCCGAGCATGTGAGGGTAGAATGAAGTTTGAAACAACAGCAAAAAACATATGGAAATGATAATTAAATAGGCCATGACAAGCACAAGCGTTCTGACGTACTTTAACCATCCGCCCACAAGAGAAGGAGAGATAAAACTGTAAAGAATCTGCCAGGGGCTCTGGGCCTTTTGGGATTGCCCCGGACAACGGCAAGGACGGCCAACTTGATACCCTCATTACAGCATATCGATTAAACTGAAATGCGAACGGTGTGTTGACTCACCAGAAAGACGAAGGTTTAAGTTTTTGAAGGCTCAGCTCAGCAATGTGAAAGAGATTGCTATGGAAGATAAATTAGGGGATTCCTTCGTTTTGTTTTTTGGTTTCGTCTTCCTTCTGTCTGCTCTATCTTTCGTCCATCTTCCCGTCCTTCAATCCAACGCAGTCAGCTCATCCGGGCTGATTCTCTGAAGCTAGCAGAAGAGCTGCTGCTTGAACTGTCCTCGGCAGAGAGGAAAAAAGGAACCGGGCGCGCTGCTCCACTCCACTATTGTTGCTCTGCTTGGCCAGCTACGCCCCCGTTGACGTTCGTTTGGCTCGCCGGGACAACAAAAGAAGTGCCTCGCCGAGCGCACACAACCGGGCGACAAACAAAGGACAAGGACTGAAAAGGACACTGCGGCGCGTACCGACCCCGTTACGTCCTTCACATTGAAAGTTCCGAGCTGTGCACTTGATACCGACATGAGTCGACAGAAAATTTCCAGACCCCAGAGTTGTGCGCCGGGTGGAATTTCCCGGGGTAAGTTTTCGGAACTCGAAGACATGCGGGCCACCGACACACCGAGCTGGAAATGATTGTGCCATTGAGGCTTTTGTTTTCTATGGTGAATGTTTTTGTTCTCGCAGCATTCCAGGGTGCGTTTCTGCAGCAGATAATCGTTTCGCTGTGGAAAGAAGGAAGGGAGCAGCGGGAGGGTTTTATTATCCGGTGCCGATCGGTTTTGCTGGAATGCATTCGATTTTTCTTCAACTTTCCCAACGCCCATTGTCCTTGCGCTATCGATGGTTTTGTTCAGAGCAAGGTGGAGTGTGTACTGCAGATCCTACCGTTTGCAATAATGGCTGCAATCAGAGTTTTAGAGGGGGAGGAATAATTGTTTTCTTTGTTGCAGTTTGCATGATTAATGCAGACAAACTTGCCAATCTAGCTGAATTTCAAAGTCGAGGAGAATAATAATGCCTTAGGATATTGGAAGAGATCAATCTTATGGGACGAGATTCGCTGCGGGAATCGAGACGGATTGCTTCATACAACTCCTAATTAAAGTTTTGTTTGAAAATATAAAGTATTCAATTTTGAATCATTCTTTTCTGAGGAAGTGAGAAACTTGTGAACTTATGATGGAAAGATTTATTTAAAAATAAGTTTTTTAAGTAACAAGGCCTCTACACGCCACCGACTCTAAACGATGGACCTCGAATGTGGTATAAAATTACAAGCTTTTATTTACAAAAAAAAGGTTAAATATAACTTAATCACAGGTTAGAAAAAAGAGAAGGCAAATGGTGGCAATTACCAATTCTCATTATTTTGTAATTTTGAAAACGATACGAAGGTGGAGTTAGGTCATGCACGATTCTGAGTGATCTACAGACCCCTTGAATCGTTTTTTTAAAGAAAAGCTTATAACAATAAGTTTGTAATTTTATCTCCTTCTCGACAAAATTAAATTTGACTTAAAATTAAAAATTAAACAGTTTTTTAAAAAACTGTTTTCAAAAAATATATCCTCAATATATGTGGCCCATTGAAAATATATATGCAAAGCTAAGTGGTTCATGATCCTAAAAAGGATAGAGCGCACTGATGTATGAAGATTGAAGAATTTTGCTATGGGTGACTGATTGGTACACCTTTTGCAGGATAGCGTCAAGTTTTGCATATTCCAAGAGAGGATGAGAGATTCTCTAAGTTCGACTCTGACTTAACATGCGTTAACGAACATTTGTTTTAAATAATCTGTACAGTTGCGTCATTGTTGGAGTATAAATCAGCTAGTGAGTATAAATCTTGTTCACACATAAGAAGGTACTGTGACCAGTGGCGGGTTTACAGTGCATATATTCTTTTGAATGCTGTGTGGTATGGCAAACAAAAAAACATTACGAACTATTGCAGCTATCTGAACAATCGCAGCTTGAATTGTAATTTAATTTGTCACTGAAATAAGTATAACCAGAAAATAATTCACATTTCATTTTTGTTTAGTGTATTCTTCCTGATATATCCAATAAGATAAACTTCTTGAAGTAATTCATGATAACTATTGACTAGCGATTCAATTTAAATTGTTTCCCCAAGCAATAGGAGAATGTTGCTAATGTAAATGTATGCTAAGCATAAAAGGAAGTAGTTTTTCCCAACGTCCGTATTATATCCTGAATGAAGGTTTCGACTACGGTTTGTGAATTCAATTTCTTCTCTTCTATCCAATTATACGCCATCATTCCCCCTTTACTAGGATCCTACATCGTACGCCATTAAACTTCATCCCCCTCAAAGTTTGGCTCCTTTTCGGCTTTCCAGTAGCATCCTTGCTGATGTTTTCTTTTCCGAAATCAGTATCCGAACCGAAACGGCTCACGGCCGCAGGATCGCTTTTACTGCGACTCTGTATTATTGTTTTGAAATTTGTTTTATGATTGCCAGCCAGCTTCTCGGTAATGAAAACATGTTATGTTTTTAAAAGCAAAAAGATAACTCAAACCACGTTCGCTATGGCTCTCGGATCAGGACGTGTGTTGTGAATGTTTTCGTATTCCGCGAACCGCATCCATTTTGCTCAAAACTCCCGGTGCACCCTTTTCCGTGCGCTGTTCAGCTGTTGGAGCTTCACATATGGGTAGAATGTACAGGAAAATAATACGGTACCGTGTTTATCACGGTTATGGTTCGAGTGTTTCGGTTCGTGTTGTTGCTCGAAACGATCGATGTTTGTCTAAGGAGGCATCGTCCTTTTATTTTCACTATTTCACTCCATATTCTAAAGCACATTCGGGTGAATTTTAATGCATATAGAGCACTTTCTAAATAACTCTGTGTGCTCTGTGAGCATGTGTTTGACCCACCCGTAACGAGCAGAACTTGGTAAACACATGTACACCATCATCCAGACTCTATTTTCTCGTTTGCTTGTCCATCTGTGCATCGCTGTATGTGTCCCTCCAGTAGCACACCAGAGCGATTAGAATCGGCTGTGCAGCGAATCGATCTCTGGGCCATGCTGCGAACAAAAGCGACCCATTTGCTACGCTCTCGAATTGCGCTGGCCAAATTGGTTGGTCGACTGACAGAGTGCGCCAACGTCGTTACTGGATGAATGCATCCATCCGCAAAACAGACGACGACAACGACGGAACCGACCGGGCACGACCAATAAAAAAAGCATTCCAAAATAACGACTCTTGTGTTCTGTACACTTCCTGAAGCCTGTCTTCCGTTCCCTCCTGTATTGCTCTATCCATTCGCGCCGTGTGCAGGAACACTGCAAATGTGTGCACACGAAGCCGACAGAGAAGCACAATTGCGCTGTGACGAAGCTGCCATAGAATGACCGATTTTCGTCGTGTCATTGCCATTGAATAAATTATATAATGGGACAGTAATTACGATTTGCTTCAATTTCATGCAGCATAATAGCCCGGCCCGATTGGAGTACCGCTTGCCAACGCCAAAAACCCATTGCAAGGGTCCCAGGTCTAGGGTTTTATTTTGTTTTCCGTTCTGCTACATTCCACGGCTTCAGCGATCGACCAGCCAGCATGTTCGGGCACTAAGACTGCACGCTGACGACAGCACCATTGTCATTTTGATCATCGTGGAGGGGGGGGGGGGGGAAGGCAGTTTTATGTTGATTCGATGTCATCGTCACCAGTTCCTCGCTCCTTAGGGGGCCACCCCGAACCCGGAAGGACGAAACGAAGGTCTTCCGTTGGTGGTTTGGGGCGGTTTGGCTTCTTTTTTGTCAGGGTGAAGGACACTTAAATGGGCATTATCGGATTCGCTCATCTTTGCTCGTTTGATGAAATAAAGCTTGCAATGGAAAGCACACACAAAAAACGCTGTCCTATTGTTCTAGTAGACAAACAAATGAAGGGTGCAGCTATTTTTTTTTTTTTTTTTTTTTTTTTGTTACGTACGGCTTCGCCGGTTTCGTGCGAATGGAAGAAACAACACCAGCGTACAAGCAAGGGAAGGATGAAAGTCCAATCACTAAAGGATGAATGGTCGCGCCAGCTTTGCTAATGTCGCTGCCCGTGGCAGCTGTCAATTGTAGCCTTTTCTTTCGCGTAAGCACACCGCGCCAAGTCTGCGTGTTTTATTCATTCTGATGTTTAGCAGCCCGTCATGTTGAAGCGAATCCTACGAAGGATAATGATGACGAGCGGCCTAGTGTAATATCTTTGCTTGCGTCGGTTACTATTGTAATAATTTCATATAAGATACGTTGACGAATACAGAAGGACAGTATAATGAATGGTAGTTAGATATCATAAATTATTCATGATACGAATGTTTATGATTGTTTTTTTTTTTTTTGAGGAAGGATCTGAAAAAGGTCATTGATTTAAAAGATTTATTAAGGATAGAAAATATTGAATCAAATAGCGCAATATTTAACGGTTTCATTTAATGTGATAAGATTTCGTGTTTTATCTTAGTTTATGCAATGCAAACTGAATGAGCAAAATGTCAATATTTTACATTTATAACTTATTTATTTAAATTTTTCGGGTTCGTTCTTCCGTATAATTAATAAATAAAAACAAAATCTAATTTTAATTATTTAAAAGATATAGACAACCTGAAATCATATCATGTCATTTTAATGTTGTAGAAATATCAATATCTAGATGGAGTTGTGTAAACGTTTACTAAATGTGGTAATCAAATCAACGTTTTATGTAATATACATAACAAAACGACAATATCATATTGAAGTATACCCGCAAAGAGGCAGAAGACCTTTGCTATGGAAGAATTCCTGGCAGAGGAAACATAAAAGCCTACCATCATAGGGCAACGACGAGCTCGAATAAAATGCCCTAAGGAGGAAAGAATCTAAAATGTCCCTCAAACACCGTAATAAATGGATGGAAATGCAAATGGATCCCCGTAGAGGATAATGACGAGTAACATCAGCCAGCGCAAAATTAGTCCGATCTCATTGAGCCAAATTTCATACAACCGTATATGTCCAGGATAAGGCAGATGTACACTCATAAGAAAAAGTCCGACAATACGGCAGGGCCGTAATTATATACTAACTAATCGAAGAATCGATCTCTGTTCGTATCTAAATTCCTAAACATTACCTCCTAAGCCTAGATGTAGACTTGTAACTACAGTAAAACCTGGATAAGAGAGATCCCAAGGAACCTTATTTAGTTTTACTTTCCTTTCTTAATTATATTTTCGTCTAATTATTTCCCATTTTTCGACGTGCGCTTTAATTGATCCATTGAATTGTAATAATTGTATGTCATATTTTGTAATTGTAATTATTTAGCTACTAAGATGTTGTACTTGAAGCCGGTCTGGTGGTACAGTCGTCAACTCATACGACTTAACAACATGCACGTCATGGGTTCAAGCCCCGAATAGACCGTGCCCCCATACGTAGGACTGACTATCCTGCTATTGTAACAATAAGTCACTGAAAGCCAAGCTCACTTCACTAGTGGGTACAGGCAGGCCTTGACCGACAACGGTTGTTGTGCCAAAGAAGAAGAAGAAGAAGATGTTGTACTTAGAAACAAATTGAAAGATCGGTTGGGGTAACAGGTTCTTGCTTTACTTCTTAGCCTCCGCTACATCAAAGTATTCACGTTTATAATTGAACATCTACGAAGTAATGAAAAAAGTCATATCATTTAACGAACTTTTAATTGTCTTACATTAGTCGCTTAATAAAAAGTGTGACAAATAGTTTTCTCCGTAATGGATATTCTTTTCCAAAGTTTATTGTTGTACGTTCTATACTTTATTTTATGCAATATTTTAAAACGGGACGATTTTACTACTTTTCAAAGGTAAATCAAAAAATATATGGCAGCTGGTGCTGTAAAAACGTATACCATAAATAAAAACATTTCACTTTCAAAGCGACCAATGCAACAGAAATAGTGTACTTATCTTCAGACTATGCTTGTCTAATTTTCCTTTTTTCACCATTTTTACAATCGACCCATTTCGTTCGGCCAACCACTGCACGCCGGCTTTCCTTTATCCGCTCACTCGAACAACAAGCTCTCATATTTCATCGATACTCTCTATAAATATGCATCGCAACACGTTTCTTACCGCCTGGCAAGTCTGTCCTGCACACCGAAGAAGGGAGCAGGAGAGCAAAATCTGATTATGCACCTCGCCGCCCAAAAGCATCGCTCGCTTGAGAGCGCAGTACGGGATGCCGAAAAACTGCCCAAAATGATCCATTCAAGCGATTAGCCCGTGATTTATGTGCTCATCCTACCGCACTGTTTCAAAAACCCAAATTTGCTACGGGACCTTTCCTTCGACTGCTTCTTGTACCGCACAGATTGGCACACATCCTTGCCTGATCCCTTTTTTTGCCGGCTTGGTTCATTCATCTACCCGATCTGACAGCAAGGAACAAACAGTACACGAAACACGTGGAAAATCCTTCCAAGCACGGTGCAGGGTTTTGTGCACGAGCGAGAACGATCCCTGTATTTGGGAAGTGTTCGCGCAACACGAGCCAGGAAAGGGACAGGCCCGGACCGTATTTTCGTTCCAACATTTGCCCCGTCGTGTTGTTTTTCTGCCATTCACCAACCATTCGCCCGGTTTGTTCGTTCGGGTTCGCCAAAACGCCGGCATGTGCAAGTTTTTATTTTGTTTCTGCTTGTGTTCCTCAATTGTACGCGTTTTTTGTAGGTTTTGTTTTCGCTTTTCCTACTTGCCATTTTTCCTCTGCCTTTCGTAACATCCCGATCATGTGTTTGAACTGCTGTTTGGGCTTTGTTTTTCTCCCCGCTCCTGGGCTCCCAGGGTCTGGTTGGAGTTTTTGGTCTATCCTATTCTCGTGTGTTCCCATTTCAAACCGGCTCGACCGGCTACGATCCTTTACGCATCGGTCGGTGCTGGCGGAGCGAGCAGGTGAGGCGGTTAGTGCAGACGGTTGGTGGTGCGCGTGGGAAAATGTTGAAAAATCACCAGCTGCACACCATGTACCCGTGTCCGTGTTCCGGGTGGCAAGGTGCTGGAAAACTATTGAATACACGTTCTCGAAAACAATTCCACGCCAACACACGCTAAACGAGACCGGGTGGGACATCAACCCGGGCTGTTGTGCCACTGTCAGGGTGAATGTACGGTACGCCGTTCGGAGAGATGAATGCTTTTACCCCGGGGTCTTGTGCGCTGTGTTTGCGTATGACATGCCGGCTCGATTTGGTTGAGCCACCGTCCACCCCCGACATGGCGAGTGCGACCCTTGCATTTTGCCCGAGAGTTGCCGGCAGTGGCCTTTTGCAAGACGTTAAAGTCAGATTTACCTTGGCCACGTGATACGTAGTTCTGTGGAAAATACGTACTACGTCAAGCGACAAGATTCTACCGGTCAACTTTGTGCAATACGGGGATGCTGTCATTGGAAGCTCACGAGAAGGCTTATGTATTACAGTTCAGTTCTGAAATCACATTTGATTTGGTTGAAGCTTGCAAAAAAATCTGACTATTTAGAATATATAACGTTGCTAAAGTTCTTTGCAAACATCAAATATAAACATAAAGGGTCCTATTGGACATGTTTTTATATCTTTTTCAACTATTTGATGCATTCCCGCTAATTTTAGCCTTTCATTTGATTGTTTAGTCTACGTTATTATTATTATATAACGCTGCGTATTACTTGTATGTAACGAATATTTACGAATATAACAAATATTTTATAACGTATAGTACGTATCACGTACATTATATAAATAATATTTTTGGTGAAATACTTTTATTGTACAATTTTTTTTCTATTTGTGTGTCTTTTTATCCGGTTTTTTTGAAACTGTCATATTATACAACATAATATTTATTATGCTTTGTTGTTTATTTAATCCCCATTGTGAGATGTAACGCTTTTTTATTTCAATTTCTGTCAATTCCTCAATTACAACACAGTATTAAAGATGCATCAACTCGAATTTCTTCCTGCTTTCCTCTTCCACAACATTTCATATATTTCATGCATATATGATTGTATCCCATAATTTTTCATTCTTGAGTTAATTTTGATTTAATTCCTGTTTTTGCGCGTTTCTAAGATTTTTTTTAATGAAATTTTATGTTTTTTAGTATGTCATCAATATTTTCAATAATCTTAGCTTGATAACTGATAACCGTGTTTTCGCGTATATAGCAACCTCCTTTTATATCAAAAAGGCTAAAATCAGATTAAAGGGATCGTTATACATAGGAAGTAACTTTTGGTTTACACCTGGGACATAACATTTGATTACCAACAAAGATAGTATTCATAGCATATCCGCCAAGATAATACTAGAAAAAGCAAGGATTGATGCCAAAAACAAAACGCGTAAAGAAAAAGAAAGCTGTTTAAAAAGTGCGGAAATCATTTATCTCATTGGTTCTTTAAATTCATGACTGAGCACTAAAGCATGAGGTCAAAAACCAAACCTCAGCTAATTCCCAAAGTAACCAAAGGTAAACTGATGGCCTTCCATTCGCTTATACTAGAAGCACAAAAAACAAATGTGATCTGAATCTGAAATTAAAAGTAAAAAACTTTTTTAATCTAAAATATTTAAAAATTCAGGGGAATCGCTATAGCCGGGGGTTGTTATACACGACTAAACTTCCGCCGGGACAAAATTTCGTGTTGTCCTGTTCTAGATACGTCGATTTTAAACCGTTAAGTCTCAAATCTCCAATTCTGAAACATTGTACACATTTTATAGCATATAGGATGAACATACAACGCCAGATACGATATCTTTTGAGCCAAAACGCTAACCAACTTAGTTTGTTGATCAGACGAATAAATTGGTGTGAATTTCTCCATTTGGGTGAGAGCCTACCGTTTCCGAGCGGTATCTAAGCCCGACAGCTCAATTTGTGGCATTTCATCATATCACCCACCATAGAAAGTTCCTCTTCTGCACGAAGCGTTCGGTTACTTCGTCTAACCTCATTACGCGTTCTAATGGAAACCACCCTCGGCACGGACAAACTTCCAACGACAGGACGTTCGTATGCGTCGATCACGTCCCATTGCTATCGCGAGACGAATGGAGAAACAAAAAAAGAGGGTTCTACCGACTTTTCATCTCAGAACAACCACGAAACAAAACAAAAAACACCATTTGCCATCACCCACGAAGCCCGTAACCGAAATCATTACAATGTGTCTGACTTTTCACGCGCTGTTCCATCGAAAATCGTAAAATGTGTGGCAGCGTGTGGAAGCAATGGTCGTAACACAATTTCCCGCCGATGTTACGAGCCGTGTCCGGGCCACATTTTCCAGCCCCGTGAGAGGGAGGCCGTCCGCCGTAATGGAACACACTCTTACGACCTAGGCACCAGGATCTGAGCGAATGTACCGCTTTCGGTTGCACTAATGTTTGCTTTATCCTTATTCCACTTCCAAATCTCCGCCCAGATAAGCACTAGCGGCCATCATACGGACTGCGCCGTTAGAATTGCTTCTAACCGATTTGCCTCTTCCCATTATCGCGCTGAACAGGCGCTGAACGGACGAACGAACGGCAACAAAGAACGAAGAAAAAAACGACTTTCAAACTAATTTTCTACCAGCACAGCCCGGCAGTTGGAGGGAAAACCTTCCGACAAAGTCAAGGCAAGCGAAAATGTGTTTATTGTTACGCTCAAGCTGTCGAGCGAAAGAGATTGCTGTAGCCCATAAGTACCGAGCGGGATCCATACACACATCCAGCCCCGGTATAACGTTCGGTACAAAGTTTCGCTTCTTCTGACCTTTTTTCCCCTCGATACGTTAGTTTACACGGATTTTGTCTGAGATTCTGTTCGTGTCCCGGGTGCAGATGATTGCTACAATCGACCGAATTACGAACGGCTGACTGGGCCGCATTCGACACGAATTGGAACTATTCGGCGCACACTGTAAACGGTATCAACTTTTCGATTCCATCGCTCACACACACACTAGCCAAACTGCGCAAAATGAAGTGCAATGTAGCAAAACGTGAAATGATTAGTTTGTAGCAAACGGTTTGGATGAACGACGACACTGTAGCCGGTTTGGGTGCAGCGAGTTGCAGCTGCACCTGTGCGCTTCCAGCATTCGGCCACTGGCGTCGTTCGCGTTAAAGTTGCCAGCATTGCGTCACGTCATAGCATCCTGAGTTGCCCGGGGTAAACGGAGCTGAAATCATGGCCCCAAACCGGCCTTAGCTGATGCTCCTTCGCGTTTCCAATGCCCTACTGGGCGGCTGGAAACTGCGGAAGCACACCCCGTAATGCCATCGTTTCGCAGATACAATAGCACCCAAATGGTCTGTGTGTCTGCGTGTGGCGAATGCGATAGGACACGATAAAGAACACACCCGGGCAGCTCCGGCGAGTAGCGAAACGGTGGCAGATTCGTCACGGAGCTTTACTGGAAGCGTAAAGAGCTATTATTGTACCATTATTCCTCATCGTGACACGCCAAAAAGAACTTTTCCGCTAGTCTTTTTAGCGTCGCGCCGTGCTCCGTTGCTGCTGCTGCTGCTGGAAGACTTGGCACGAGTGCAAAAGAATTGTGCGCGAGTTCGAAATGAAACCGAACCTTGTTAAGAACCTTCCATCCTTGCCATGCCCACACCCTTTTTCGCCAGACATGACTTGTGTGACGCGCTAGCATAACGAACCGTTGACGGTGGTTTGGCAGCGCAGTTGTTTCGATTGTGTATCTCTGTTTTGTGTGCTGTGTGTTGCTCTGTTTCTCGTGCTGCTACTATTATTATTTGCGACAACAATAAAAATAAATGGCGCGGCGGGCAACCCAGCCCAACCGGGCGAATGGGAACGGTGATGGATAAATAAAAGAACCCCCCCCCCCTTAGGGCTGCCTTCCGCCCTGTTCCACGACTGCCATGCCGGAGCTGGGAGGTTTCGGTGCAAAACACTGAAAGGGAAACGACACAGTTAGAAAAAGTGACAATTGCCATCCTCAGAGGGGGGACAGGGAGCTTTGGGACGGAATTCTGCCCAGTTTCGGTCTTCAATAGGAAGTGAAAGAATGTGTATGGGTACAGGGTTCACGTGTATGTGTGTGTGTGTGTGTGTGTTCTTCAAGGTGTAGTCTCATCTAACCATAAATTGATTTATGAATGTTCGTCGCTATTGTCGGTCGGCCGAAGCGTAAAAACTAACAAACAATAGCATTGTCCCGGGGAAATTGCTCCCTTAACCCTCAAGGACTACGGTCGGTTGTTAGACCAAGTGTGCTTTCGCAAAGTTGATGATGAGTTGCCTTATAGAGTTGTTCCCTGGGACAACAGCGTACGCCGTGCTGTTGAACGTTGCAGGGATGCTTTTATTTTTTATTGTTTTGGCTGATTGGGTAATGAAGCAACGAGCGAACGGTGCGGATCTTCTGCAGGGCTAGATCTTCGTACGGTCGTATTTGAACCTACCTGACGGGCAGATCTCTAATTACGTTTCTCCGGTTTTTCCAAGGTCGTTTAGCAAAGACGTATAAAAGATGCGGAATATACTTCCACGCTCTTTATATTACAGAAAAGTCAATAGATGATATTCAATTCGACTTGCCCTGCTGGAAGGTTAATTATTGTTTTCTTTCTATTGTTTTAGGTGTATAAAAGAAGCACAGTTTGTATAAAATTTCGCTCATGGTAATTTTTGATGGCGATAAACATTATTTTATCAGTTGAATCCAATATTACTATTTGTATATTTTTTATTATATTGTATTCGGTATAGACCTCAATTATTCAACTATTAAGGTATTGGGCCCAATTTATGTGCACCATAATTCATTGCTTTGATTGGACATAATGAATGTGAAACAAGAAATATGAACTACACATTACTGACGTAATAAAACATTGTTCATAATAAGCTTGTATAAGTTAAAACAACAAAAATATTATTCTTTTTGTTATGTTATTTTTCAGTGACATGTTTACTAAAAACTGGGCACCATCTGTGAGCGAGGTAAAAGTTTTCTTAGGGATAGTTGGAAAAATGTCGAGTTAACTTTTTTCGACGAGTCGTTTTTATCCAAGTCTCACTATCCAGGTATATCAATTGTGACCTTTTTAATTCATTCTGAACCTCAACTCTAGACTTTTTGCTTAATACCGGATTCAGTAATTCTGTGTGTGTGGATGTTCTTCATAAAAGAGGTTCTGTTCTTAACGTTTGCATAACAAACAAAACTTCTTCGAATGGCTGATAAATAAAAAGTCAAGACAGATAATTGCTTTTGTGAAATCTTCCATTAAAAGTAATATTTAAAGCTAGCTTCCGAAAATCTAAACCTTTGCGAGCTGCATTCCGTCAATTATCCGGTACTATCACCACTGCTTTCAAAGACATACGTCTAGGCATGTTTTTAGCTTCTATCTTCTTTTTTACCAACTCCTCCTAAGTTTTCGCAACAAAATAGTAGGAGTAGATTTTACTCTTCACCGTGGCTCATAAATTATTGATAAGGGAACACAGCTAAGGGATGTTGGGCCGGTTCGCTGCCTAAGGTGTCAGATCGATATTTAGCCGCTCCATTTCTTCGATTGATCACTTTGGCAATGACTCTTTGCTTGACTCTGCGAAACCAATGACGCGATTTCCACTTCCGGACATGTCCCAAGTACCTTGTCAGTTTTTGGACGGTTGCAGCAACGCCCGGTCAAGCGAACGCACCAATGTATCCACTATTCCTTAGGCCTTCCTCTTCAGTTTCCGTTGGACCTTCTTGTCGGCCATTCGGAATCGGTCTTTCTATCGATGCTCTGATTGTTGTCTAATAGTGACAAGATGTTGTAGATGTCGGAACGTACTTATCCGTCATCCACAAACTGCCTCACGATGTCCGTTTCTTCCGTCCATCGTATCGCGATGCCGTAGTTTGATCGTGCACGCTTCTGAAAGAAGTTGCTTCACTTTTTTGCCATCACGGTTGGAGTTCGACAGATACAGTCAAATTTTGGCTGCAGACTTTTGGATTTGCTAGTGAGGGTGAAGGTAAACCCATAAAAAATCTACAATTATTTTCCTTTTCTTGCAGGGTAAAAGTTACTTGACATTGCATCGGCCCCATAGTCCCATAGCAAATGTAAGACAGGAGAGTAAAGGACACAACTATAGACCCGTTTTAATATGAATGTTACAAAAGTTTTATAAATCTGATAGGATTTTCAAATAAAAAAACTCATCAATCCATGAAACACAATGAATAGAAAAAAAACACCATGAAAATCGATTGCCATAAATCTCTTCTACTGGCTTTGTTCATCCCTACATCTAAACTGGGGAGAAATGTTTGCAGAAGATATATTTCTGCCTAGCGCAAACGTAACCACAAATCACAACAATATCTCTCCAAGAACAACACAAACGATCCGACTTCTAGAACGATCAGAAGTGCCATATTTTTCGCCTAGAATCCTTTTCGACCCAGTGCTTTAGCAAACTGATGCTGTAGCCAAACTAATGCTTTCCAAACAACACAAAACTATCTTTCGCTTTGTCCTCTTCGCCTTCTTCCCTCCACCCAGCGGAAGCAGTGGGTTTCTTTGAAGATACTCTGTCATAAATTCTGCCGTTTCCCGTTTCCCGATTAGTTCAATCCTCCTCCCCCCCCCCCCCCCCCCCCCGGGGCGCTACAAACGGTAGCGATTATTCCGGTGCGGTCCGTTTGACTGTCTATGCCGCGGAACCGATCTTGGACGAATTCAATTTCACGTCCACATCGAATGAGTGTGTGTGTGTGTGTGTGTGTGTGCTCGAGTTTTTTCGATCTTCTGCCTGCCTGACGGGGTTCTTTTCTTGGGATGGATTTTTCCTTCTGAACTTTAGTCCCGCGTCCGCCCAACCGACCGTGCATGTGGTTAATGGTTCATATTTCCATCAAAGCCAAACGCGAACGGACCTCCCCGGGACTGTGCGCCGCCCGGTAAGAGGTGATGGGCTGTCGGGATCAGTTTGCGCGCGGGCATGGGATTTCACAGACCTGCGGACTCATCGATCCAAATCTGTGGCCCGTTTCCCGTTTCAGCTGAAATGGAACGCGGCCTCGCATGGGCATTCGAGCCGCATCATTTAGAACCGCTCGACCGTGCCCACCCCTGGGAGCGGTGGGCGAGTGGATGGGGGAAAGGACGGTAAGCGGCTCGAGGGTTTTAAATTACTGCGCTGTGTGGCACCCGGAGCCCGGCAAAAACCTTTACGCCGCGCGACAGTAACGACATCGTTACGTGCACTCTCTTACGTTGCCCGTGGTCAAGTTAAAGGCGAGAGCGGTCCATGTAACGGAGCGAGCAAGATGAGCCGTTGGCCCCCTTTCGAGATTCGATAAACCGGAAACAATCTTAACAGGGCGGAAAAAATAATACCGACTTCATGTTACTGTTGTAAGGGATTAGTTTTTACCACCGAACACACCGGTGAACCGAGAATACGTGTGCGCCCATTCTTTGCTCACGCTCGCCCTGCAAGGACTAATAATGTACCAGCAGTGTCGGAGTATTTTATCAGAGCAGCACCGTCTGTCTATCACCATCAGCAGGATGTAGGTCACAGAGGTTCGATTCGCCCGGTCCCAACCACACCACCGGATGTTCTCGTTGAATGACAAACGAACCGGAGCAGCCGGGCGAATGGGGCACTAAATTCAATCGTGTCTAATCAGTTTTCAGCGCTGATGCTATTCCGTACCGCTGCCACAGCGACACGCGGAAAGTCTCTCGCGAACGATAGGGAACGGGCACGAGATCGAAACGGAAACCTACGGAGCGACCGAGGCCACCAAAATCCCCCGAGGACACATTCACCGTACGCGCGCTAGCGCTCCAAGGAAGCCATACACGCGAAGCGAACAGGCCATGTGAACAGGAACCGTCCCGCAGGGACTTCGAGTGGCACAGATTATATTTAATATGCACCAGGCGTGCAGTGCCGGGTGTGGAGGTGTGCAGTTGATGGGGAGGCCGTGCCCGGATCAAATGCAGACATGCATGGCATTGCGTTATGCTTCCCCAAGCCGCCAGCACATGGCCACAGACAAGGAGCGGAGGGAGACGACTGTATTGCGGGTCGAACCTTCCACTCCTTCGGTCGTAAAGCTCGCGCGTAGGCAAAATTTGCAATTCAAACGCAAACGAACGGACGATCCCGACCCAAGCCCGGGGAAAAAGAATGGGAACGAATTTCAATACAAACTCCTAGTATCTGTCACGGAATGAAATGAATGTTTCTTTTGCATTGCGCTCCTTCGCCGGTCCGGTAATGGTCTTAATTGAGTGTGTGTGCGAGAGGATTTTTTGGCCCCGGTACGCATGCATCACTAATGCAAAGGGCTCGTGAAGAGGAAACGCAAATTGTATGTACGCTTGTTCCCAGCAGGAGTTCCACCCCGTGGCCAAACAGGCAAACCAACTACCAATCGGAGCGGAGTGAATTAATTTTCTTCACAGATTCTGTGGCGTACTGATTTATTTGCCGGAATCATTGTTTAATACAGCGTCCAACGAGCAACTCTAGCTAAGATGCCCTCGTACGTACACCACACAAAAGAATTGTCTAGCGATGCTCGTTGATGCATTGAGTGCATCTGTCCTTTTGCAGAGTTTTTTGTTACTGCCATCAATCAAACAATTATTCATGCCGAACAGGGAAGCGAAATTCAATGCGAAGTTGAGCACTGCTCGCGAGCATGGCATTACGATAATGATTGATATTTGAATAATAATAATAAGCTGGATCTGAATGTTAATGAAGCTTGTACTACAAACGAGTGTGGTCTTATTAGGACTGAAATTGCATGAGAACTTCTCATTTGATTTTACTTCAAAGTTTTATGCTTTACGTTTTACCAAAACGTCATTATTTTACATTACTTTTACCTTTTCTTCTTCTATTTCGCGTATCGTTCTTCGCAAACATGTCGGCTTATACAAGCTCTGGAGAGTTATTCAACATCATGTAGCCGGATAGTCAGTCATTGCTACGAGGGGACGTACTATTCTAGACTTGAACCCATGACAGGCGTATTATTGTGTCGTTCGAGGTGACGATTGTACCACGGGACCGTCCCGTACCTGGGATTTCTATATTTTATGTATTTTGAATAGTCATGTTTGTATGGGCAAGTCATCCTTTCCTGAAAAGTTGAGCCAAAGATACAGTAGAGATTATGAATATGTATAAGATACATATTTCGAAATTATTTTATTTAAGCCACAAAACTACGGTTTGTAGTTTATATAATGTATATTGTGTGGCGTTATATGACTTGTTTTGTATAATGACCCCTGTATGTTATTATTATTATTTATTTCATATTGTCAGCCGCCTAGGGTTTCACAATAATATGTCTTACAAACTAAGGAAGAAGGAAGTGTTAAGGATGGGAGGTTGATGATAGAGACAAGGACAAGGACTCAGAAAGACGAGAGCGAAAACTGGACAAGGGGACGTGGTAGTCGAACAAATCATGAGCTTCATTAAATGCTGCGCAAGCTCTCAAAAATGGATCTCTCTGACCAAAAACAGAACGGCGGGAGGGGATAAAAATGGGAGGTCTGTCGCGGAGACGACGAGAAGGGACGTAAATAGGAATGGAGCTGAGGAGCGAAGGAGCATCGATATTGGAAGTCAGGAGGCTGGCAATGAAGTAAGACTGCGCGTGTGAATGCCGGGATTTGATTTCCATCAAGCCCAACATACGACAGCGGAGAGAATAAGAGGGCACAGGTGCATTATGTCCGTGCAGAAATCTACGAATAGCGATACGCGTAAACTTCCTCTGCACTCTCTCTAGTCTCTGCATAGCGACACCTCCAGCCGGGGTCCACACAACACTAGCGTAATCCAGAATAGATCGAACCCAGCAACAGTAAAGCGCCTTCAGGCATAGCGGATCTCTCAACTCAGAGGCAAGACGAATTATTAGTCCCAACGCTTTGTTCGCTTTAGCAACGACATGATTGATCTGATCCTTGAATGTGAGGGAGTCATCGAGCCAAACACCAAGGTCCTTAATAGAAGACTCTCTAAAGATCTGAGTTTGACCAAAAAAGTTGTACATGTGTATCATCAAATCATCAATTTTGAAATAACTGGGACAGTGTAGCTGATTTCTGTGTTCAATTGCACATCCATAAAGAGAACACATTCTTGTTGTAATTTTAATTAACAGGATGTGATCAATAACTTAGATCTCAAGAAGATACCTTGGTAAGAAAAGGTAGATTTTTGAATCTAGCAAGAATTTTTGCAACATTAAAATGTAGTAAACATTTTTTTTGTATCTGCGATTGATTTGCAGCGTATACAAATTTATATAAATGTATTAAGATGCCAATTTTCGGGAACTTTTAAGATTATTCCAATTTGATTTATAGCTAGATTTTTTAATGCATCAGTTTTATTGGAGACTGTATAATTTTACAAGGCTACATTATCTAATGTGTAACAATATCAATATGCTAATTTCAATTAATCACTACCACAAAACAAACGAAAAAATACCAAACTGCAAACTTGCAGTGGTACCATCACGGAACGATCATAATTTCATAACAACCGTCGAACCCCATTACACCGCAATCAAAATTAGCTTATCATGCACCATCATTAGCATGGCCTTTTCCCGCTGCTTTAGTTGCATCGCACACTTATGCTCCCATGCAGTGCTAGCATACGATACCAAACCGTGATGCATTTGCATTTAAATTTCCGCCTCAAATTCTGGCCGTGGTTTGCCACCTTGGCGAAGCAGTTTTGTAAAACCCGTCCAAAGAAATAATAAAATCACCACATCAAAACGTTTGCATCGTGCCACGACCACGAGTCAGATAAACACCGGAAATGAACCCGCCAGTCGATGAAGAGCGCCCACACCCACGGGTCTTCCCTACCCATGGTTGAAAGGTTGAGATGCACGAATCCCGGATTCCCCACGGACACACCCACTGTACGCGGTGGCTTCCTGTCAGTATCAATTACCGGCCGGAGGTAGAATGGAAAATCAGGAAAATCCTCACGCGCTCATGATTAATTCCCGCTCCCTGTTTTTGTTTTTTTATTGTTGTTGTTGTTGTTGTTGTTGTTGGTTGCTCTTCCCTCCGATGCACCCGATTGCCGATGCCTCGAGTTCACTGCACTCCATACCGAGCGAATGCCACATACAGTGGCGACCGATTTGAATCCATAATTTCGTACATCCGAGCAGGCTGCGACCGGTCCCGGTGTCCGCGCGGGGCACGTTCCACCGTTTCCACCCTATCCGTTCGTGCTATTTTCTTTCGCCCTGGAAACGAGGGGTTTTCAAAAGGGGTGAATATATTAAAACAATTTAAATGCCACCGCATCGTCATCGTCGCCATCAGCATCGTCACCATTGAAAACGCTTCTGGGAGCACGTCTAGGGCTCGGGCGATATTGGTTGACACCCTCCACGGATGCATGTATACATTCAGGCGCAATCATTCGGGAAGCCCGGCAGAAGCGGCTTCGGTTACGACAGAGGGAATATCATAATTGCAGACATCGGATGCACAGCAGGACGCGGATCGTGCTGTAATCGCGAGCTCAATATTTTTGACAGTTATCTCCGGCGGTATGGATTCGACCCAGTGCAGGCTTATGGCGGACTGAACCGTTTTATCCTAAGGACAATTGAAACAGCACCGGAGCAGCCCGAATTTCCGTAATTGTGTTCACCGGCCGGTCGAACAAAACTTGACGATTGATCCGCTTTTGACGCCCAAAGCCGTACCGTCCCGGCCGGTGAAAGAACCCGACCGGATAGACCGGCCTGATGATGACATATTAAAGCGGATTGTGCTGTCCCTTACGCTGCCCGTAACGTTCCCGCAGGGGATTGGGAAAGTGATTTTAAATTCATTAACGAACACGAGCCTGTTCTAGGGCGATTGTGCTCTGCCGCGTACCGGGATCAGGGTTTTCGCCTTGCGCCTTCCTTCTGATCTGGTTTCTCATCTGTGTGCCAAACATCCGGGGATTATCACCGTCGGTTTCGGGTGTGCCATCCTTCAGCTACACTACAAACTACCCGCTGGATGTGGACCGTGTAGCGTGTTGCCTGGCAAGAGACAGAAGGATAAGCATTCTCATCCGTCCTTCACCACACCTCCTTCCCTTCATGTTTCGTCTTATGAACCACACACCACGTCCTTGGAAACCGCTGCGCTTCGCTTCAACCTCCCGTGCGAACCAATT
Source organism: Anopheles coluzzii (assembly GCF_943734685.1). Lineage (NCBI taxonomy): Eukaryota > Metazoa > Arthropoda > Insecta > Diptera > Culicidae > Anopheles > Anopheles coluzzii. Next base: position 47,384,154 of record NC_064670.1, read on the forward strand.
CCAAACCGTTGCCACGGGCGAGAATTTAATGACGATAATCAAATATTTACACGAAGCTCCCGCGTTCCTCATCCCGAATGGGAGTCGGGGAAGGAAAATTGATACCCGACCCCGCGAGGCACCGACATTCGGTAGGACGGTAGGAATGCGAAACAGCACAACGGTGCAACGGTCGGGCCCGCACCACTAAAAACCGTTCATTTGCAACTTTGATTTCCTTTTTCCACTCTCAAAAACAAATTTCTCGAACGTGACGTGCTGTAAGATGCAAACGATTTCTGCACGTCAAGGGAGGATTTTTTGAGCGAATGAAATTAAGGGTTCCATGGTACGAATAATGAAAGTTTGCTAACGCTGCACGGGAAATGGATGAATTTATTCTTAATCACTTTTGCTCACCGTATCACAATGTATCTGAAAACTGGCTGAGAATAAGCAATCAAGCACATCTGGATAATGTTTTTCCCAACGCACACAACGTCCCTTGTGTACGGTCTTCTGTAATAGGAACTGAACTTTTCAGTCGAACCTAACTCGTCATGCAATGAATTTTGAATGTGGATCTAATTGAAGCTGAATTTTATACAATTATTGTGCGCTTTCGATGTAATAAATTGCGCTCTGTATGAGGTTGCAAATTTCTAAGCGTTATATGCTAGGCAAGAAAAAAGGGATGTTGTTGATGATCGAGCATAAACTTCCTTCTGTAAATGTAGTTACTTCTTAGAGATTTAATAGTTTGAAATGAGTGAATAATGGGTTTGACTGAATATTGTGTATGGATAACAGCTTTTTTTCCTTTTTTATTGATTTTTTAAATATGTTATTTGTTTTGTTTATGTAGGATATGAATATAAGGTGTGAAATGCGTTGATTGCTTACATAGTATCGTGTACCTCGTGTACCTCATATCCATCCATGGAATCAAAATCCATAAAAAATCCTTTGAAAATAAAAAAAAAGGTTTTTATTTTTAAAATGAAGAATTAGAGCTTCTCTCTCTCTCTCTCTCTCTCTCTCTCTCTCTCTCTCTCTCTCTCTCTCTATCTCTTGTTGGCCTGCTCACGATAGGGCACGTTGGTGTGACATAGCCCGTTCAACAATCATTCTCCAGGATGCTCGGTCCTTGGCTGCAGCCTCCCATACATGTAGACACCCGTTCTCCGACAGGCCTCGCTTCACCTGATCCTGCCATCGAGTACGCTGTGCTCTCCTGCGCCTTTTGCCGAACTGGAGATCGCTGTCGAACACCTTATTCTTTAGAATTAGAGCTTATTTAGTTTTACTTCATACCTGTTGTAAGGAACATTCGAACACTCAATAACATGGAGTTCATAGAAAGGTTAATCTACAAAGGAATGGTTTAAATCAGCTTTTTCGACTATATTTGAATAATCAGTGTAGCGATTTTCGTAGTAGTGGTTCACAGAGAAGTTAAAAAATAAATTATCAAATATCGAACGAATTTCGGAGTAATCTTAATCATTCTGGGTATAACTAAATGTGGAGAAAGAAACAAATAAAAAGCATGGCAAAAGCAACATCAAAACAACCATATTATGAAAGTCATAACTTTTTAAGTAGAATACCATAATTAATCAAGGTAAGTGTAACCATAAGAGACAGCTGGGTAATCTAAAGCCAGCAAGCCGAACGTTATTCGTTTCACATCTGGAATGTCCTCCCGTAGTTAGGTCTATCCTGAAACGTGCTACACTTAATCCTAGCAAAGCTGTATAAAGCTAGGCATTAAGGCATAAATATCAAAAGTATAAGAGCAATATCCTAAGAACGTGAATTTTAAGAAGATAACCAAAACATATTAACACAAGGTTTTGCAAATCATCTCAAACAGTTGACAAACTTTTTGAACTCAACTCTCTCTGATTTAATAAATAGATTAGAACCAATATAGAAAGTGTTCCAAAGGAACCACTGCACCCCTTTTAAGGCAGTATTTGGCAAACAATATTTTTAATAAAAATTTATCACTAAGTCCACCCATTATTACCAATACAAATCCGATTAGATTACTTGTGACACAAGTCTACATAAAATACAGCATCTCGCCGCTGAATCCATTCATTTAATTTTTAAACCGTACAATACGAATTTATAGAGCCTTTCAAAGCAAATGCTTTGAACGTGGACTGCCATGCGGCATTAATTACAAGAATAGTACATGCATGCTGTTTAACTCCGACACTAACTCGGTTCATACGCAATAAGCGGCCCACCCGTTGCGTACGTCCGTACCCGGGCTTATTTCAATTTTTTATTCACTTTCCCGTACTCAAAAACACCCACCCAGCGGCACATGTCTGTAACTTGTGTGTGTGTGCCGGCACGCCATAGACAATCACACTGCGGGGACTCCGGGCGCGAACGAGAAGATCTCGACCGATCCAACCCAAGCCCGACGTGATTTACATATGGCTCACTACCCAGTCAAGCGAAACGGTTAAGCAAGCACTACTACTGCGCCCTGCCATTGCCGATTCGTAATGTTCCGTCCAACATGGCACGGTTCGCGCCCCGGCTGCCTTTTGCTGCTCTCGAGAGTCCTTCTGCGAAGTGTGCGAACTCGACGGAACGCCGGCCGATCGCACACTTCTCCTCTCCTCGCCTGAAGTGGGGAAGGATAAAGATGACGGGGCAACCGATGAAGATGAAGGCAACCGATTGCGTGTCCGTGTTGGCATCGTTTCGTAAATTTGATATTTTGCTTGCCCTTGCCACATTTCCCTTCTTCCGGCATTCTTGGTTCTGGAACGGTGCTCGCTGCCCGTGCTGGGTCCTCCCGGTCTCTCCAGCCCTGCTGGCTAGTTCCACGAATGCGGCCCAAACACGGCACGGTTCGAGCCGTCTGCATTGGAGGGCCTTGGCAAGTTTTTATATTTAATTAACTCCCTTTTTGTTCTCCGATTATTTACGGCCCATTTCGTACCCAGTACACGCGGAGTTCGGGATGTCGTAAAAATCGTCCTCCGGGGCCCGGCGGTTCCTTCTGCAGCGTTTTACTGCTGCCGCTGCTGGTCTAGGCAGGCCAACCGAAAGAAAGCCGATATAGCGTGCCCGGCCGAGAGATGATGGTAAAGTGGAATAATTTTAACAGCTATCCAGGCTGTCGTTGCGCGCACTACTATGTGTGTGTCTGTGCAAAGGGCATTGTGATAAATTTTCCCTCATTCCTCCCTCCCATCCTCTCTGTATCCCTCCCTTTCGTTCCACGTCCTAGCGATGTTATCTGGCTGAAATGATCCGAACGGCACAATAACACAACCCCGAGGAAAGGCACGGCCCGTGATCGGGGTAGTGAAGAGAATTTACGGAATCCGACCTCGTCGCAACCTCTTCGTGTGCTGCTGCGTGCTTTCTAGCACAATGCTACAACCGGGCCACGGATGTGCATCTAAAGCCGGGGAAATGTTTTATGGTTCTCTAATTTTTACAACTTTAATTGCCTCTCGGATCATTACATTTTTATACGCAACCATCCCGGACGTGCATCTCCGGCTGCCGAACGAGAGCCATTCCACGCAGTACGCCAATGCCCTTGCGTGGCTGATTGATGCGTGAGCAAGCGAGCGAGGCGGTGCTAGTTTTTTGACGATAACCCAAACACTGTTACCGCACTGCACCGAGGGAGGGCAAGAAGAAAACTCGGTAAAGATTCCACGCCAGAGTTACCGAAAATCGGTTACCATTTTCATTTGGAAATCGTTTCGTTTATTTATTTTCTTCTGCTCCGAGCTCCTTCTTCAAACCTATTTCCCCCTGCATTCGCTTGCCAACTGGGGCCATAACCGTTTCATGCTCGGCCGCAGTACGCAAAAGCAATCGTCACGATGTCGCACATGGTGTTGGCGGTTTATTGTTTTTCCATTTCGTATACAAAGTGTTTTTTATTTTGCCAGGGGAATTTTCTTCCAATTCTGTCTCTCCCTCTCCCTCTTTCGGTTTCATTCGCCCGGTCGGTCGAGCTGGGAAGAATTTGTTCCTGCCGGAGAACGGAAAGCAACCGCCAGAGGGGAAGGGCTGTCAGTGCGGGAAGATAATAAAAAATAGAGAAAACATAAATAAATACTTTACGGCAATCGTACATTGTTAAAGGGACGCATCGACGCGGCAGCAACCGAGGAGGGAAAGGGTTTTAATGACCGTTCGGGGAAATTTTGTCCGTGTTCGTGTTATGATTTAATCCGTTCCCGGTAGCATTCGCTGCCGCCTGTTTGGACATTCTAAACGTACAGCCGAGGGATCACGGAGGGGGTAAGCAAAGCCTTTCCCTTTGCCCAGCTCCTTGGATTGGAACTAATCCATGAGATTGTTGCGAGCGTTATTCTGAGCCCGGTCGTCACGTCACGATGGAAAAGATCTTTCGGCCGGATCCTTCGCTGACTTGATTAAGACATTTAAGCTGGTGGTGCCTATCGATAAAAACTGAAAAGCCTGAACGATAGAAACTTAACAATAGTGTTAATCACATAAAACCAGTCACACATTTTATGTCAGTGTTGAGTGGAGTTTGAGATAACTCCATATTGGCCTTTGGCTTTCCGCATTTATCGTTTTTCTTTTCCAAAATCAGCGTTAGAGATTTCTACAAAGGTTTTTCTGCTGTAAAAGATACATATAAGATCGGGACGGTCCCGTGGAGCAGCATTTGCCTAGAGTATTTGAAACATTTGTCTTGACGTTTGATTTAACTAGATTCTGCACGAACTGCAAAAAAAAAATGCACAATGACCTCAAGCGACAATGACTGAATTTGGAAGAGAAAGTTCAATTTATTCAATATTCCAGAATGGAAAGAAAGCTACATGTACGTGGTTTTACGCTTCTGTGTGTAGTCCAGGACTCCTTCATGTTCGCAAGATGCTCTAAATGTTAATATGTATCGTATCACGCTTGTAATAGCGTCGCTGGATGCCTCAAAGCCAGGTGCAATTAAAAGGAACTTATTTTGTTAAATAGGAAAGAACGTACTGAAGTGAGAAGTGTTCTAGAAGTGTCCTAGAACGTACTTGTATTTGTCAAACTAATCCTGAAATGAAGCAAACTTTAACATCTTGGCACCTTTTTAACAATCTATATTCAACAATCTCTTACCTGCCATTTCAACCTAAATATTGTTCATCTTTCAATCCTCATTGCCATCATTATTGTGCTGTTTGAATATGCACAACATCAGCTCTCCATCGGTCCACAGGCGACGGTGACAGTCCATATTGACGTCTTATGGATTTTCGGACCAAAGCACCCAGGCCGCTCGATTGCGTCATTGTGCCCCAATGGTAATTACACCAATTCCCTGGTGTCGTGCAATCTCCAATTCATAATCAACCTTGCTACCGATGTGCCCCAGTACACCGAGCAGCCACCGTGACCAGAGTAACGGTTCGTCCGTCGGCAGGTACTATGGTGCTGATAGTTGCTGTTGTCCTTTTGATGTACTTTCGTACGCCAGGCACCGCAGGCACCTCGTACGCAGTCCAGTGCACCGAGCAGAAAGGCATAGCCCTCAAGTGGATAAAGCCATTTGCGCTGTGCGGTGACGTGTATGGAGTGGCCGAAGGGGAACACCCGGACGTTCTCGAGATGCACTTTCCACTGTGTCTGGAGGGCAACTGTCTGATAGCCTGCGCCAGTGCTACCGTGTCCCACGTGAACATCACGTTCGAATGGTGTGCACACCGAGCGGTACCAGCGCTGCTACTCCCGGACCGAATCCATGGGCTGGACCTTACCGTCGACTGGGACAACGAGTCGGTTACGTTTTATGGCTGCTCGAAGGGCTACCGAGTGGAGTTTGAGATCGGAAGGAACGTGTCTTGCATAGAGGCCGCCTGCCAGCAGATAATTTTGTATGCGAGCGAGAAAAGCAAACTGCCCGAACCGTACTCATTTCATCCGGCGTACAACAGCGGTGTTGGTCTAACGAGGGAAAAGCTGCCGGCACATCGCGTCTCACCGCTTCTTTACCGGAGTGTCAGGAAAGGTCACCAAAGACGAGCTGATGTGGTGGCGATTCATCCAAATCTTTGGCTCATCGGGTCGTTTACATCGTTCACTTGGGTGTTCTATCTGTGCCGCAGTTAAGCTGTAGCAAAATAAGTCGTAAACGGTTACATAAAATGGTTGAGCAAAGGAAAAATGTTGTGTTTTTTTTACCAAACATTAAAGTTGTTTGAATGGTGGTAAGTAACTGCACAGCATATTGAATAGCATTTTCAACTTAAATGTTATTAAAAATGAGTTCAGAACTGTGTCTGCTTTATTACCCGCTAGCCAAAAGAACTATTCTGCCACAAAAAGAGTCTCTAAACTTTACCAAGAATATTAATTTCGCTTAAAAAGTGTTATCGAATTAAATGCTTCATAATCTTTTTAAACTAAGAATTATAGGAAACAATGAATTGATTTTGTATAGCTATACTATCTGAATATCATCAATTTCTTATTTTGGCTCAACAACCGTTGTCGGTTATCAATTTAATTTATTAAAACATATTTCTTTGAATGTCCTACTATTTGAGTATCTATAAAATACCAAGGCGAATATAGTCGTTTCTAAGCAATCACACACATAAGAAATTACCTTCCCTGTTAACCGTCCAGGTATAATGTATAATGATTTTACCATCCCAACGGAATTGATGCGCTAAGTAACACTCCAAAGCAATTACTCCAATCCATTACCTACAAAAATCTTCAATCCCTTAGGCAGTATGCATGAGTTAAAGGTTTCCTTAATCCAGCATACCTCACTAGTCCACATCACTTTAGCGTACCGAAAGGTAGTGTGTAAGCAATGCCACTAATGTACCGATTTGTTCTACTGCCCATCATCGTGTTGGTCAGTGCTCAGTTCAATCTTCACGGCAACAAGAACATAAGCTGCTTCCGGCAGAAAGGGATCGCCCTTCGATGGGTGCATCCATTCTCGATTCGGGGCGAGCTCATCGGTATGGTGGAAGGATCGAGCGCTTCTGCTACAAATTACTACACAGTAAGCTTGCACAACCAGTGCATCGTGATTATGTTCGACATTGACCGGCAGTACGTCAACCTCGTACTGGAACAGTGGGACAGCTTTGACGCCAATCTTATGCTTGCTGATCATATAAATGAGACCGATTTTACCGTTGAGCAGCGTGGACGCAGTGTTAAATTTTATGGATGTGCGGCAGGTTATCGAGGGATGTTTCTTGTGCGTCCCGAAATAACGTGCGGCAATAGATCTTTAAGGACGCTGGTGTCTTTTAGAAAGATGGTACGAGAGCTACCGAAGCCGTACTCGTTTCAGAATGATGTCATATTTCAAGAGGTCGGCCACAAAACTCCGATCGGTAAAATTTCGCCCGGGTTTTATGCCATATTGCTTAGGGAAAGTGCTAGCACGAGGATCGTTTGTAAGCCTGCAGTGGTAATAGCAATTGTGTTTATTGTAACTTTTATATGAGGAATCTAAATTTCAATACTGTTGATAGGGTCTGAAGAAGGATGTTTTTTGTAAATATGATGACAAAATATAGGGATAATTGCACAATATTATAAATGATTGATTTTTTATTTCTTGATATCCTCAAAACTGAAATAATAATGCAAAGGGACAGAGTGAAAGAAGAGATTAAGTGTACATAAATAGCTTTTGAAGCAATGACCTCTAATTCTTAACCAGACATGCTCACATCAAATCTTCATGAAGTCATGGCCCATCGTTATGTCAGTTTGGCCGTAAAACGTAACCCGTCGGCTCCATCCTTCTAGTTGCTGGTAAAGTAGTAGCGTCTTTTATTTTTTGTTTTTTTTTTGCCAAGTACACATATTTTTGAATCACTCTCTCTTTACCCAAGCACCTACAACATCGGGTGGTAAATATGTAAAAAAAAAACTTCTAACACTCCAACAGCCGGTTTCGCCATTAGGTAAAAAGCTATTCCTCGTTTCGCTCTCGGTCCCGCGTGCACGTTCTGTTTGCAACTTGTATGCATTGCCCCATCTTCAAGTTTTTCGCTTTTCTGTGGCCATGTCATGTGCTCACAGACCGGGGGGCTTCCAAAGCACCCCGAGAGGCCTCTCGTTTGATAGCCACATAAAACATAAAAAAAAACAAAAACTCAAATCAACAAAAAAAGGCAACAACTCACAAATCCACTAAACTTTAACATCAAGTACTTGAACAGACTCAGCACCGTGCGCTCTCTAATCACTCTGCCAGACAGCAAACCGAGCGAAGAAGTGTGTGCTTGGGAAAACTTCGCCTCTTCAAGTTCGCCCCCACCCGGCGCGCTGACGTTGCGCTGCATTAATGAGCGTGAACGAGAGATCGCATTTTGAGCTGCTGAAACGACCATGCCCCGGCAACAACACTCTGGGCCACCGCACCATGGCAACAATAATAGAAAGCACTTAGCTTCCGAACACAGATCGTTCGAACGTCACTCCATCCGGTCCCGCCGGTCCCCGAGTGTGTGCGCGCACTGTTCGGGGCCGACTCAAGTGTTTTACCATTAAATTTAAATAATTAGTGCATATCGGGGGTCCCATCCCGCCGCTAGAGACATGGCCGGCAGTCGTAGCCGTTTCGTGCCGTGTGAGAAATGTGTCCGCCGTCTGCAGCGGAATCGATCTTTCAAAGCCCGCCTGTCCCGCCCCGTTGCCAGAAATTTGACGAAATGAAATCCGAATCCCGAATGGCTGCAGAGCGAGATGACGGTGTGGAAAAAAAAAATCTATAATATGCTCAAATCATCCTCTCATCCATGTTTTTTTCTAAAAAATACAGACTGTTGCGAGCCAACCCTGCGAAGCAGGCAGGCAGGCAACAGCTGCTATCCGTATTAGTCAAGTGAAGTGGTTTGCTGCACTACGGCACCCTCGTCCTTTCGTATCCTTGCACAGCTCATCCCGCCCGTCCGTCGGAAAAGTGTGCGGTCGTCGGTTCAGGCCGTCGTTAAGGTCGTTTGTTTCGCTTCGCAACAGACCCATCCCCGATTCTTAAGGCGATTTGCGACCAGCAATCGATCCGTCCGAAGCTCGATCGATTGATTGATGTTCCTGCGGATGAGTGGCTTTCGAGCGTTCTACCCTCCCTTGCGAACCGAAAGGCTTAATTTCCGGCCCACCTTAATTGGCTGGTTCGCGTAGTCTACGAGCAGGGGACTCTTTCTGGCTGGCGACGGTACGCATTAGTTACCTGGGCTATTGAGAGAAAATTAATACTTGAGGAAAATCTCGGATGTCTGTAGGGAGAAGGATAAATTGGAAATTGAAGATAAGAATAAAAAGAAACACACAGGCTCTGAGACACACCTTATGGCACATTCTTTGCGTGCGCATGCAAACAGGGTCAGTAGGAAACCTTTTTGCCAGCTCCCTTGCGCCCTTCTAACCTTTCGCTGGCGATGGAAGCCGGAACCGACTGCAACAAACTTCGCGGAAACACAATGCCCAACCTACTGGTGGTCTGGTCCATCGTACGCAGCAACGCCGCGTCGGCCGTGCTGGTAATTAGAAGCATTAGCAATGCTCATCATTTCGTAATCCCCTGCAGCAGTGCTCTGGGGGCTGCGTTACGGCGGCTTTCGCCTAATGGGCTTCAACCGTGCTTAGGCTCACTTTCTTTTCAACCAGGACATAATCGGGAGAGCAAAACACGCGCACAAGCTTCCGTGCTCGGGGAGGCAGCCCGCTGTTCTTAGGCACGCCAGCACGTTATCCATGCACACGAGGGCCACCAAGCACGTCATTCCGGAGTCGATCGGTTGGCCAACCGTGTTCGGTTTGCTGGGTTTGCTTTTCGTTTTTGCACTCTATTGTCTTTCATGCCATCCGTTCCGGGTCAGTTGGGAATCAGCGGCAGTTCGGCAGCATGATTTATTCACTTTCACGTTGGTATGCATGCTGGCCGCATGATGGTGGTCGCTGTCGTCATGCCGCCGAGTGTTTGTGGATGCAAACGAGGGGGCTGCGGTAGGTGACCTTGCGTTAAAATGGGGGGAAATTTATTGGATTCGATATTAATTTTTATCGTGTTCCAAAGCGAGAGAGAGAGGGAGAGCACACCCCAGCTGAAACGAATTCAGCTGTCGCTGGGAAAGTAAATTCTCCACCGGCAGCCGCTAGGGTATGTGGAAACTTTCGAGATCCAATTTCAGGCGCAATAACAATGCATGCAAAAATCGATTCACAGTCACGAGGTGATAGGCAAACCGCTGATTGAATTCGTGCACTCGTGATCTTGCTATTCTGTGCTACATTTATCGCACTGGGCGGTCGCAGTGGTACATTGCTAAAGCTGTTACAGTTGTTTATCGCGATTTGATAGCTGTGAATTGTTATGCCTGTTATGCGTTGGAATCTATGCAAAAAATGTGAAGAGACTAAATCGCTTTTTATTTCGGAATAATTGCAATTTTCTTAAAGTGGTTTAAAAATAAACGCAGCGAATCGCGAAAGTTACCTTTGTGAGTCTAATATATGGTTTGTAGAATTGCTACATTTTTAATTAGTATTAGCTAGAAAGATAATCGGGGCGGTCCCGTGGTATAGTCGTCAACTCGAACGACTCAATAACATGCCCGTCATGGGTTCAAGCCTATAATGAACCGTGTCCGCGTAGCAAGGATTGACTATCCGGCTACGTGGTAATGAATTAAATCTCGAAAGCCTGTATAGGTCGGCATGTCCGCGTTAGGACGTTACGCCAAATAGAAGAAGAAGCTAGGAAGAGATGTTATATTGTTAATAAGGCGTAACCATATAACTCTTCTTCTTTGCTAGTAATAGCCTATAATGTAGCAGTTCTATAAACCATATATTTGCCTTATTAGAGAATCTTTGATTCAGGATTTTACAAGTGGCAGGGAATCAAATTACACAACCTTATTTGAACTATTACATAAACTTATTTGATGCTGGGTCAGGTTCTGTTGCTTCAGTAGACTTTGAAAGTCTTGAAACGTAACCAAGTTTATATCCCGAATTGCTAAAAATATGCGCTAAAGACATCGGAACATACTTGAAACCATTCTGGAGAATGTGATAAGTAGGTATTACATAAACTAAACATCCATTGGAGACCTGATGTTTCGCTTGGTGTAGCTTCCAACGTTTGGAACGGATTGTAGTCAGCTACGTGATATCGTGTGTTTATTGTCAAGCATCAGCGTCGGACGTGATATTAACGAAAAATCTTATTTCAGTCACTGCCATATTTACGAGAAGACCATCCCGCAGTAGGGCGACAGTGAGATCATCTCATAGCTCGCAAACAACTTGTATTGCATGACACTAACATTAAAAATGCTTAAATGTCCAGATTCAACTGCTCATTTCATTTGAAAAAAAAACTTGTATCACAATATCACATTTACTCTTCGCATTTTTTCGAAAGTGATTTTACTTTATTTTGCTCTTACTTACTTATCCGGCGCTTTGTCCTACAACCGCTTTGCGGTCTTGCCCTGCCTCAGGAGTGTCCGAAACCGCTCACGGTCTTTTTGCTTTTATTTTGCTCAATAATATTTAAAACAATAACACTTCGGCTTTTTGTTGGAATAGTATGGTTATTTAATCAAAATTATGTTTCACCAATTCTTGACACCAGTTTTCCGCAATTAAAATGAAGGAAAATCAATAATTGAATATCCACACCGGACGTAATGATGCACACAGAAGCTATTTCCGGTGGCAATTAAGCAGTAAATCAATAAATAAAGGATTGTGCAAATCATGTATGGCGCACAGTTTCCTACTGGTTTGCCGTTTGTATGACTTAACATTACGTTAAACTTTATTTATGTACTTTTTTTTAATGAAACCAGCAATTTATTTTACCCAAGCATCGTCTAAATACCTGTCAACGAATGCAGTTTAGTGTAGCCAATTGTCCTTCAAGCAAACAGATTTATTCATCAAACAATCGCTTACCTAACATCGGTAAACGGTAATTTTCCGTCCGGTAACATGATGATGAAACAAAAGCCCTTTTACTAAACGATCGCAAAGCATACTGCATCGAACGTTTCAAAAATTAAACAAAGCAAGGATTACCGCAAACCACCAGTCTGTCACAGTGTGTCGATGCTGTCCGATTACAACACAACGCAGCTCCTATAAAAGGGCACACATCACACACATACGTGGCCATTTCGTGAAACAATTGGCAGGCTAATTTCTGCTCCCCGGTCACGAGGGACGCAGCCGTCACCCGGCCCGGTTGCGGATGAATTATTCATGGCCCTCCTGTGACCGTCGCACGGACACATACGCGTATGCACAATGCCCCCCGATCTGCAGTGCGCAGCGTTGTGGGAATGGATGTTGCGCTTATACCATCAACAAAACCAACAATAAAAAAAAACACACACACAGAAAATAAAAATTTCCATTTCATAAATTTATAACCCTGGCTGCTCCATCCGGGACCGAACAATCGCACCAAAGTCACGAGTTTGATTGGATGTGGATGCGGGAGTGGTGCTTGCCAGTGGAGATGGTGATCGTGGTTCTGCGTCTTCAATTCAATAATTTCTGCTTCTGTCTGCCGGTAAATGCACATAAAATATTCATCTCAAAGGAATCAGAAACCCTGAAAGTGAAATCAAAAAAGCAGAAGGAAGCGAAACGGTACCACTGCTCGATCGAAACACGGGTGCGCCTTTTGATGGAATGGTAGATTGGCTTCTACGTTCAAACAAAAGCGATTTCGGTTCTGATGTCGTACGATTTTCAAGACACAGAGGTTCAATTTTGTGCTGCTTCTTTTATATTTTTGGTTTCCTGATTTTTCTGGCCGTGCCCACCGATGTGTTGGCGCACTGCTGGAAGGGAAATTCGGCTCTCATCAGCGACACATGTCATTACCGACCGTGACAGCATTAGCTTCACCGATAGTGAAGGAACCAAATGCTACATAACATCCTTCCTTGAACCACTTACGCGGTGCTCCAGCTGCCACGGAATCGCTTCAGGAAAGCTCTCAAATTCACATCCACCGATGGTAATGGCACAAGTTTAGCTCGCCTTTTCGGTCGTTTCGTTTCGATTGATAGCGTTTGATTGCAGAAGAGCGTCATTGCCGACATTGCCGTTCGGAAGCCATGGAGGGGCGCCATCGTTAGGTGGAAGCTACTGAGAAGGGAGTGAACAACAAAAAAAAATACCCTTTGCCATCCCGCACCGAATGGCCGCATGTGCAGTATTGACTTCAATTCAAAAGCAATCAATTTTAATGAAATCCCATGCTGTCATCATTGTTTCCGGATGCGTGCGCCCCTTTCCCTCCGGGTCGGTGCGGCGGTTCGCTGTGTGAGACGCACCAGCACCTTAATGGCGCAAGACTTCTCGGACTGCTCGGGCGTACCAGAAGCCTGGTATCGGGCAAACCGCAACACCAAAGAACGGGCGTATTGATGTCATTAATTATGGATTCCTTATACGACTTCATCAACGGCGGACGTTGTAATCTGAAGAAAGCAACGTCGAACGTGAGAGAAAACAATAAAAAAACACGACGTTGGAGGGTGGCTTGTTTTTGTGTGCCTTTGCTCTTTCGAACGGAAGTCTCAAGTTTCTTGTCTGGTGCTTTAAGACATCGGTGCAAGAAGCCTCGAGTGAGCGGCCAATACGTTTCAATACGCCGTGTTTTCATTCGCATCGAGTTTAATGCATGAGCTAACGAGAAATGCATCGTCAAAGAATAATGGTTTAAAAAGCATGGGTAACAAGTGAAGTAGTTTTATACTTTCCTTTGTCAGGCTTTAAAATTTTGGCACACAAAAAGGTAATCTCAACTATCTGTGCTGTATCTAAAACATTTGGAAAAGGTCGGTAAAGTTCAAATGTAGCTGCCAGCTGTTCATCTTCTGCGCCAAACAAAAGATGATTGCAAACGGATACGTAAAACGTTTCAATCGTCTTTTTTTACAGTACTATCAAAACGATCAAATCTCGGAAATGCTAAAATAAAGCAAATCAATTTGATCAAATAAACGAGTAGATGTCACAAACTTTCCGAAATCTCTACCCTACTGGAGGCAACAAAATACACCCCTAAACTGTCCCGGCTGTGCATTTGTTCCGGTTTAAATGTTCGACCTTGTCTAACGGAGAAAAAAAAGAGCCAAAGTAGTGACACGTTTCACCCCACAGTGGTATGGGAAGCAGCGTATAAATGTTTGTCCCTTGATTGATCGAAAAAGGATTGACAGACGGAAAAGGAAAATTTCGAGTTGTTTTCTCTTTGTCTCTCTTTTCTGTCTCTCTCTCTCTCTCTCTCTCTGTCTTTCTCACTTACTCTTATGTCCTAATTTCCTTCCACTCTTGAAGGGTTCTTCACGACGCATAGATAGATTGAGGCAGGAAGTGGCATTTGCTACGGTCATCTGATAATAACATTTTTTCGTTCGTTATTCCGCTCGTGTCAATCATATGAGCAACGGACTGACCGGCAAGACTGGTTTGCTTTCGTTCTTGTCCATTCTTTCTCAGCTTATTAATGTTGGATATCAAATGATGATGGAAAACGTTTCCTTTTTGTGTAGTGTTTTTTTTTTTTGTGCTTATTGTGTGATGCTTCAGTTCGGTCATGTGTCGTTCCGTGTGGTTGAATTTTCAACTGAAATAATTGACACATTTATCCTGGCCAATTTGCTGACGGTTGTATTGACAGACTACTATTGTACATTAGTAGGACGGACGTGTGACATGTTCTTAGTATCGGTGTGCTGTTTTTTTTTCGATTTTTATTTTATTTATTGTTTATTGAGGAGAAACGGTCCAAACGACCGTAGATTTTACCATTTATTATATTTTTTTTATATTAGTTACTAGCGTTGTAGTGAAAATGTTAGTTTATCGAACTGTTTTTCAAACGAAGTTAGCAGTAGTAGTTGAAGAACAATACAGAAACACTTTGAATTTTTGTCCCTTCCGAACAGTTTAGCAATCCTAGAGCGAGCCACACCCCATTATTCATTATTTCTCTGCTTCGTTCCCGATTCCACCTTCATACTTTGGCACATTAATCTAGTGCTGATTTCAATCGCTCACAAACTGTTCTCCTTCCTAACGGTAACTTGCAGGAAGGTGCTTGCGAGATAATAAATCGATAGCTAACAAGAAGCAAAACTTTAGGTTAGCCTTCTCATGCTGCCCGCACTCCCCGGTTCTAGGTTTCGCGTTAGATGGGCTCTTCTGCATCCCCCAAGCGTGGATCGCCCAACGTACACCATAGTGGTTTGTGGGTGGTTCCCTCGGTTCCGAAAAGGATCGCTCCACGGAACGGCTATCAATTATCATTAATTTACTCCCTCCCCGATCTGTCTGTTTCCACCGTGCAGCAACTTCCGCGCACATTCGAAACGGAGGGCGCAGATAATAGGTGCACGTCCCGCTCCCCCGGCGCCTGAGCTTTTTGCGGAATTCGGTGAAACGACGGCGGCGGTTCACTTTCAGCATAATAATAGACTCTCATTATGCTTCGGTTTGCTCTGGCTCGGGCACGGGGCTGCTACTGGGGAGAAAGGTTCATTCAACGGCCATATCTAATATTTAAATGAACCATTGTTCTGCTGGCAGGGCCGCCGCCGCCGCCGCCACCGAAGCTCGAGCACTGCCTGTCGCGTCCAAACAAAAGGACTCGACTTCCTTTCTTCGATGCACATGTGCGTGTCTGTGCGACTTGGGAATGGTTTCTGCCAAACGTGCGAAACCTTCCTGTGTTTGCGGAGTCTTTTGCGCAGAAGGAGCGTGCAAAAACCAAACCACACCAACTATTCAACTATCTTTTATTTGGAACCTCTCTTTCTGCACCGTCCAATCTTGGTGAGCTGCGAGGAGGGTTCAGTCCCTGGAAGCAGCACCGTCGGATGTCGGAGTGTTCGCCGGGTTCCAGTTCCGGCTAATATTATCACCTTCTCCCCCGGAACGCTACCGGATGCAGCGGAAAACGCACAGTTATTTCGCACTGCCAAAGAAATTATGCTGCTTGCATTCGTTTTCTGCAGAATAGACACATGCGACACACACACACAGCTGTACAAAAGAATATTTAACTCTTACTGACTCAGTTCTGTTGTAGCTGCCTTGCGCGATTCAAAGACAACCCTGAAGGCGTGCAAGATTGTCACCTCAGTGGAGCAAAACAATAGACTGTTAAGCACAGCCGACACTAGACGGTTGAAGGTGAAGAGATATGAAACAGTTTGTGAGGCAGTTCGTACCCCCCCCCCCCTCGAGGGGAGCACGCTTTTCTAAAGAGAATGAACCGAACTGCTCTACCTCTGCTGCAGCGATTTGTGTATACCGCCGAATGCACAATGCACTTTTTATGGTAATTTCCTGAACAATATAGTCTGCTCGTCAAAAGCGAACGGCTCCTTTTTAATTTAAATTTGAATTGAAATTCGTTCGGACGACTCAACGCGAGCGCTCGACAGGGAATTTCATTAGCATTAAAATCGTTTCCAAAATTACAATTGAACGATGAAACCGGTGCGACGAGCCGAGAAAGACCTTTTTTTTCAATTCCTCTCCTGATACCTATACATTACTTCGCTAAAAATAATGCCAGCTTGATTTGTAACTAAACATTTCATGAACCTTCATAGAAAGTACAATTAATAGATCTAGTAAAAGCGCTCCTGATTAGATTACATCCACAAAACGGCCTAGCCCAGCACTACCCTCCTTGTCGGTGGCAAAGGGACGAACAATATATCATCCAAGGACCTGAGATCCATTAAAACGAATTTCACTCCAGTCCACATTGCGTACACCGGTATACAGCACAAATGCCCATTCATTTCGGCAGGTCGCACAAGGTCGTTCATTCTTTTGTGTAACGTAACCGAACGAACACATTTTAACCATCACACAAGGGACGAAAATTCGGTACAAACGGTACATCTTCTCCGGTGCGTTGCACTCAACCAACCAGCAGCACCAAGCAAGAAGGATGACGAACAAAACATGTTTTACGACCGTGCCATGCTGGTGGAAACAATGGCCATGCTCCTGAGCGCGAGTCCTGTGATGCTCGTCTGGATAATGGCGCTTGAGAGTTTTAATTTTCAAAGAAACACACTCAACCGTACGAAAGGTTTCTGGCGAAGGCACGGGAAAACATTCCACACCAGAACCCGGTACCGTCTGCTGACGAACCAGATTACAGCACTTGAAAGTTCCCGTCCTATTGTTGAGTAAATATGCTTTAAAAAACTTGCTCTTCGACTGTTTTGCTAGAATTGTTTAACTTGCCTAAGAATTGTGAACAAAATTGAATGATTTCGGTTTCGGTTGAGTGCACGCATTCATGCTTCATCTTCTGTTGCAAACTCTTAAGCATCTTTTCGCTATCGGATCTCAATTCTTTACCAGCTACTTGGGTGGAGTCTTCGTTCTATAGCATCTTGAAAATGTGTGCATTGTGCTACAACAACATTTACGATGTTCCAATAAATTATACAACTGTAGGAAATTTTAATGCCCTATTATGCAAAAACTCACAACGGACAATTCAATTATATTTGCTTTTGGAGATAAGAAAACGAAGATATTTGGCGCTAGTTTAGTTCAAATCCTTTTACACCAGTCTTAAAAATGACATTGAAATGATCACACAATACTGTACAATTTATGTTTTAAAATGTTATCTTGAAGAACACTACAGTATTTAAAAAAAACTCAAATAGTTCATCTTTTCACAACATAACAGTAATTACCTCTTATGAGAGTATCGTACTTAAATACATCAATATCTTTAGTGTTTGTCATTTGCATTAGTTACTCTTTATTTGAACTATTTGACTTTGTTTTCTTTTTCCAATTATACATTTATCACGCTGCACACTATGAAGCTGATCTAAAACATTTGCTTCAGTTTCGTCGTGCAAAAATCCTCTCCCCAGTGTATACAGCTCAGCCTTCATCCATGGCGGGCAAGCCAAACAACCGTACGACATGTTGCGAACCGTTCTGCCAGGAGGAGCAATAAACTGATCATTGCATGTTCGTGTCGTGCCGTTTTGCACCATATGCTGCAGACAGCGTTTTTCACTTGCGTTCGCCTTCCGTTCGCGCATCAGTCGACTGCCCCGGCTGCAATAACTGGCGCGATGACGTAAAAACCCGCATGCCACCAAATTGGCACGGAGCAGGCACAGCACAATGGCGCATCATCTCGTTTCTCATACATTTTCTTGCCCGCACAGATATAGGGGAAGGTACACGGAGAAGAAGAAGGCGGTAGAAAACTGATCGATTGGCCACGCACGCCTCGGCTGCAAGAATCATCCCTCGGCACACATTTAAGGCAACAATAAAATACTCCAATTTTCGATTTCCTCTTCCCGCTACCCGGCAGCGAACGCGCTTAGGCCCACATGGCCCCGTGGTGTCGTGCAAGCAGCACACCCGGAAGCTGGCAAAATAGTTCACATTATTTCCATATTTAATATTCCATCTGCGGAGAAGACTCCGGAACATCCGGGATTCCGGGATCCGGACGCCGCCAGCCACCCGCGGACCGTGGTGGGGTGGCGGGCAAATGCACTCTTTCCCGTGCGGGTTCGACGCGAAGGGTGTGCGAGGAAAATTGCGCGCCACAGAACGAGAACGGAATCCGTTTATTGTGCTAGTTTACCAAGTGCCTCGGTTTACTTACCGTCGGCAGAGAGTATGTGTGTGCTTTTTTATGTTGTTGCTTTCCATTCCATTTCTCATTCTACACGGTTCCCCGTCCTCACGGCATTGGACGGCCTAAAGGTTTCACTATCTAGGCGCTATTGCAGTTTGAGTTTTCACTGGAGCAAAGTTAAACGGGGGAAAAACCCTCCGGGCTATTGTAATGCGTCCGCTTTATTTATTTTTAATCACGTCCATCCAAACGAGATATCCGTGTCTTCGTTTGCTTTCATGCAAAGCCCCAGAGGGTTGTTCGCCGTGCGGCGTTCAGAAAACCGGACAGACACATGATCTACTAGCCTGGCAAGAGCACACACATTCCGAGACGAACAGGGAATAATAATAATAATACAAAAAACAACCATGTATCGGGAGAGTTAAGATCCTTTCGAATTAATTCCCTGCTCTAAGCTACTGCACGTGAAGCGGGATCCCTTTAAACGGGAAATGGGTCCTTTCGTGCCAGTATTGAAACCTCCCGAGCATTCTGCGCCCTCGTAGGCAAAAAACGCGAGCTTCTCCATTTATTATAGCAAACATACCACTTTTAGTACCGGCAGTTCCAGCAGCATCATCATCATCATCATTTCCCCGTCAGCATGTGTCTTCTATCGGTGTTAAACCCGTGTCTGGTGAACACGTCCAGAACAGCGACGCCACTACTTGCAAGCGGACGGCAAACATAGCACGGGCTAACAGCGAACGGAACCCCTCGATTAAATTGGCACACAACACATGTGTCGTGAGTGACGTGACATTTTCTAGGTATGTAAAAATGCTTATGAAAAACCAGCACCCATTTCCGCACCCCGTCCGCTCTGCCGATCTGCCATCTCTTGATTGTTTATTTTTGTGTGTTCCGTTTTTTTGTTTTCTTTGCTCCATCGTTCCCGGTCTTAGCTGGTCGTTTTGTCGTGTCGGAGCAAACGTATGCTGCTTACGCATACTGGTTGTGCACCCATGCTATGCGCTAGCAATAGCTGCTCTCCCCCGGAAGAGTATGAAAGAGAGCGAGCGTGGATCAAACAAACAAAAAAGCACAAGAAAACAACATAATCACCATCCCAGGGCTGGCGGGCTGACCCGCCGGTGGACCACCGGCTGGAATGCATGGTATGAAACAATTTTGAAGTGATGCTTTTGGGATTGATTAAGGACCCAGTTTTCTCCGGTGCAACTTATTGCTTGGTCATTGCCGAGGTACTGCCGGAGCTGTTGGTTGTTATGTTATGATTAATTTTATGAATCTTGCTGCACAATTGAAGGGGAAAAGGAAGCGAAACGTGTTTGCGGTCGAAATGCATCGGTAAAATTACATTTGCTTACTAAGGTGCTTTCATGTTCAGTCTGTTACAGGTCAATTGAGAAACCAACAGTCATCCGCTTTCTCACGTCACATTTGTTTCAATTTGGTGTCAGTTTTCCTCATAAATGCCTTTCTTTAAAATGTGCAATCTTATTATCCATTTTTAGTCTAGTTTTACATGATTTCACCGCTATATTATCACATTGTTTGAATATTTTTTTTAAAATATGTTTTATGTTCTCTAAAATATGATACCTAGTTGCTAAAAAGTGCTTCAAAATTATAAAAAGTAAGAAAAAAAAAGAAAAAAAACTCAGCCTGTGCTAAAGGCGCAGTAACTTTTGAACACAATGAAACAAAAACAAGAATAATGAAAGTAACACAAAAAGACTTTCTAGCGGCATGAAAAGAGAAGATTACAACATTTGCAAACTGAGCAATGACTGATTGGGAAACCTGTGAAATTAAAAAAAAAAAACCTTACACGATCTTTCCCGTAATGCTTGCCGTAAGGTACAACCCTCAAAAATCCTTTTACTTTCGCTTTCACACGTTCGTGTTAAATGTTTCTTGCGTCCAATGTTCAATGCATGCCGCGCTTATCAAAATTCCTTTAAAACCCGTTCAGCATATCGCCATAAAAGTTTGCAGCTCGCGGGAAGCGAAATTAATAGCATTACAATCACCCGCCGACCCGCCGATCGATACGAAGAACGGTGGAGAGCCGCCGTAACGTAGAAGCCTTTCATCCCACCGATCGCACGATCTTTTCATTGCTTCTTTGCGATCTGCCCTTCCAAAACGCAGGGTAGAATACAGTCCCGGAACGTGTTAAAATCGCGATTGAATAAACGAATCTCCTACAGTGATAAACATGTCGAGTATTCAATTTGGTAGACGTTTGCTTTGGCTTCGGATGCCCGTCCTCCCTCCCGACGAAGCGCAGTACTTCGACCGATTTGAATATCAACCGCCAGTGGCGACGGCGACGGTGGGTCGAACGTGTGGTATTGTGTGGTGCAATATGCAGTCACTGTCAGTGACATGCCATCCGATTCTTTCAAATCACCCCCTTTTTTTCTTCCATAGATGGTTACGGCAATGATAAAGCAAAACATAATAATACACTTTTCGTAGGCTCTGGGCTCGGGGAAGGACGCCTGGACTGGGGGCGGAAACAGGAGATCTGATGGGAAAGCGGGCAAAAATCGCACTGCACGGTAGGAAGCAGCATTTATCCACCTCTATCCGTGATTTGTATCTGCACTTGAGCCGTGCCCACGTTCGTCACCACTTTGACGGTAACGGCCATGTGTGCTATCCATTATTGCATCGGCAACTGCGGCCCGGTGGACCGAGCGTGCTCGATGTCATCGTCATTAACGAGCGCGGCTGAGTAGATGCATTTGGTTGCGGCAAGCACGGTCCATTCTTGAATGCCCGCGTACAGAGGCAGGGGTGGACGGGGCGAGACAAAAAAGGGCTTTGTGTCGCTGACGATTTCTTCTCGCCATCCGTTCATCCATCCATCCATCCATCCGTCCATCTGTTCAAGTATTCAGCACTGTGACACGATCATTGTGACAAGATAGCTTGTGCGGTTGTGGGTAGTGCGCACATATTTGCATAGCTTGGCAGCCCGTACATCGAAGTTCAATCACACTGCACAGGCAACCCGGTTACTCAATGGCTGGTGGGGTTCGTTACAAGGAGCATTGTTATGGAAAGGCTTGCTGTCCGAGTGCTAACGAATGAATAGAATTCTCTTATCCTTTTAAGAACTTGCAACAGTGTTAGTAACCCGACCAAATTGTGCAAACGAAAGTGTCTGGTGTGTCTGTGTGTTATGCTTCTGCTGAAAGCGAGTTCGTAATGGCATGACATTTGAATATTTAATTTTAACATGACTAAATGTGTTTTGAAAACATTGGTACCTTAACATCAAACACTTAAGCAATACATGGTGCGTTCGTTTGGCATGGTTTCTTACTTTTATCATATGTTTAATTATGTTGAAAAGATTCTCTTGATTTTTAATCTTTTATCCCCTCTTCTTCTGAACTACAAAGATATAGCTCTAATGAGAAGCGAGTACATCCCATGAGTCTAGGCTATAATTTTGTGTATATAATAAAACTTTTAACACCTAAAAAGTTTTTGGTTAGATTGTTGGCCAATCATACGATAAACCTGTTCTAAAGAGAAATGTATTTTTTTTACTATCTATCTGAATTCCAGATTAATCTTTGATCGTTAATTGAAAATGTCAATTGCCACATTCCAGAAACTATTTTGTATTCAAATTGTGCAAGATAAAATAACGAAAAACTGTGCCTTTCATTCGCAACTCAAGCTACGGTTGGTGATGATTTGAAACAAATTAACTTTCTACTGCAACAACTTCATTTGTCACTTCAATAACTATTCGCTCGCAAACAAGCGATGCAGCAAAACGGCTTTAAAATACAGTGCATAAAACCAAACGCGCTAGAGAAACAGACCTGCCTTTCATTAGAAAGCAAAACCAAAAAAAAACTAATAAAAGCATGCTGTCCATTGGAACCCATCCCACCCCCGGAAACGATTCATTTGAGCTCGAGATTAAACTGCCACATGGAGTTCTGTTCTCCAACCATCCGGCAGCTGTAGCTGTAACGCTGCGTCGCCGATATTGGGGCGTATATGTTACAAACCGGAGGCAGCAGGCAAAGAGGAAACAGAACCAGCCTGCCATTAATTTGCGAACAATGTAACATGTTGTGTATTATATGCTAAACGAGCTGGCTACACAACCCAAACTGCCTTCCCAACTCCGCCCAACGCAGTGCCGCCACATCCAAAACAAAACGGACGAGAAGTGCAGCGTGATCGCAGATCAGAAACAACGGCACACACTGCCTGCCGATGACGACGTTGCTGATGACGGTGATGGTGATGCTTACGGCAAATGTTGACGACTAACGGCACGGCTCGCCTTGGCCGTTTGGCCGCTGGCCGGGGTCCGGGGTTCGGTTTCGGAATACTAATATGACCTACTGGCACGGCGAAAGGTTGCGGTCACACAAACTCGTCCAACAGTGTTCCAGGCTTGGCGTTTGCATACCAGGGGCCTGCGACGATGGTGCATGGAAATTGTGTTACTACGCTTCTGCTGGGCAGTCCACGGCACAATCGGTCCACGAAAGGGTCTCCGGCACGGACGGGACGGGTTGTTTTCGTTCCAAAAACACTGTGCTTCAAAAGCACTGTGCTGTGCAGGGTTTCATTTGCATGTTTAGTTATGTTATTTATATAGAGTGTTTTCGGAATGTGTCGATTTAGTTTTGCTGGGCCGCATTTGCATTTGGAAGAATAAATGTAAAAATTATCAAACCTCTCAGACCTACTGTTTGTGGATTTTTTAAATTGGTAAATAGAAGCTTATGTTGGGGAGTTAATGTCGCGTTTATTTTGTTTCAGTTGGCTTTTGTTGTTGAACATGACGGACATGGACAAAGGTGCTATTTGTGTGCTATGACATACGTTTTTGTTGTTTCAACGCTCAGTTTCCCGTGATGGACACTCAATGTGGTACTAGCTTTTTGTTTTCATTGCAAAACATGCCTAAGATAACGGTTTTATAACAATAATTGGCATAACATAGCATAACAAAGAATTGGGGACGATTGAGGTTTTATTGAAATTTATTGTAGCATTGTATAAGTAGAAACGATTCTTTTTAATCTAAGCCAAGATGCTACGTATAACAAACTGACGTATAAAACGA
The DNA here is from genome assembly GCF_943734685.1 of Anopheles coluzzii. Lineage (NCBI taxonomy): Eukaryota > Metazoa > Arthropoda > Insecta > Diptera > Culicidae > Anopheles > Anopheles coluzzii. The sequence continues at coordinate 47,407,919 of NC_064670.1, forward strand.
ATATCGTTAGAAGTCGATAGTAAACTGATCATCTAAATTATTCTCTTAGTAACTTTGTGCTAGCCAAATCCTCTAAAAACAGTTAGCAAGATTCATTGAAAGGGATGTTGTTGCGAAACAGTTTATAATTTAAATGTTAATAATTGCAACTTTTAAGAGGAAAGGTTTTACTTAATTTTCCTGATTTTATTGAAAAGTTATGCGGTTAACAACTTTCGCGGATTCGAAGATAAGTGGTTGTTCATGTTGTATGATTATGAGACAAATGCGATCGATTTGACAAATTAGTTGTTAAATGGAGTTATCACAAATTACCCGACGTGCAGTATTTAGCCCTGGGTGATAAGTGCTTAATTTAAATTTAAAAATCATTACCTCAATTTTTTGAATATATCTAGCTTTAAATCACAATTTTCAAGATGTTTGAGTCACCCCGAGTCCTCCGCGTCAACAGACTGTATTTCTTTTTAATGTCCACAGTTAAAACTAACAAAACCAAGCACCTCCCAAGCATACCCGTGCCCTCCACCACTGTTCACGGTGATAAACAAGCTGCGCAACTTTCTCACAGTTAATAATGTCTTGGGGTCAAAATCGGATCAATAAAGACTTCTCAGTACCCATGGCATGGAGCCACTTCATCGCAGGGGAAATGCGCTTGCCAATGACCAATTGTGCGTTGATTGAGTCTCAAGTCCCTTTGCACCGCTCTTGACAGCACCAACAGCAGTTCAAAAACGGCACATGCAGCGCTTCACACCCAACAAAACCATTGTACAATGGTGTACAACCCTCCACTGTCAAACCGCACGCTGCCTGGAAAGGAAATTTCGTTCCATTTGTTTTGCATTCCAACCCCTGCCCGGGATGCAGCAAAGAGGGAAAGCGAAGGGAGAGAGAGATAAAGAGCAATGCCAGCAACACTGTTTTCTACCCCGAGTCCGCTTCCTATTGTTGTGATTGAATAATTGAAATCAATCAAAAATAATACCCACCATGCTGCTGTGTGGTTCGTTCTTGGTTCTGACTCGGTTCCTACACTCCATGACCAAAAACCCTAAGCGAACAGCTTCAAAACCTCCTACCACGGTTCCGTACGGCATTCAACGAATGTACGATTGTTTTTTCTTTCTTTCTTTTCTGGTTTTTGCCACACTTTCCCACACACACACACATTCACCCGATCACCGATTGTGCAGGGTCAAAAGCGTCTTCGGAAGGCGCGCGCGTAAATAGCGTTTCCCTCCTTTCCGTGCCAAGCCGCGTCCAGCCGCATTGTTTCGCGGATTGCTTTTGTTTCGCATCATCGGTTGCCACGTTTCACGGACACGTTTTCGCCTACCTTGGCCAGCCGCGGGTGGTGCCGGGAGTCCAGGCGGAACAACGTGTAAGTCGATTCGCCGGTTGCTGCTGCTGCTCCACGCTTCCGAGCACCAACGTGTTTTGTTCCGTGCGCCAATCTTAACGACCATTTCTAAAATCGCAATTTACAACCCCTTTGGCCCTTTTTTTCAAATTGTGGCGCAGCGACCAGGGCAGTTCTGGCTGCAAACCATTGTATTGGCAGCGGAGCGTCGTGAGGTTGGAGGATTTTACGGAAAAAGATACCATAGCAGTAACAGAAGCTTCATTGTGTTCACATTTTCATTAGCTAGAAGCCTCGGGTTGCTTTTTTTTTTTCATTCGGCATACGCTATGGCCGCATTCAATTGTTCGGAGAAAATCGGCAACGTTCTTAAGATAGATACAAGTGATCCGTTTTTAGTTCCCGGACATTCCCGGTTTGCTTTGCTGAGCGTATTTGCCATTCCCGCTTTTAACAACAAATCCGTCACCGAACCCCGTGTACGGTGTCTGGGACAGATTCGATTTCAATATGAGCACGGATCCCCGGGGCACGGAAATCCTAGACCGGTAACACGACACAAAGGCCAGGGCTGGCAGTGAGCCGCCCATGGTGCAGCAGTTTACGCTTGTGCTTGTTCATAAATTTCGCGCACGTATTGTGTGCGTGTGTGTGTGCCGCGTTCCGTGCACAATGTTAAAACTTTTCCTTCCCCATCCCACTACCCGGCCGCAACACCCTGGTCCCTGGCCCGAGGGAAGCCTGTTTTCTTTAATCGCACATAGCGATCGGCTGAAACTGTCAAGCCCTAATCTGAAACGGCGTGCATAAGAAGAACGGCACAATAAGAAAACGGTGTCACCAACCGTATCTGGCCTGCAAAGGGGTGGGGGGATCGGTCATGGTTTGTTTTCTTTCCTCCCTCCTTTACGGCACAGCTTAACTCTGCTGGAGAAAGAATAATTAATGAGCCGCACATTGTGCGCAGCGCGTTGATCGACGATCATTAAAATCCGACAGGGTTTGTCTCTGCCGTGCGTGACAAACCCCCTTTTGAGCTGGCCTGGCTGGTGTTGGTACCTTAGGCTTAGGCCCGTCTGTGACAGTCTGGTCCGTTTAAGGGAGAGCTGTTACTGCTACCGCTTACGAAACAACCAAAACGGCTCAGGTAAAACACCCGACCGTGGGGTGGAGTGAGAAAGTATGGCGCTGCGATGATCCGTCACGATGTTGCTGCGCTGGCGAAGCAGAATGAAGGTCAGCTGGTCAGCACACTGGAGCACCATCAGCCGACGGCTAACTATGATGGATGAAGGTTCTGCCCCGAAACCCGCTCGTGTCATTCTGAAAGATAGATTCCCATTTTGCAGCGCACTCCCGGCTACCTGTGCCCGTGGACAGAGGAATGTGCTGTGCTGTTGTGCATGCTCCCGTGTCCTTGCTGCTTTTAATCACTGCTGGTGGTTGGCTCGACCGTGGAAAGGCTCTTAAACAAATACCCTCTCCGTTTGAATAGCTACGTGTTTTATGCCGATTAGATTGTTCACCATGATTGAGAGGTTTCAGGGATAAAGGATATTTGTTTCTTTTTTTATCCCAGTGTGGAATATTGACAGTGTTTGTGACATTCAGACAAATATAAGAAATAAATCATCGAGCTAAAAATAGTGACAAAAAAGTAAACCTGTATTGCAACGGGTGCTATAACGTTTGCAACAAACTTCATTTTATAAATGCAATGTTGTACATCTTCAAGAGAGAGAGAGAGTTGTATATCTTCTTGAAGAAACAATAAGAAAAGATATTGAACTATTGCATTCGTAGCTTATGGATGAAAAACAACCGCAACATATTAAATTTCTTAAGTATTATGGCTTACCGAGCCTACATTCATATTTAGAGAATAAATATCGTCTGTAAGCATACTCATTTATTAAATATATTTTTTCCGAAAGTTTGTCTGAGCTTCAATTTCTCTGGATTGTGTATTTCAATGTAGAAATATAATTTACCTCGCAAGATAAAACGATTATTAAAGTCGTTTAACTATTTTTCTATTTTAACTAAAAAGAACATAGCCTTCTGAATAAAAAAGAACATCTAATATCCATCCTAATAACTCCAAGCTCGGAATGGTTCTTTGGCCTCAAGAATACAAAAAATAAGTTCAATTTCAACCTAAAAACTCTTCTAAACAATTTAAGTATGAGCTTCATTGTGTTCGTCGTCGAAGTCGAAGAGTCGGTCCTTTGTGAGTCGGATTGATTTTATTGCAACACAAGGAAATCCTGTATAAGTTTGAATTTTGCAATAAACAATTTTTAGACTTCTTAGAAATTCATAGTTAAATAGTTGCATCAGTGAAAAAGATCCGACCCATTGATAATAAAACTATTTTTAGCTACAAGGTCGTACATGAAAGACTGCAACAGAACTTCTATACGATTTTTTTACTAATAAGAAGATTTTACAGACTGCCTAAATGTCTGGTTAAATGACTTGGTCATGATTACCTCAATTTCCTAGAAATCCTGTATCATCAATATTATTTTTCAAGAAGTTTTATCTAAATGTTACTCCTTTACTTTGTGTACCTTTAAGACAACCCAACTTAATGTAATTGATAGCTTTAGATAATGTACCTTCCCCAGAATATCTTCATACAATCACGGCCTTTTTAAAACTTCTCTCCATTGAAACAAACCATCATTCCAAAACAAGATAGCACGCTCCTTATCCTAAGGGTTTCTTCCTTTAAAAAAAGCGTAGAATCTTTGATCAGTGCCCTGGAGTGCAGATAAACATCGATCAGCAGTGTACGTGCACGGAATCGAACCGCGTCCCGCAAGCAATCGTGTAGCATAAATCAAACGCCCAACACAAAGGCCTCTGTACTCCTGGTCCATTCTTCGACGACGTGATCTCTTCGCTGCAGACCGCGATCAGTTCCGTAAGAACGGAAAGCCCAACAAGAAGGGAACGGTTCGATTCAATCGAACTAATGGTGGGGTCTGCCAGCGAAGCGAAGCGAAAAATGTACCAAAACATCCAAGCTACAAGACACGTTGTTTACACTTTTCCTTGTTCTTCACCACCGTGGTACTCCTTCAGAAAATCTCCTTGGAAATGATTCAGTACAGATTTTCGGTCCAGTTTCGCAATTCCCCAGGAGATACGAGAGTTCCAGTATCTTTCGCCTTGATTGAGCTTTTCCTTATCCGAACGAAAGGAAAGGTGCGAAGGGTTTTCCTCTCCTCGTCGCTAATCTCCGGCAGCTTATCTTGAGCAGTCTGGCCCCTGCTCCGAGACTCTCCTGCTTTACGTTTGCGTTCGATGCATCGAGGTTTTTGGTTTGCGTTTTTCCGTCTCAGTCCGGTTCCGTACCCTGCCCAAAGTGGTATTTATTTTCATTAACAAATCGCTCGGGGTGCTTTAAAAGATTCTGCATTCCTCGCCCGTACCCATTCCGTGGAGTGGTCCTCCCGGAGGACAAACCCCGGTAAAAGGTTGTGTTGTGTTATTGTTATCTTTTGAATTTCCCTTTTTTTTCCTTCGGTCCCGCTATTAAAGCCTCGATTTGCGATAGGATCGAGACAACGGCCGGCCGTGCATAAATACAGCGTTGGATTGTGGCAAGCGTTCCTAGCATAACCACTATCTGGCCGTTGGTCCGCCAGGGCTCGATATTTGATCTGTTTACCCTCCCTGTTAGGACGAAAGAAATGGATTTAATTTTATTTCTCCTTTCCCGATTTCCTAAACACCATCATTTTGGACAACAATCAGGCAAAAGGGACGTTGGCTAACTAAAAGGGTCACACGGCGCTGTATCTATTAGATGGCATATCGCATTTCAACCCTTTTTCGTTGCTCTTTAATCGTGCAACTAAAATGCATAAGAAACTGGAAAGAAGCGTACTCCTTATCTAAAGCCGGTGCTTAACACTGCAGTCAGTTCGAAATGCCCTTCTGTCCAACACATCCAGCACAACAACAAAAAAACTATCTCGCGTGGAGCAGTCACATAAGCACACATTCCCACAGGCCGAGCCATCCGGGTCGATGGTCGGGGAGGGGGATGCCAAAAACGCGCACATTGTTCCGCTCAAAGGAAATCGTTCATAAATTGTATCTTGCGCACAATTTCCGAAAACCAATTAATTCCAAACGAACGAGACGCTCTATTCACGGCTCGGCGCAATAAGACCTCCGGCACCATCATCTCCATCATCATCTGGGGTTCTAGGCGTTTCAAGTGGCACCGTTAAGCGAACCCGCACCGAAACGAATGCCAGCCTCTACGTTGGTTAGCTTCCCGGTTGGCCTTTGTCGAAACGGCAATAAATTCTACGCTGGAAACCAAATAATGCCCGAACCCGACGAATCGACGAGATCTCCCACTGGGTCGGTGAGGATTGTTCCTAGTTTATTGTACTTTTTCTCTCGGTGTTTTTTTTTCATGGATTTCAGTTGCTTGCTGTCCTTCCCTTCGTGGTCGTTCGCTCTCCTGCTAGGCCGCAACTCCTAGCAGCGTAACCGGGGTGCCGAATGACGTTCATTTTCCCGTGGCGAAACCGTATCCGAGGAGGCAGCCTTAGCCGGTCTCGTCTTTCCTACGCAGCATGACGAATGCTGAGCCGTGTGTCACATGACGTATCTGTCAACCCGCGGTCGCTCCTGGCACACGGTAGGATGCAAACCCGACGGCAGACAAGGCAAGAGGAAAATATTCATAATAAAAACTACAATGTCATGGAATTTCATGCCTTCTTGGCGTTGCGTCGCAAGGCAATGTACGCATCGTACGGAATGACGACATAAAATACCATTCGCATTATAGATAGCTGTACTACTATTACAACTACTGCTATGCACACTGTTCAGGCAAGTGACAAACCTCCATCTGGGCATGCATGTGTGTGTGTGTTTTCGATCTCGCCCCCCTAGAGAGCAACCAATTCCGGTAACGAGCTTCCCGGGATGGAGCGATGGAAAACCTTTCGGGCAGGGAAAATCCCTTACATGTGCTCTACATTTAACGGCAATTGGTAACGCTATTCCCCGGGAGGTGTTGTTTCCGGCCAACCCCGGCCAACATATGGCTGGCATTGGCCCAAAGGTTTCGCTCGGTAATGCAGTAGTGCCCAATGACGCCATTCGGTTGTGCCATTTCGAACGATTCTGTTTAATCTCGTGCAATTCCAGCGCACCCGGAACACGTGTGAAACGCAACAACCAAGGTGGGGGGCTGCCAAAGGGGTTGTTGCATGTGCTGTTCTTGTTTTTATTTTTCGGTGGCAACATTGTGTGTGTGTGTGTCACTGCAAATCGCTCGTAAATTATAATGGCTTTGGCTCATTAAAACCGCTAGCACCTTCCCACGCTCGGCAGTGTATCGGTTTGCAGCAGCAGCGGCAACAGTGCTTTAGCCAGCGGCTCTGTGCTGATATATTGATGGCAATTTTTCGTTACAGCTACAGTGTCTTTTGCTGCGCGGCAACATCTGCATTGCCGATCAGAGTGGCACTTTTATTTGCATCTCCTTTTTTCGGTTCTGTCATCGGAATGTGTGCCGTGTGCGTGCGACCGCGCAGGGAAAGCTAATTTCAATTAATATTTATAGCGTGACGAGAATGCGCTATGGCAATGGGATTAGCGAAACGGACAATTTCGACACACACTGATCGAGACACGGTATTATAAAAAGTTGAACGAATTAATTGTTTTCAAGCATAAAGTCAATTATGTCCCAATTCAGCTGGTGTATTTTTTTTTCTCTATTTTTGTGCAGATAACTTTCGACGAGCCCGTCAATCACATGCCACATGTGTGTGCTACAGTTGCTTCTTTTTTATTTACTAAAGTTATACATAAAAGGGTTTCAAATTATTGTTTTTTTTTTTAACTATAAGAACTCTATACGTCTACTTTAAGAAGAAAAACAATGGGTAAATAGTGAAGAAAATAATTTAATTTCAGGAGTAAGTGTCACTTTCGGACATAAATTTCATCTGGTTGCTAAAATGTCCTAAATCCTATCACAATGTTGTATTACTACAATGTCTCTTATATTCTAGTCGAAAAATTAAAGACTTCGTCCATAAAGACGATGGCAGCCAATCAGTCTGGCTTAATCATCTATCTTTAACTTAAAATTATGACATATTATCAACAAGCTTTATTGGTTTCCAGAAGAATCCTTGCCTTCAAACAATGTTTGAGCAGGTCTTAAACAATTGCAAAAAGGCTTTAACTGGAGGCACTTTTAATCGTTGTTTTGAAGTTTTAAATGCTGAAATCTAGGTAATTTTTATTAAATTGAATTTGAATCATTATGTCTTATGAACATTCACAAACGTAGAAATCCTGGACACGTCTTAGTGAACAATTAGTTGAAAAATGCAGGCATAATATTTTGGAATTACATTACCACAATCATCAACTCTCCATCCTTATAATGTTTTAAAACTCTTAGCAGCTTTATAACAGATTCCTTTGTTTTATAAAGGTAATCATGGACAAATCTACATGAATGGGAAAGGACTATTTATTTATCATACTACTAAGTAAAGAAACTACTAAAATTAAGATATTCCGCCGTACATATGGATCCGTTTAATTTTAATTGTTTAAGTAAAAATGGCATATGAATACCTTCCATTACCAATTAAGTCTGATTTGTTATTATACCTTCAGTACAAGTCTCACTAGCTCCCCCTCACCGTCCCCCTCCCCATCAAATTCTGCATTCTAATGAAAAATAGTTGGCATAACAGCCCTCTCCCCCTCCCTTAGTCTTTTCTCCTAACCTGAGGTAAGTTTATTTTCGTTGCAAACACTTTTAATTGGCTCGATGGGGACGATGTTTTCAAATCGTCAATTATGACCAACCAAGTACGATCGAGCCACGATGTACTAATGAGTACATCCCTGCCACGAGGTGCCGTGGCCGGCGTGTGCTGGCAGGAATCCGTTCGATTAGATTCAGATTTAAATCATTTCCCACACGCCCGCAGCACCGCACACACCCACCCCACACATCACCGCCGTCGATTCGTAACAAATCGTTACGATTGAAGATGACAGCACGGTACAGTTTTATCGAATCCGTTCCATCGCTCAGCACCACTGCACCACTGACGACTGCCGGTGCCAGCAGACGTGCACCACGGCATCACGCTACACCGCACGGAGCAGGCACGACGTGCAAATGCGTGTCTGCGCCCTTCCGTCGTAAACGGTGGGGTTGCGATGAGCGTAACGGGTGGCAGCGACGGCGGCGGCAAAACATTCGTGTCTTCATGGTCGTGCATGTTGGCGATGTTTCTAAGCTGTCAAACACTCCCGGCGTGGCTCGGTGTGCTCGTGCGGCCACGCGTGTTGGAGACAAACAAAGTGCACTGTGTAGTTAATGACGTGATTACTAGGGGTCCGGGTACGCGGGTGCGCGGGTGCACAGGAGCCCCCGGGTGCTCAGGGACATTTGTGGAACAAACCAGGAAGACGGTACCGACTGGGGTTTTACTGTCCGAGGCGAGGGACAGACGACTAGGGAGATGGCGTCGCCCCGGTTGGTCCGTTGGTCCGCTTCCTGTCACTGGCGGCAAACAAGCAACATAAAGCACACATTTCGATCGGTTTTTAATGAGAACCGTTCAGCTAAAGTACCCCCGGTCGTTACGAAATGATTGTATAACACAGTGTTGCGCACACCAGTGACCGTTTCTGTGTTGCTGGCCGCACTGAACGTATCCAATTAAAGGTGAATACATTATTCAGGCGGTGCAGCCTGATACGCAGCCTCGTGTACGGGTATTATCTTTCAGAAGTTGTACAAATGCTGGCCAGAACTGTAAACCTTTTATCGTTCGTAGTTTAAAAACAACCACTCCACCCTGCGCACTGCTGCCATACCTTTGTGCATCAGTGTAGTGGTCGCTAGAAGATGTTCCGTCGTCACGCATTCATAGACGAGACACGAGTGCCGGTTCAGCAACAAACATTGTACTTGTGTGTTCTGTCCTTAAGATTCTCCCCTACCGCCCTGCCCTGGTCGATGGTATGTTTTGTGAGGATGCCAAGAATAAAGCGCTGTTCTCTGGCACTGCCGCCACCCATCATACACAGATCCTCACACCCGTCCCCACGCCCAATGCTCGAGACATGCGATGTGCGGTCGAAACGGATCGGCTCATTGAACGTCTCTTCATCAACAATTGTCATCATTTTGTCCATCCCGCTTGATGGTCGGATGGTTCCGTGTGGTGGATGGCCCTTATTGTCCCTTTTACTCGATTGTTCCCCCCTCGCACTCCCCACTCTTTTCCGTCAAAGACGACGACGACGACGACAAAGTCGTTATCGTTATAATAATATCCATTATTCTTCCGGCCCTCGTCACTTTCTTCGCATCCCGCACTGTGCTGTCGATCGCAAGCGCCCATCGCATCCTGGTCACGGCACCATCCCGGCTCACTATCGCCGGGCACCCATCTGTATAGCATTTATTTTGTAAATTACGGACTTTTATTGTTGAGTGATTTTAACGAATGTGCTTGTTCGCATCGTGCCTCTTTCATTATTTCTTCATTTTTACTGCTGCTGATGAGCAGCAATGACTGTCGCCCCGGCGCAACAGCAACGAGCGGTGCAAAGCGATGGAACGGGATTGAATGATGGGGTACAATCCTTTCCCTGTTTGCTGCCATAGCCTTAGTATGGGGTGTGATGGGACGGGGACAGGATTTCATTCCGCATCGTTGTAAATGACGATGCGATCACATTGCTCCTTTTTTGGGAGGGAAATGGTAACTTCGTGACCTCTTTATGCTGTCTCCAGATGCTCGTTTAAGTGTCTGCGAGCAAAAGGCAGCGCGTCCTGCTGGAGCGTTTGACAAGCACCGCGTTTTCGGGCATCCGAAAATGGATTGCTTCGGTTTGGTTTTTGGGGCTGGCGTAGTACAATAATGTCTGGCCAAACGCGTTTCTCGAGAAAAGCTTTGTAATTTATGGTCGCGTCTTTATCATTCCCTGCGAGATTGCTCATCGATTCGCCGTTCGGCAACGTGCACGACCAAATTCCGGGAATTCAAGAACCATTATTTCATAGATTTAAGCAGCGGAAAACTTAATGCCACTCATGAATACCCCGTTCGCTTAAGCTTTCTGCCCACCTCTTGGGCGTCATCGAAAAGGGATAAGTTTCTCTAAACCCTGCCCGCCCACCTGCCTTTCGTTGTCTACGCCTACGTCTTGACACGGCAATGACTGTAATCTGGCACGACCCCCTGAGAACTCCCCATATACACACCGGAAACCGTCCCGAGCGACCTGTAATATTAATTCTAATAACGATAATAGAAATCGGAGGCAACATCACACAAAACCTTACATATACACAGAAAATCCATAACCATACGATTCTACGCCGAGAATTAATACTTTAAGGCTTACAGTAACGATTCTGCCCCGCAGGGCACCATACGGACAAGACAAGGACGGAAAAAATAGATTCAATCCTTTTGCGAAAAGGGTTAATTACCCTCCGAAAGTATAAATAATAATAATAGTAATGATACCTATGCCCCACGCGGTTTAAATAATCGAAAAGAGGGACCGCTTTCACTCTTAGAACCTCGACTTCGGCAGCCAACACGCGGGACGCGATGTCAGAAATGCCAGCGAGAACCGGCCGGATGCCGAAACAACCTTTCATTAGCGAAAAAGGAGGAAAAAAGGGGAAGGTGCCAGTGCCAGAGAATTCGAGGGCACCGGGCAGAAGGTAGAAACATTTAAATGCTGACCCAAAACCAACCAGCTTAAAAGGCACAACACTAACGCACTTCGCACGATAGAGAATGATAAATGAAGCAATGAAGCAGATATGTATGTGTCCGGACACATTCCGCACCATATTTAGCGCACCCAACGTTTCGTGTTTCGACAATCGGGAAGGTTTTTTTGTTGTCATGCGTAAAGCGTGTATTTAGAGAGGAAGTAACAAGACAGCAGGAAAGCACCTGAATGGATGGAAGGAAGGAAGGAAAAAAACAAAGTATATTATGAAGATCATTATCACCGAATAACATTATTAATAAAAGATCAGTCCCGCAAATGGTTGTCTTGTGTAGCGGGGGCCTCAGGAAACGGTCGTCGTCGTGTTTTTTTTTGTGCTTTGGTTAGCTGTGCTGAATACTAATGATTCGTGCACGATTTAGCCCTGCGAGTGTAATGAAAGAGTGAAACCGATTTGGAATTTATAATTATGATGATAAAATAAGTACGCACGGAAATCTATTCCTGGCAGCAAGACTTCTTATTCTTTTGAAAGATGAATGATCCTAACAAAATTTCGCGTGATGCGAGATCGGTCCAACAGCTCTGATGGCCTTTCCGTGTCATGGATACTTTAATGAATTGAGCACCAAGTTTTAGATTTTGGCCGGAAAAGCATTCAACTATATCGAGCTTGATGAAATGAACATGATATTTTGTTGAAAAAATCCTTTTTAAAAATCCTCCAATGAACGGATGCTGAAAATTATCATCTCCAAGTGTTTGTTCCTCATTTTTGGCTCATAATTACCCGTAATCAGTCTAGACTTGTACAGTCTATTTTTAAGGTCTATCTGTTTTGATGAGTATCGAATCACGTCTGGCCTTGGGGAACTGAACGCCTCAATCATTAGTCCTCCGGGACGCCCGAATTCTCTCTGCGAAGAGGCAAATGTTCCAATTATGGATGAAGACAACTGGCTGGGACTCTCTTTCCTAGACTTGGTTTTTCTGAGCCTTCAAGTCTTGGCGTTATCGATTTACAAAGCCGATCGGTTTATATAGAAGGCTCTCCTTCTGGACATCAGCTTCTGATACGAAACCAAACGAAAAGCTGATGCATTTATGATCACTCCAGATGGAGCTTAGGCTCTAGTGGTCAAACAATTTATTCCAACATCACTGCGTCAGCATTACCATTTCGTTTGGCAGGCTTGCCAGTAACGTTATCAAAGTTTTGAAAGGAACGCATTACCCAAAAACCATTCCACAAAGGACCCCTTGTGCCGAAATGTTGATCCCCTCGATACCGCCTTTACTACTGGCATGTCATTGGAAACTGCCGACCCAGAAGGCACAAACCACCACCACCAGCCAGCCCTTTTTTCCGCAGTGGTACAGTCCGCGTTTGCTCCCTCCCCGGTAGTGCTTCCGAGATGTAATGTAATTGCATAGTAATTACAGGTTCTAATTATCCTTCCAGCAGCGGCAAGAGGCAGAATCGGGCAGGATGTTTCACTCGTACCCCCTGAGCCTTTCCTCCGGTACTCCGCCTCGTTGCGTTGTTCGCGTTTGTCAGACCGAAAGGGACAGGCCTTTTATCAAGCTTCATCGCACGGTAGCAGGAAGTGGAAAATATGATTTGAGGAAATTGTAGGGTTTGCAACGCAGTTGGCGAGCATTCACAAGATTGCAGATCTTGTGCTACATCACACACACAGACACATACACGGACACGATCACAAGGTCTTGTGGTTCCGTGTTACTCACCGTCTATCATTCGGGCGTTTCGCAGTGGAAAGGGTTTTGTTCGAAATGTAGAAGCGACCCTTAATTGCTTCTCGTCGCTTTTTTTTACACTGATGGGGCCTTTTTGGTTCGTTTTGTTTCCCTGGCTTTTATTATTCGGCGCCTCACAGCCGAGTTCGAGGTCGAGAAGAATTTCGGTAGCTCCCATGCTCCATTCTGGTAAACTGTGCTGCCCCGCGCGCCACCGCTCACTGTCCGCAAACAACACGCTCCCTTCCCATTCACGTGTGCTGCTGGTGGCTGTGTCTCAGCTGAGTCAGCAAACGAATCGAAACGCCAAATTAAACGCCAGGCAAGGGAGAAACACATGCGGCACGAATACAACCTGCACGAACACACATGCCAAACACATGATGGAAGAGCGCGAGACGGCTGGGTTTGGCTGGCTGACTGCTGTTGTTTCTCCTCTCCCTTGGCTGCATGCAGTCTTCTCACTCCCTTACCCGGGGGGTGCCGTAAATGATTAAGAGTTATTAAATTTTAATTACCATCACACACAAGCGGTTTTAAGGTTAGAACTGAGGCGAAACTTGCATTTCGCATTTCGTTGCGCTCGCTCTGCCGCTTGTCGTATCCGTTAATTATCGTTTTGTGACGAAGATTCATCAAACAAAAAAAAGCAGCAAACAACAACCTTACCGCAAAAAGAAGGAAACAAGAACCATCGGCATGTGGCGAATAGTGAAGCACGCAAAACCGGTTCGGGGGTATTTAAAGTGCAATGCGGAATGTGCATCCATGCTGTGTGTGCTTCGTTGCTCTTGCTTTAATGCCAGCAAGCAAACACACACACACACGCGGACACAAGAAAGTATGCCAATCTTGTTTCGGTTGCAGTTGCAGTTTTTTCGTGCTTCGTGCGCTCTTATCTCTTCGAGATAGATTGCAACCGAGCGAGGTAAGGTGGTGCATTTGGGGTAGGATTTCTGCTTGAAGTGTGGTACAAATTGCAGCACCAACGCGTTTGTGTGCGCCCCAAAAGTGCACTGCTTGCAATTGGTTATGATTGGTGTTTATTTCTACATGCTCATGCTGGGGGCTGCTGTGGGAGAGTTTTTTTTTTTAATTATTTGTCCGTTGCCAAACACAACCGGGCCCATCGGTTTAATAACATACACCGTGCTCGAACATGAGGGAACACATGACATTCGTTCGATTATTGCTTACGAAGAGTGTTTCCATTTGCGTACCAAGTGACACTTTGTGGTGTTATGATACTGCTTGGGCGAACTGTTTGCTACAAACTTTCCCATTTCTGTGCGAACCTTGCCAGTGATGGGGTTGTTCAAGCACGATGTTTGTTTAGCTCATTTGTACAGAAAACCTCCTTTGTTTGTGTGAAACTTGGCACAACAGCCCTCAAAGTGTAACATGTAACGCTACAGGCTGTGTATATTTATATTTTTTAAAGTGTCGTTTGCAATCGATTCCTTCTTCGTGCAATCGAAACGCTAGCCCCCGTAGCAAAGCAAAAACGCAGCTGTTTTTGTGTAAAATTTAAAACACACATTAGCTACTTGTTCACAACACGATGTACGCCTGCTGATGCGAACCTAAACCCGAGAAATCCAGGTCAAACAAAGTCGTTCGCACTTGGTGTTTGTGGTGTTTTTCGGCTCAGTTACATGGTTTAAGTATAAATGCGCGGAAAGTTAAAAAAAAACCAGCCACCGAACCGAAATAAAACACACACACACACTCATCTCAAGTGGCCACCGTTGCCGACTGGATTTCGTCGGAGAAATAGACAGTTTGAGGTAGCTTGTAGTGCTGACAATTTCCTTTCCACCGCTCAACAACACGGCCGAAAAAATAAACCGTTCCCAACGCCGATCACTCAGGCCCAGGATTCAGGCACGGAAAGGGAAAACAGGAAAACAGCCAGCACCACCAGCACCGGCGGTGGCCACCATCGACACAGAAGAAAGAAAACCCCACATCACAACGGGGCGGGGGCTGGGTGGCTGAATGCGCAATATACATAAATATCGCATTTGGAGCCCTCATGCTACATACATATTACATTATTTTTATTCGAGCCCGCTGCTCCGAAACGAGCAGCGAGCGGCAAGCCCTCGGAGGGGAGGTCCCTTAACGGGTGGTCGTCGCTGTTGGCCCTGAACTACCACCATGGCCGCCTTGGCGTGGAAGGAACAGCAGCAACAAAACAAAACAAAACAAAAAACACACACACACACACATCATCATCATCAGCAGCAACGGCAGCAGCAGGCCCACGGCAGCTGATGCATGCCGATCTCGGGACGCGGCCCAGCAAAACAGCCCCAAATGTCTAGCGCGGAACGCATCAACCTCCCGGCAGCGGTGTGTGTGTGTGTGCGTGCCTGTGCCATGTGCTTGGCAAGAGAGGAGGAATGGAATAAATTGTAATACACTGTTCATAAATAACTTCGTGCAAGCGAAGCACACAACGCCACCCACTTCCCACCGTTACAGCAAAACACAGCAACAAAATACAGCACAAAAGTCAACAACGACGGGAACGGCGGAACACACGGATTAGCCGCTTGCCGCGCTGTCGCTACAGAAGAGTTTTGCAGGCGAGATACGGCGAAAAAGATACCGTCGACAGCATCAACAACATCTCGCTCGCCCACTTGTGGACACGACTCACAAACAACCGCAAAAGAGACACAGACACACCAACTGGAGCTCGGCTGGAGGAAGGAACGACGGGGCTCGTGGGCTGCGGGTGGTTTCGCTCATCTGACGCTCGGGTCAGGGGTGCACAATTCGTTTGCGCCTTCCCATTTTTTCCCCTCTCTGCGCTTTAACGTTTTCGCTTTTTTGATGACTGATCGACTGATCTCCGACTGTGGCATTTGGTTGTGGCCCGCAAGCTTATGGACGGACACACCCACCTTGGGGTGATTGCGAGGATGAGGGGGAGGAGGATTATAATAAAAATATACAGCCGTATATCGAGAGCCTCGATCGAGAGCGGGATTGAAAGATGATTTAATTAAAATAATTGAAAGATTTATTCAAACGGAGATGATTCGGTTCGGTTTCCCATTTATTGCTCCGGGCCCGGCATGTTCCGCCCCGCGGTTGCCCAGAATGCACACCATCACGGTCCCGTCATCTTCGGTGCATGATCTCTCTCTCTCTCCCTCTCGTTGTTTGCCATTCCCTTCGCTCGAAGGAAGGAAGTTTCAACAATCGATTCTCTGGCTGCCTGTTTGTCGACTGCGGAGCCCGCGAAGGATTTATACATTACCTTTTTTTGCCTTTTTCCCCCTGTTCTATGGCCCGGGCAACCCCCGTGGGTTTCGATCGATGTCGAGCCGTTTCGTTTCGGGCGTTTCGGGATTAATTATCCTTTTCGATTGTGCGGGGCAAACTGTACTGTTGGAATACACAAACGCACACACACACATGCCCGGCGACGCAAAACGGGTTGGCTGGCTGGCTGGAACTCGTTAGTTTCGATGAATGGGGCGATTTTATCCGATCCGATCCGACAATCCGTCCCGTCCATCAAGACGCCGGCATGCTGCTGTTGTGCGATGAAGATGATGATGATGCTGCTGATGACGAGGATGGACGGGGAAGATGGTAATGAAGCAGAGCTGGGCCAGGTTTTATGAGCGTTCGCTTCGCTTCTTCCACAGTACACAGTAAAATAGATAAGATCGTGCGAGGTTCTGGGACGTGGATGTTGTAATAATGAAATAAAAGCTACATTGTCACACATCTCAACAAACCCAAACCGAGGCAAAAGAGTTGGAGATACACATTGAAACGGCAGAACAGCACAACAGTCATTCTCGGAAGTCTGTGGCTCACTCGAACGGCTCGATCCGCGAACCACCGACCAATGTTGCTGTGATTTCGTTGGAATAGATCAAGCCGTGAGGGGGTAATAAAACTAATCAACTCACCTTGCACCATAAATTGGGGAGTGGGACGGGATGACTTGAACAGAAATTAAATCTTTTATGTTTTATGCGGGTCCCCATTATGATTTATTGTATGTGTTGAAGTAAGTGCTACGAGCAGCACAGGTCCATCCCCCCAATAAACGATCCAAGGATATGTTTTGTGTGTGCTTCACGCTATCAGGAATGTTTTATTGGATTAATTCCTTTTCCTTAACGCAGCACATCATAACGATCTTTCATTTTAGTGGCTTTGTGTCTGTATTTCGGAAAGCGTACCTTAATGTTACTCATAACTTTAGGTTCTTGCGATACAAAGTATTACAATGAAGCTGTGATCGTCACTTTTTAAAGTCCCTTCAGTATGATTGACATTAACGGCTCTTTTTCTCTCTTTTTCAAGCGAATCTAATTTGACATCGTCGGATAAGGATGCTACATTCATATCAATACCAACACCATTGAAAATCTTGCTTTCCTCTAATGGTATCTTTAAACGTATTTTTACACACAGATGAATGAAGTTAATTCAACAACATACATATCATTACACTTGGTGAATCGAATTTACACTGATGTTCAATATTCAGTTTCCTTTAGTCGGTGTGTTCATCTGAAAAGTGAAGATTATTGAATTTTTTTAACGTTTAACATATGGGGTTGAACAGATAATTGCTTAAAACCTTTGAACCTTAAACCATTGAATTGACGCAAACAAATTAGCCACGGGTCGTTAATGCCAAACGCTGTATTGCGGAAAGGTATTGCAAGAGCAGTCCGATTTCTTAAACACCTGGAAGGAACATACCAACTAAGTTGGGAAAGCAAGTCTGGATCAATATTCCCTGGTAACAAATTGCTGATAATATTGACATCTTGATATGTTTTTGGATGATGATCAAATTAAAAAAATATTATCTCCAAATGGTATTCAAACTAATCAAACAAACTCTTTATCGAATCTATTTTTTCGGGGGAAAAGCACATTAAAAAACATTCAAACAAATGTATTATTTCCAAGTATTTGAGCCGGTCTCATAGCACAGTCATCAACTCGTACGACTTAACAACATGCCCATCATAGGTTCAAGACTCAAATAGACCGTTGTTAAGCCGAAAGAAGAAGAATTATTGCCAAAAATCACACATCAAACCCAAAATAAAATTGCCCATCATGCAAATCATGCGAAAATCATCAAAATTTAATCCTTATCACAATAACAGATTGTCACTTTTCATGTCAACGCCTTTGCTCGTTACCACGTCCTTTGAATTCCCGGTTTTGCTTCTCTAACGCGAACAACATGTGATAGTCTTGATTGACTTTCCTCAAAATGCTCAAAGCACGCCGGGACAGCGTTCCATCCACTCACCCACGCCAGCACAGCTTCCTGGTAATAAAATTCAAAACAAATCAACATCACACTCTAAATGTGGATGATTATGCTGCCTTCGGAGGTGATCTCATTAATATGCTAATGTCAACATATCTTCATTCAGCATGGGGGCCACACGGGGTTTGTGCAAAGCGAAATTGCAACCATTTGCTGTTGCTGGCAGGGCAGTCATCCAGGGTACCAGAAAGAGGCGGAGTTGGTGTTTTGCTGGGACACGTTTTTTGTAAGGTTTCGTTGCCGTTTGTGTGAGCGAGTTTCATTTAGGCGTTTATTTTTGTTGCTTCTCGATGAACTGATGTGGCAGACGTTTGATTGACGACAAAGTCAATTGACAGAGCGGCGCATGCGAAATAATCGATGTAGTGATGACTAATCCAGTTGCTTATGCGGGGTGATCAAAGCTTCCAAATAAATGAAGCTTCCGAAGATCTGCTTTGATTGTTCTAGGGTCCCACTTTCTAGGTCGTATTTTTAAAAAGAAACAAAAAAGTAATTTCATCGTGTTTCAAACCGTTTTCAACTACCGCATTTTTCTCTATCATTGGCCGAAGAATAAAAAATAAACAATAATTCTATCCGTCAATGAGATGCGTGGTTGAGCTGACCAAGATTAAGCGCAAAAAGAACACCCAAGACCACAAACCACTAAATCCGTTGGACCTCCCGCAATTTGGAAACCGATCACTCGGGGAAGCCATTCCACAGTGCCCAAACGCTCCCATGCACTCCACCCAAAAGTAAAAAAGACCTTTAAGCCTTACACTGGAAAACGAGTACCTGCGACTCCCTACCATCCGTTCGCCAGTGAAAGGGTTATCTGAGAGGGGTAGACGGGCCTCCATTTTTTGTTGTGGTTCATTTTACGACCGAAGGTAAAGGTAAAGGCGAAATCTGCGCGGACGGATGACGACATCTCGATTATGTGAATCAGAGAGTGCCGACTAATCGAGCGGATGGCTTTCCGGTACGCCGTACCTGCGGCCCAAGACGGAGGTTGGCTCTTTTTTTCATGCCTAAAGAAATTGGGAGGCAGCAACGAGAAAGGGAAAGAAGGAAAGAAAGAAAGAAAGTAAATCTTCAGCCTACCCCTTGTGTCGCTCGTGCGCCTCGTGGGGCGGAGCAGGTCGTGACGGGCGGGCTCTTGGATGGTCAAATCGTGAAGATGACACTTTTATGAGCCTGCCATAGTGCTGCGAGCAGCGGGAAAGAGAGCAGCGGCTATCGGCCGCACTGCTCCCACCTGCAGCAGCAGAGGCTGCCGGGGCTATGTTACGAATGTGTACAGACACGAACTGAGCAAGAGAATTGGACCTGAGCATAGCTGCGAGTGTGTGCGTGTGTGCGGTTTGCCAGATGTAGCATAATACCGCCAGCATTATGGGAACTGAAGTCCAGGGGTTCAGTTATTCCGGGTGGTTGAAGAACATTGACAATTTTGTTGCCTACAGCTTCCATGGAAAAGATAAAATATGATGGACATTCGCATGAAAAAGTTGTGTTAAATTTTATGTTGTAATTTTATGCTAAATGTTATCTACAACAATAATCTTTCGTTAATGTATGAATGTTTAAACGTTTTAATTAAGCATCAGAAAATCTTAAGAAAATTAGTATTTTGTGCACCTCTCTTACCCGTCTGCATCGCTACTTATAAATTGAAAAAGTAAAACCACTTCCATTCCAGGTTTACGAGCCCTGCCTTTCTTTTCGGGCACAGTGTGTGTGTGCGCACCATTCGCCGTGCCCACAAAAAAACCCGCACGCACATGTAGTGGTGCACACCATTCTCTGCGTTGGTTGGTCACTGAAATCAGCTGGAATCGTTTGAAAGGAACGTGCGCTCTGCCACTTCAGCGTACGGGCACGCACACCACCAGGCGGGATTCCCATCGTTACGTGCTGCTACGTCATCGAGCGCTACCGACCGGCGCGTGAACGCAGTGCAATGAGAGAACGCAAGCTCACGGGCTCATTGGCTGGCGGGCTGGTGTGCGTGTGCGACATGCAACACAAAGCACTGTGCGCTCGTATGTGTGTGTGCGTGTGTTCGCCGAAGTCGAAACGGTTCTCCGAAAGCGGTCGTGCCGCTGCGAATGGCTGACGGGGCCGTCATTCGCAAAAGAAACTTCCACGGGAGCGCTTGCGGAGCGCTCGATAGAACAACACGACTGAAAGTACCTTTTCCACAGGGTGGAAAGGGCCCCGCGGGTGTGTGAGAAACGAAAGAGAGATCACGTGAGCGAGAGCGAGAGAGAGCGAGTGAGTGAGCAAGAAAGAGGAAGTTGAGCAGTGTTTTTCGGAGCAAGTGAGCAAACAGTGTGCGGCCGAACTAGCAGCGGAGTGTAGCACACGATACAACAATATCAGCAACAAAAAGGTTGAAGTGAAACAAAGCGAGCGAGCAAGATAGATAAAGCAAGCTAGAGGCTGTGTGTGTGCATGTGATAGCAGAGTGTGTGTGTGCGTGGATTTCTCTGTGTGTTGGAAGGAAGTGTGGAGTGTGGAGCACTGCTGGCAGAGGCAGAAAATCAATAGTCCTTCCCGAGTCCTTCGAAACGGTTTTTGAGGGAGAGCGAAGCAAAACAACAGGGCTACGCAACCACGTCGCAACACACACACTCCGTACGTTACCAGAGCGATTGGTTGCCGTGAGTGAGTGTGGCTGCGTGAGTGAGTGTATGTTTGGTGTTGGGAAAGGGCAAAAGTGGTGCAAAAAATCAGCACAACTAAGAGCAAAACAGTGAGTTTTGTACAGTTTGGTTGAAGTAATAATTCGACCCAAGCAGAGCAGCAACCAGCAACAGCAAGCAGAAGCACGACCAGAAGCGGAGGAAGGAGTGTGTACCTCACGGAAAAGAAAACGAGTGCAAAATTTTGTTTCGTAACGCCATCATCTCAAGTAAAATCTCAAAAGCCACGGCTGAGTCAGAAGAGAAGTGAAGTTTTTCCAGCCACTAGTGTGTGATTTTTTGTTTTACCACTGATTTCACTGTGACCACCACCTTACGCTCTGCATTGTGGTGTTGTGTTGAATGCGTGTGTGTGTGTGATAAGCAAATCCTCACGCACAGTGTGTGATACAGCGGGAAAGAAACCTGTTTGCCTGAACCGAGGGAAGCCAAACTCCCGACGGCAAATTTGACGACGGCGTTTGTACCAGAGATTCCCGTCGGCCGATTGCAATCGGAAGACTGAGGAACAGCAGCAGCAGCAGCAGCAGCAGCAGCCAGCAAGGAGCAGAAGACTGACCACAAGCAACATCGTAGCAGCAGCAGCAGCAGACTACAACAGTAGCCATTAACACTGTTGTGCGTAGCAACCACAAGGATTACTCCGTCGGTGTGAAAGAATTGCAGCATTCGACGCAGCAGCAGCAGTAGTAGTGTTGTGTGTGCGTGTGTTCTTGGTGGTGTTCCGTGTGTTTGGTGCGTTGGCAAACGAAATAAGGCCAGCCGTAATTTGAAATGAAAGTGTGACCAAACGCTTTTGTGCGGAGAGTAAAAAAGGTGTTAGAATCTACGCCCGAGTGTGACGTGTATGTGTGTGTGTGTGCGGTGGAATAATCGATCGGTGCCAAATGAAAAAGCAGAGTTGAACCACCGCAACACGCAACAGTAGCGAGAGAGAGAGAGATAAGTGTGTGCCGTGTGTCGGGGTGTCGTTTATTGAGTGCGCGTACATCACAGTGTGTGTTGTGTCCCACGATGGCCATGGCAGCGTGCTATCCGACCTACGACCACATGACCGGCGGCAGCAGAAATGTGGCTCAGCAGCAGCAGCAGCAGCATCTCGTGCAACAGCAGCAGCAGCAACAGAGTCCGGTCGCGGCCACTAGTCAGCTGCACCATCTGTCGTCGCGGCTGTCTGCCGCGGCAGCAGCAGCAGCGGCGGCCGCAGCGGCCGCAGCCGCCGCCAGCAACATGTCGGCGGTGCAGAAGGATTTCAGCATACCGCTGCACGTGGACTGCAGCGTGGAGTACGAGCTGCCGAACCAGGCGAAGCCGCCGGTCGGTGCCCGGGTGGAGCCGCTGCTGATGATCCATCCGTGCTACTTCCGCAAGATGGAGAGTCAGCGGCGCAGCCCGTTCATCAACAACATGCCAAATTCGTCCCGTAGTTCTAGTGCGTCGATCGCTGCCAAGGCTGGTGGCAACGGGGGGGCCGTCGGCAGTGGTAGCAGCAGCAGCGTTGCCAGCGATGCCGTCACGTCCAGCAGTGCGTCGGCCGCGGTCGATTCTGTCGCCAGCCGGCGGAGTGCCGTGGCCGCGGCTCACAAGTCGTCGTCGGCGTCGGCCGCTGCGGCTGCGGCCGCAGCCGCCGCCGCTGCCGTCTCCACCAGCAACCAGTTCCTTCAGCTCCAGCTGGACGATTACGTTCAGCGGCAAATGCATCGCTCGTCAGCGGTCAACAGTCAGCAGCAGCAGCAACAACAACACTATGCTGCTGCTGCCAACAACACAGTCAATGGTCATCTGCAGCAGCAACAGCAGCAGCATCACCACCAGCAGCAGCAGCAGCAGCACCACAGTCGCCACCAGCAACAACAGCAGCAACCTCACCACCATCATCACCAGTCGCAGCAGCAGCAGCATCTCGCTGGACAGTCCGCGAACCAGTACAGCCTCACCAACAGTCAGTCCCAGCAGCAGCAGCAGCAGCATCAGCAACAGCAGTCTGCGGCTGTGACAACCTCCGACTGGGGCCGCTACCACATGGGTTCGGCGGACTGCGTCAGCTCCGGGGGTGGTGCTGCCGGTGTTGCTGGCAGTGTGGTACGCAACGGGGGCAGCTACGGTAGCAAGCTGTCCAACAACAACAACAACAACAACAGCGTCTACAACACCAGCAACACCGGCAACAGTAACAGCAGCAGCAGCAGCAACAAATCCAAAAGTGTCACTAGCGCGTCGATGAAGCGCAGCAACGCAAGTAATACGGGTATCAGTCAACACCACCAGCAGCAGCAGCAGCAGCAGCAACACCAGCTTCAGCAACAGCAGCAGCAGCAGCTCCTGATGCCGGCCAGCTGCGCCGTGTACAACAGCAGCACCGCGAACGGTGTCAGCAGTGGCCTGGTCGAGGGCGGCGGTGCTGGTGGTGGGCCCCGCTGGGGCGACATCGAGAAGACTTCAATGGCGGCTGCGGTGCCGCGCGATTTCCAGGCCGGCCCCGAATCGCTCCCGATGAAGGCGGGCGGGCTCGTGTCCGCCGCCAACCTGCCGCCGCCGCCGCCCTCCGCCTACCGCAGCGGGGGCAAGCGGGACGCGATGCTGTCCGGTGCCGGCGGCTGTGCAGTGTACAGTAGTAATAGTAACAGTAATAGTAACAACACTAGCGGTAGTAATCGAGGCCACAGCAACACCGGCGGCAGCAGCGTTGTTGCGGCCAACAGCACCACCACCAGCACCATCACCACCACCACCGGCATTCCCAGCACGGACCTCAGCCTGTGGGAGGCGGCGGCGAACGGCGGTGGTGGGGCCGGCACTACCAACTCCACCCTGCCGGACAAGAGCTCGATGACGGCGGCCATTCCGCGAGATTATCACGCGGCCGGTCCGGAGCATCTCGCGGCTTGCAACAAGCTGGCGGCTGCACGGCAACAGCAGCAACAACAGTACCAGCAACAGCAACAACAGCAACAACAGCAACATCATCATCAGCAGCAGCAGCAACATCACTCCCAGCAGCAGCAGCAGCAGCAACAGCAGCAGCAACAACAGCATCGTCAACAGCAACATCGCCAGCACCAGCAGCACCAGCAGCAACAACAGCAGCATCATCATCAGCAGCAGCAACATCTGCATCATCAGCAGCAGCAGCAACAGCAACATCATCACAATCACCAGGTTGCGGTGGCGGCGGCCGCTGCTGCAGCGGCGGCAGCGGCCGAAGCGTCCGAGAAGCTGCTATTTGCGGCCAAGTACCGGCAGCACCAGCGCGCTTCCCATCGGCTCCATCCGTACATGATGAGCTCCAGCTTTACCCCGCTGATGACGGCGGCTTTCCCCCCAATGCAGCAGGTGTCCTGCTACAACGTGTGATTCTAAGTAGGAGGGGTGGGCCAACAACCGGTAACGGATGGTGGATGAAAATGTTGCTGACGTGTGTTCCTTCCGGTGTGCGCGCGTGCGTGTGTGTGTGTATGCACGCATGGGGGTGGCAAGTGATAAGAGCAGTAGGAGAGGGGAGGGAAAAAGAAATTCAGTGAGATGTTTGTAACGCGTTCGCGCTTTTTCTGTTTCTGGCAAAGCTGTTCTGTTCTGTTCTGTTTATTATTATTATTAATATTATTATTATTATTATTATTATTATTATTTCACTTTGGTCGTTAGACGAAACAATGTTGCAAGCACGTGAAGATGGAAAATTTCTTTCGCCCAATCGCCAATGCCCAACACTGCAAAGAGAAAGAGAAGGCGAGTTAGATAGGAGTGCCAGAGTTGCAAAGAGATAAGGGCATGCAGTAGTTGAAGGAGGAGCCAGAGTAGTAGAAGAGGAAGGAGACGTTGGCGGTGACGGCCACTCTCGTCAAGCATGTATAAAAATAGACAGCAACTTTTTTGTTGCAAATTTAAATGTGATAGTAGTTTTTACTCCCAAATAATAACTTCAGCTAAAACAAAAGAAGAAGGAAAAAAACGAGGAACGACTAAAGGAACGACCGCAACTTTGACCGCAAAGAGACATTCTCTGAGGGGGGACGGGGAGTTGGTAGGGGAGGTGGAAAGGTAGTGTACCAGCACTACACCTCTTCACGCCTCTTCTCCTCACCCACCCCGTCTTGGGAAGAGAATACTAGTGCTATGCTAATTGACTAATTGATATATGACTTTAGAGAAGGCCACACGCGCAAAATTCACATCTGACGGTTTTGTTTTCCGTTTTATGTTTGTCGTAGATTTTGTTTTCCAAGCATAACCGATTAGCGGACGACGCAACTGTGTGCGCGTGTGTGTGTTTGTATGTGGGAGGGAGTGGGTGTGCGAGAAGACTACTTTTATGTTGCCTAGGTGTTGATAAAGGATGATAAAACAAAAACCAACTGAAAAATAATAATACAACCGGACGACAGCACGTGTCCGGCGTGTTTAGTGAGTGTTTGGCTTTAATCGAACGGTAGTACGGGATAAATATACATATATCTATACACACAGACACAGACATACGCATTACACACAGGAACACAAACCTCTATATATATACTACGTATTAAACGGAAGAAATGTGCGAAGAAGCAACATAACTATATCTAGCCTCAACAAAATTCCTTTCGTTTCTACTCATGAAAACCCACACAACACACACCCTAACAGCAACAACCACAATCCTCTTACCCTCCAACGGAAGGGTGGAAAGGCAAAAAACTGTAAACTTTGCATGTAACTCGCGATACACTAAAGCAAAACAAAGAAGTACGTTTAGTAAAAAAAAACAAGCAGCAACCCTGAGACGGAAATGAACTTGTAATAGAAAAGCAAAGAAAGCAAAAAATAACACATTAGACACACACACACACAAACATTGAAAACGGCAGTTGAGTAGTAAGCGGTGGTAACGGAGGATAAAGTAGGAGAAGAAGACAGGAGACAGGAGGCGCAAGCGTAACGTAATACAAAGAAAAATGCGGAGTCATGAACTGAAAATAAAAACGAAGAAACCTAGCTAAAAACAAACGCCCCCCGTTTAGTAAAAACTAATCGAAAAACATTGAAAAATGAAACAAACAAAAAAAATCTATTATCTTGCTCTCAATTCTGTGTTCCAACAAAAGAAAGAAGCGCAGCTCGTGTTCATCGTTCTGTTCTGTTGTTATAGGCGAGACAGTCATTAGAGAGTGTTTTTGGTGGGGGTTCGTTTACTTTCGTGGCTTTCGTTCCCATGCACAGGTTTATGCGTGTGTGTGTTTTTTTTGTTTCTCCAAGTTTTTGGTGGTCCAGTTGTTCAGTCCCCCCGGGGGGTTGTCCGCAGTAGAGTTCCTCTTTTCATTTTCACCAGGTTATCGTTATCGTTCTCGTTTCGTGCGTGTATTGATGTGTCTCCCGTATAGATGTGTAAGGGGTTTCCCACCACAAAGCCTCCCCCTTCAAAAAGAGTTCCTCGCCTGTGTTGGCACCATCACTCTCCGACGAACTGATGCCCCGGTCTGATTTCTTCTAGTGTGTTAACCTTTTTCTATTGTGATAGACAAACATTGCCATACCGCCGGGTCGGGGTCGGGTTTACGATGAGGTACGGCGGAATTCTGATCGAATAATTCCATTTTTCCCCAGGCAAATTGATTTCTGCAAAGTTGATCCTTTCTTTATGAGCTCCATGTTGCATATGCCTGTCCAGTGTTCCAAACAGCAACATCATTCCTTGAAATTCGCCTGTTCCTGGGTTGTTGTGTTTTCCCCACCGCTGCCCCAAGTTGTCGGCACCGAACCCGAACACCTATATTACATCCCGTGCGCGTTGTTTTACCGATCAGCTCTGCTACTAATGGCTTACGTTTCGACCCACTATTGTATAGGTGACGTTGTGCTTTAGCGAACGAAGGTAGCGAGAGGGTAAATATAGGGTACGGATAGAGGTGGTACGGTAACATAGTAAAGCTAAAAACATGAAGTAAACAATGTGCATATTTAACATGTTATTGTTGCATGATCGCTGCAAAAAAAACTAACCCAGTAATAATAATAGGACAGCAGTAATATGAGCGGGCAGCAAACTCACTACCAGCTATACAGCAAGAAGCAAACAAAACAAACTACTAATCAAAATCAATAAAAAAAACTTGAACAGAACTGGAACAACAGAAAAAGAATAAAAAAAAAACAACGACGTACTATGCATGTTTCGGAAAAAAACAACAACCTACTGACGCAAACTGTTAATAGAGGATGTTCGATTTTGAGTTTTTGTTTTCCAAAAAGAAAAAAAGAAATAACAGAAACTAATGAAAATTTCCTAAATAACCAAATAACATAAAATGCAACCCAACAAACGCTCACACTGACTCATACACTAAGCAAATGAAGTATTCAGACTAGAAATTAATGGCAAACTAAGGCAAAAACAAAGGTGTTAATGGTAACGGAAAACAAAACAAACAAACACAGACTAATTAACTGAAAATAAACAAACACACAACTCGAACACATTCTCTCCTAGTCTAGGTCGCGTACGAAAACTAACAATACAATGCAAAATTATATACTCTCTCAGACATATACAAAACAAAAAAAGCCGTGACAGGTATACTATATTTCAGTAACTAGAACGAAACGTTAATGCAATGGGTAGACAAATGCGGTGGAGTGCAATTGTTAGTTGATGTTTTTTTTGGCGAGGGATAAACATGCTGCTGGTGGGGTTATGTTTTTAGTGTTTCTGTTCCGACCTTTTAGTTTTTCTTCTTCGAAAAAGCGACTAATACCACAAAAAAACAAACAAGTCTTATGTAAACGTAGAATAGGATTGTATGCAAAATCTCTAAAGCATAAAACAAACAAAACTAATGATAACAAATTGATACCGACGAGTCAAAGAGACACAGGCCAAAAACAAAAGCACACACCTTCTCAGGACAGGATCAGTACGGCAGAGGGGAGAGACAGAGAGAGGTGAGTGTGTCTGTATGTCTGTGTGGTAAACCTTGTGTGCTTTTTGGTGGACCGCTTCTTGCGTTTGGCCGTCGTGTCGTGTTCGCTGTACATATACTAAGATACTGACGGGGGAGGACGTGTTGACGAATACAAGCCAAAGGGAAAGGACATCAAGTCAAAGTTTAGTCAACGGTGAATGCGATTGCTCGGCAAACAAAGGGGGAGGAAAAATAGGAAAAGCTAGTAATTCCAATCGCGCGCATACTGTGTCAAGCATACTAACCAACTGTGTGGTAAAACGATGGTGAAAAAAGTGAATAAGAAAACAGTGAGAGAGACGAAAAAGAACGGGAAACGAGAGAAGATGAAAAAAAAAAAACAACTGACACTGTAGAACTATAACTAGTAAACGTTAAGCATAAAGTAACAGAAAAAAAACAACTGATAATAAATAGTAGAATGCTCGGGAGAAAGAAGGGGTAGGGCAGTGTCAAAACGGAACTGAATTTAATCGAGAACAGAATCGAGAGAAACGGGAAAGATGAAGAATGAAAAGCTGTAGTAAAAGGAAGTAAAAACAACAGGAATGTGATGATTTCCGAACGAAGCACGGAACGCAAAAGGTAAATGCAAACGGTACGGAACGAAACAAAGAAAACCGCAGCAAGGAACAGTAAACGGAAGAAAAAAAACACGGCAAAAGAAAAGAACAGCACTGCAAAAAAGTTAGAAGAACCACTATAAGGTAATCTGTGTATAAATTATGATAATTTAATTATTTAATTAAACGAACAGACACAAAAGGCAAACGATGCATATGCGCATACACACGCACATATATACACACACATATATACGCCGAGGACGAGTTCAGGGACGAACGGACTGGACGGGGAATCGCCGGAACCTCTGGGGGACATTTCTAGAAAAAACTTTAACTCAAACACGCCAAACTACTTGTACTCCTGCTGCAGAAGACGATCAAACGTCACAGCATAGCATAGACACCGAATTCTCACATACAAAGGCACACATACAAAAGTTACAATTGTAAAACCAACGTTTGTGTGTGTGTGTGTGACACAGAAAGTAATCAAGAAGAGGAACTCCGAACCTGGGTTTGTTAGCTCGCTTACGTTACGATCGAGTTGCATATGATCATCGACGGTGTATGTGTGTATGTGCATGTGTTTGTGTGTGTGTGTAGTATGTATCGTACAAGGGAGGGAAATAGTGTGTGATGATCAGCAGGGTGGGAAGAAAGGGGAGCGAAAAGACGCATTGTTTTTGCACGCTGGAGAGAGGGAGGATTGTGAGGAGAAAGGCTGGCATATGGAGCGGGAGAAAAGCGCGAAGCGAAATCAAAGAGGAAAATAATAATCGCAAAAAAGGTTAAAACAAAACGCAATTTTAATGGTGTTTTATTTTTATGTTTTCTTCACACATGTGTGGGTGGTGGTTGGTGCGTAATGATTTAAAGGGAGTGTGCGCCCACCGAACCACGCCGATGATGACAGTGCGCAAAATGAAGATGTTGTGTGTTGGTTTGTTGTTGGATTGGATCGTCGTTTTTTTGTTCTTTTCCTTTGGTTTCCGAGGGTGGTTGGTTCGCAAGGGAGGTAAGAAGAGTTTGGTCCAATCCGTTCTTCGTGGGTGTGTGAAGGGGGCCTCGGTTCTTGATAAAGTGGGTCAGGTTGTTGGTTCGTCTATTATGCTTTGCTGGGAAGGGGATGTGTAAGGAAAGAATAATGGTAAGTAAAGGAAGTGCAGTTTGTCGTTTTTCCTGTCGATTAGCATACATATTGCAGAGGAAAAATGTCAGTTGGAGCGAAAACAATTGTAATCTTTATGAGCATCATACGATTTTCCATTCCATTCCGCAACCATTCAAGTCGTGTTATTAAAATTATTCAAATACAACTTTAATTTAATTTAAAGTAATTTAATTTAATTTAATAGAAGGTTTTTCCTATCCATTTCAAGACATTAGGTTTTTTTGCGATACTAGTCAGCTGTTTTATATAGAGTTTTACACTTGGCAACTGAAATTATGTCCACACTGCATAGAAAACCATACGACAAACTAGATTTTCAGGGTAGTTTATTTCAACCTGAAAAATATGAAAACAAACGTCGATTTATCGCAGGTTCGATCCGGTTAACTCATGGAGGAATTATATTTTCGCTGAAGCATAAATATTTTGTCAAGGAAGTGTAAACATTGTTTGAATCGACATTTTAAAATTTATTAAATCTACTATAAACCATTTCAAACAGACAAATATTTGTTTTTAAATACATAAGTGTTGGTACACTAGTTGTTAAATCCAATATGGCGGAGCATTATTGTCAAATGGATAGAACCCGGATGATCAATATTGTTCCGCTGACAGGCTGAAATTTCAGCTTGCTGGCTTAAAACATAGGTGTTCGATTATATATGCTCTCCTGATTTTGGATATAGAAACATTCGACTGTTTTGATTCGCTCCACAAACGGCGGAAGAGACTGATTTGCTTGACAAACGATAAAAGTTGGAAATTGTATATGTACTCACTACCGTAACGGTGTATGAACATGGTAAATGAGTCCTTAAAGTTATGCCATAGCCAGGGCTAGATGATTTGTAATGCCATAATCTTCTTCACATTGTAGACACCTAATACTGCATTACAAGATGTTCGTGCTTTTAGCTAACTAATAAAGAGAATTCAACCAAAGCATTTAAAAAAAGTGGGTCTTTGTTCCATCCAATGGTCTAGTGCAGGGGTCTCCAAACTTTTCAGTTCGCGGGCCGCATATACAATCAACGTTGTTGAGGGCCATTTTGATACTACCTTTAGAATGAGTGGAAGTTAAAATCTCGGATTAAAAAGAAAATACTTACAAAAGACATAAAATTTCTGCCACTTTCTTTTATTGAATCTTGATTTTTTGTCTTTCAGAAGTAAAAACATAATTTTTCATTAATTAGTAAGAAAAGAAAGCTATTTAATTTATCCTTTACCCAGTCATCGCGGGCCTCAAAATGGCTTTTGAGGGCCGCATGCGGCCCACGGGCCGTAGTTTGTAGACCCCTGGTCTAGTGTATGCAGTAGATCAGGGATTGAGCATTAAAATAGGTGAATAAAGATAATGTGATTAAATGTGATTTAAAAACTGTCATCTCATGTTTATTAGTCGTTTACTCGTGTTTTAGTAAATCTTTCGCATCATGAGTTACAATTCGTGCGAGTTGAATGTTGCAATTTTATTGAAATTTCTGCACTCAACCACTTGAACAATATCTTTACTTGCCACTAGGAACATTGGCCACATCGCTTCATCGCAAAGTCGGAGTGTGTATTCATTTTGTATTTATTATTTATTATCCCATTTTGCGAAAGGCTTCCATTTTACTTTTTGTCACAACACTCCAAGAGAGATGAAGCATTTTTACTACCATTCGTTTGAAGAGAGGTGAATTGTTTTTTTTTTCCCGGCGGAGAATAGGTTGGTGTCTCCCTTCCCCGGCGATTCCATATGGCGGAATCGGAATGCGGTACTGACTTTTCAACTCAGAAAATTAAGCTTTACGTATGCTTTTTGATTTCGCTTTTCGCTTTGCAACAATTACAGCAAGTGGATGTGCGCTCTCTAACAACACCTTCTGGGAAATGGCCTTTGAATGAAAAGGGCTACCTTTGAGGAAAAGGGGATGTTAAATTGACTCCAAATTGAATAACCGTTTTGGTTCAGGGGATTAGGGATCGATAGTGTGTGGTGGTTGAGGGTGGATTTTTCCCGGAATGGTGGATGTCGTCCTCTGGCTGCGCGTTCGTCGACCTTGCCAAAGCTCACACTAACACACTCATGCGCTTCGTGGAAAAGCACACAAAAAGGGTATGGGAAGCTCTTTGGAATTCAGACATAACCACACACACACACACACACACACAGTGGCCAACTGGAAAACTCTGCAAAAAACACTTCGTCGATGAATCGATCCTGGCCAAGAGTTCGCTTTAGTGTGTGTGTGCGTGAGCCCTACAGTTGTCGATACACTTACACACTACCAAACAAGAGAAAGAGAACAAGCGCGAGAGAGAGAGAGAGAGAGAGAGAGTGAGAGAGAGAGAGAGAGAGAGAGAGAAAGAAAGAGAGAGCTTTTATCAAAACAAAAATGGCCACCGCGCGCACCAGCTGGCTGGCGGACGAAAGATGTCTGCCCTACTCCCCCCTCCCCCCACCCTCATCATCCTCCTCTAAGGGCTGCTCCGTTTACGTATAAGTGAGCGTATTTTCGCTGGAGCTTCGGAATCGGGTTCGTACGTACGTTCGGTTTCGTTCCGTTCGTTCGGTTCGCCAGCGGATGATGCGCAATTGTTCGCAATCAGCCGGTGCTACCAAAACCACCAAATGAAAAGCCGGGTGGGGAGGATAACCAGCGCAGACTGTCAGACAAGGGTGAGTGGCAGAGGAGAGGGAAGGAACAAGGTAAAGAAACGGGCCGACAGGCAGCAAAACAGCTGGTTTCCGGGTAGCATGCGCGCTTCCAACGATTGTCCCCCTTAACGTCATCGGGCGTGGTAGTTCTCCCCTGGTGGAGCATGCACACTAACACAACCGAGCCACAGCCCCAGTAGAGTGTGTTGGTGTGACCGTTCTCTCTTCCCTCTGTGGCCATCCAGGAGCCCTCCAGGAGCCCTCCTGGACTCTGCAGGAAATGAGCGACGAAGCGATGGACGAGAGACAGAGTAAGATAAATTAAGCGATAAACTCCTCCGGGGCCGATCTGGCTTCTGCCGTTGAAAATGTTCTTTTTTTGCGTGTGTGTGTGTGTGTGTGTGTGGGATGAAATAAAAAAAAGGAACAGAAGACGGATCAGACGACGCTCTTTCACTGCGAAGTTAGCCATGCATACTGGCAACATAAAATCGAGAATCTGATTGTGAGGAAACCGTCCGGCTGTCCTTCCTGCTGCTGATGCTGCTGCTTCATCTTTCAAGTTGATCTCGACGGTCCCAATGCCGGCCCCGAAGGCGTTTGATTTGGGATACACCGATAGTATGTTGAACTTTGCACATAATGCCGAATGAAGGCGAATGTTGGCAAAGTAGGCAATGGTAAGGAATGGGGATTTTGTTTTCATCTTGTGGACTGTTTTAACTTGAAAAAGCGGTCAGCACATATTACTAAGCACGAATAAGTTTGTAGAGTTAGTAAGGATGAAGCTAACAAAACTGTTTTGAAATTCATTTAAAATCATACATTTCTTGTGTTTTGTTCAATTGTATTTTTTCCTTATTATTCATTATTATTCTAAACATTTATTCTAATTCTAGATTTTCTTAAAAATTATTATGTTAATGTTGTATCCTAATTTATGATCTCTTTCAAAAAGCATTTTACATATTTTCTACAATATTATCATTGACAATAAATACAATGCTGAAGATTTGTTTATTTTTAGAAATAATTTCATGTCATTCTAATTCATTCATCCATATGAATTAATTCTTCGAAAAATTTCAGGATACAGGATTTGTTTCTATGAATAAAAGAGAATCAAATAATAAAAAAGAATTAAATATTAATGGCAGAGTCTGCAGAAGATTATTTGATTATTAAAGCAAAGAAATATTAAATCTATTTCATGTGCCTTCGGTTGCGATGAGCTTCGTGTAAATATTTTATCTTAATAACATTTTGAGTTTTATCATTTCATTAATGAGAAAGGCAAATTTTGCATCATGTATCTTTATTTTTCCTAAACCTTATTCTAAAAGTAAAACGTGCCATTAATTGGAAATACTAAATGATTCATTGTATCCAATCTCACCTCCGATCCGATTAAAGCTGATGTTTACGATGAAAAGGAACGATAGTACAGGTGGATAAGTTGTGAATCATTCGGTGAAGTATCTAAAACATGGAATCATGTTTTAAAATAAAATCTTTTAAAAAATTGCATGATTGAATATTTTTTGGTAAGAAAATAATTATTTTTGACTTAACAAATATTTGTGAAGAGCTTTAATTTTCAAATCAATTTAAAAGGAAAGCAACGTCAATAAAATCTTCGCATGAAAGGATGTTGACATAATTTTGTTAGTACCATCCATACAGGCCTTTCCTCTGTACTAATCTAATGCTGTTTTAGCTGAATTGATAAAGCCACCTTTACCTTCGCTTTAATTTGAAAAATAATTATGTATTGGAACAATTAACTACCTGTCGATGCCAACATTAGTTCCGGGAAGGTAGTACAAGGGTTGCAGAAACATCATAACTTCAAACGAAATTGCAGTTAGTTGTAAGCACCTTTGAAGGTTGCTGAAAACTGGACAAATTAATTTTTAATTAGTCGAGTAGAGTGAAATGTATGCGATAAAAAAGCAATTAAAATATGATTTGTACAATTTTCAGTATAATTACGACAGTTGAGCGTGATCTGAACTATTTTAAGAACCTTCCCACAGTACATGAGTTCACAGAGAAACACTCAAACGTTCATATGCACCTGTCGCAAAGTCTTTCAATTTCAACAACGCCAACAAGTTTGCTCAACTTAAACTAACCCAATTTCGAGCCAGCCATTTGTTAGACGTTCGTCGTTCTTTAGCAGGAAAACTTCCCTTAACTTTAGCTGCTAAAATCCCGATACCAACACACCGAAAATACAAAAGCCATCCAATATAAAACTTTTGCACCACACAAAGATATAAAACAACTACAAAATAGCAAAGTTTCGGCGAAGCAACATTCGGTATGAAGGGTATAAAACATCACACACACACACGAACGTCGACTGAAAGAGCATGCACTAAACACAACGGTACACGGCTAAGCACACCGTGCGCCCCGTACCGTCTAACGACTTTTCTTCCACAGTGCGCGCGAGCTGCATATAAAAATCCGTTTTATTGTTATTATTTTAAACTCTCCCGGGAGCATATAACGTGGCAAGAGAAAATAGGGGCCTCAACCATAATCCAGCCAAAAAGGAGCAGCAAGGCAAAGTTCCGAAATATCACACTGCACTTATATGGTGTACTCCCTTCGTCGTCTTCGTCTCGGTGATGTTAGAGACACGTACGACGCACCCGCATGAACACGATGGAAAAGGAGCAGCCAGCCCACCATCACCACCACACATCTTCTGGCAAAAAAAAGGCAGAAACAACCGGAATGGTACGGTGTGGCCCACATTTGCTTCATTCGCTTTTATTTTATTAGTTTATACGCGCTCGCCCTACGTCCTACCAGGCCCAGCAGCACCAGCAGCAGCAGCAGCAGCGGGTTCTACGGCCACAGAGAGACCAAGGGTCGCAGCACAATCTTTCCCATTTTCCATTTTTATCACTTTCCTTATGCTTTCTGAGCTGCTGGCGTAACAGCACGGTGGGAGGAAGGATTTAACAACAGAGAGGCTGCCTGGCCCGGCCCAGCCACGGCCCACGCGGGTAGTCAGGTTTATGGGAAAAGATTTACCCCGCGGCTGGATGACGCTTTTACGGTTCAGCACGCTCTTCTCCACGCTCCAGCATCAGCAGCTAATAGGATTGGCTTGTTGTTTAGAACCTTTTTGCCATGGTTCGATCGATCGATCGAAAGCCCAACTCAGAAAGCTTTATCATACTTTTACCTTTCGATCCTCATCCGACAGCTGTCGACCGGCACACCATGGCGACCGGAGATTTTCGGGGAACGTTTTTCCGGTGCAATTATCCCAATACCTGCCAGGTGCCAGGTCTCAGTCCTTAGGCTCAGTCAATATCCTTTGCCCGTTCTCCTCCGGGACAAGGATTCCCAATGAAAATGCAACTTCAACCTTTATCGGTAAGTGCGAATCAATCGAATCGGTCAACCGGAATGTCTTTCTGCTGTCGCTCGAACGATAAGATAACTCTACACTACAGTCACTAACATACTACGTTCTAGTTTTTAAGAGCCAATACCGTCCCGGGATGATGTTCTTATCGATCGCAGGGTTTGCAGTGCCGTCGGAAACATTCGGACAGTCGTGTGGTCGTTACTTTTCGTAATCGCTTTCCCAAATCGGCACCGGCAAGGTTCTTAGCCCGGGCTAGTGCAGAATATGATGATGACGACGATGATGCTGCTACTGTTGTCTCTGTTCTTGACGTTGACATCCTTATCTGTTGGCAGTCTTTTAGTTTTGTGCTTGCACTGGATGGAAGGTAAGGAAGAAAGGCCAGAAGTGAAATGACTTGGAATTAAATTTAACTTCAAACTACTAACATATCTACGAAGGCGGGATGGTTGGCTGAGTGGAATGCGAGATGGCTCCTGGTAAGATTAGCAAAAGTCACTCGCAGCAGTGAGTGAGTGTCTGCGCCGTTGGTCGTGAGGGAATGGAACTTGCCGTATCGGGAGGGGTTTATCAACAGCGTTTGATCGGGACTGAGAGAGCGTTTTTTTGTACAATTCATAATCATTAGACGTAAAGTTTATCGGCCCTCGGGCGTGCACAATGCACACGTCGTTGCACTGTTGCGGCGATTCCTGCTGGGAGATAAACTTAATTGAAGAATGGAAGAATGAGTGGTTGGAACCATTTGGAAGAGATTGGCCGGTGGCGATAATTGGGGCGGAGGGCGGCAATCTCATTCAGTTTGAACGATGATCGAAAAGCGGAAAGAATTGGGATGAATTAAATAAGTTTGTTCCGTGAGGTGATGGGGTTGGTTGGTGATGCAAAGTTCTTGATTATATACGATAGAGTAAAGTTTAGTGTAGTAAAGTGACGTATATTGTTATTCGTCGAATGATTAGTGTAAGTGCAGGCGCAAAGCTATCATTAGATTATTTATATAAATGAGAATAAAAATGACCTGATTCGTTAGCACCAAAGTTCTTGAAAGTGAAATGAAAACACATTATTTTGACTTTGTATGTTACTATAGAGTTTGAATTTTGAAGTTATGATGGTTTTTGGTATACAAATTCTTAGTGTTCGAATGAGTGTGTGAGCTTTATTTTGCGGAGAAAGAGTTAAAGTAAATCATCAGTATGAGGTATCTCATTTGCGATTTGACTCTTTGCGGCATATTAACAACTCACTTAGTCGACATAACTCTTTTGGGTTCTCTTAGTTTGATGATTTCTAAAAGGCTTGAATAATACGTTGATCCGTGTACTGATTTTCATCAACTTCCCGAACCACCGGCATCATCAACATCGGTTTAATTTCGACATATTACTTAGCTTACATGCTCTTATACAACAAACATTTTAATAACCTTATTGAGGTACTTCATCATAACATTATTCATCTATCTCAATCCTGAGAATGAGTAAGCAAGTCAAGATAGATGAATTATTGGAACTTTGGAACACTGAACATGAATACTCTTTGTGTAATGGTCACATTAAATTAGGAGTTGGGACAGTTTCTAGACTTTTATAGACTGAAGACGTTTTTCTGATTACCAGACTCGTTTGAATGTAATTAGTTGTTAAATTAATATCATTCGAACGCTGCACGGGAGGTCAGGATATGGAACAGAAAAGAGTCATAATAAGCAAACATTTGGATTTGGGTATCAACCGTAGACGACTTGGTCTTTTGCGCTCTGCTAGGTCATAAGGTTAGCCTTGAATATCCATGTTTCGTACATGGAGTTTAAAGCCAATCAAAGAATTACCTCACCACAAACAGCTAATCGAAATGGTCGCAAATCATCATCAATCAATCCAGTCAACCGCTTAAAATTGTTGAACCCTAGGGCAGTAGTGCCTTGAAGTTCCACTTTCAAACCAAAAACACCACCACCATCACCATGTCCGTGCGGGTGCCTCACCGTAACATTTGTCCTAGAAAAATGTACTAGCAGCAGCACCACCACTTCATAAACGTTGCGCACAAAACAAAACGTAACGACAGTGAAGCACTTGTGCCCACACTTCATTCCATTGCCCAAGTGTGTGACGCCAGCCCGAGCTCTCGAGCAAGGGTAGGCTCTCGCTGAAAAAGTGCTCGATGTTTGTAATTAATGACACTGGGACACCCTCATGGCGAGCGTGAGGACTGGAGGGGCGATGTTGTCACAGGAAAGAGATGTCCAAAAAAACGAGAATAGACAGACAGCTTCCTACAACAACATCAAAACCAAAAACTCAACCCCCAAACTGCAGTACGGTAACAGTGAGCGAAAAGGGCCGAGAGAGTTAGACGACAGCCAGCCAGACCGATCACCTTCACCGTTTGGCTGACCAGCGTGCAACAGTGCCCCGTTGTGTCCCAGTGTCATCAACAGGGCACGTACACACCACCGAGGGGGAGGGAATAGGTTTTTTTTTGACAATTCCGTTCGCGTTCCAATGGCCTGCGTCCTTCAGGGTGGAAGCGCCAAAGCAAAGGCGTCGTTCGTCCGTCGGGTTAATGGTTCGTCCAACGGCGTGTGTCAAAACACACCAGAGCGCACCGAAACCTAGAGAAATAGCGCAAAGCAAAGTAAAACCAAAAAACAAAACTGCAGGAAAGACTCATAAAACATGACTCTGTCACGTGGTGGCAGGGTGGATATACACCTCGGAGCGGGATCCGGTGGTCCCTCCAACCCGTGGGAAATGGCCAAAATGCTGCCAACGAATGGCAGCAATTTTGGCGAAACATCTCACACACGAACCTCCGCTCCGCGATCCGTCACACAGTGCGCTGGGAACTGTGAGATGATGAACTGGTCGTGATGGAAGTCGTGTTCTTTTTTCCTTCCTTCCCGGTCACTTGTCACTGTGCCAGCGTGTTCAAGGGTTTTTTTTCCGGGAGCGCATTGGAACAAGAATCTTCCCACCGGAGTAGTCTCGCCCTTTGCCCGTGAGCTGAAGTAGTAAAACTAAAACTGACGATTGGCGATTCGTCTGGCGCGATTTCAAAGGGTGTTAAAAATCTATTTGACCGTGTCCTGTCCGGATGGTACCGAAAGCGCTCAATCGATCAGTGTTAATGGGGTTTTCGTTTTGCGTGTGTGCTGAGGCTTAATTTATCACACCTAGAAAGGGATTGGGGGAAACAGGAAACGATGCAACGAAGTGTTTACGTCCGTCTGCTGCTACTGTCCGACGTTGATGGCGTGACCTCTGGGAAGGATAGTGTAGGGTGGGGGGGTCTGTAATTGAATTGAATTCCCATCGAATGCCAAACGTCTCATGCCATTGGCACGGCAGGGGGTTTCGCTGCTGCCACCGTTTGCAGGATGACGTCAGGGAGATTTCCGGAGCGGTCTTGAGCACTTCACACACACGCACAGTCGGGAATCACACCGGTAGCAACGTGATGCACCGGCACAAGTCGGGTAGTGCCGGTGGTAGCGGTCGGTGATAAGCTGAAAGTTTTACAAAACTGGTAAATATTTGTCTTTGGCAGCAGCCCCTACTCGACCGGCATTAGGATGGTGCGTCATCACCAGACGCAGCACACTGGTTTATGGCCACAGTTTGAGTTTATGTGCCAACGTCGTCGTCATCGTGAAGAAAAAAAAAACAATAGACAACGTCAGTGCGCTTAACGTGACGCAGCTGCTGCTGTTGCTGTTACTCATCCGATGCCTTTCTCTCTATCTCTCGATCCTGATTGTCATCCCATCTTCACTACAAAAAAAACGATGGATGGAAAAGTTTTGGATCGAGTCCACGCAACTTCAATGCCCGAATGTTCGCGAAAGATGGCAAGCAAGGAATAACCGAGCAACTACTACGCACAACAAGTCCCTATTGTGTTACGGCCATCTTTATCGATCCGGTGTGCGCGGTGTGTGATAATTGATTCTCGCTGCCAATTGCTCCACTCAATTATACTTTAGGTGCGTGTGAGGGTTTTTTTTGGTGTGTTTAATAAATATTATAATGGATGGAGGTTTCTAGACTGCCATACGGCTGCTATTGTTGTTACTGTTTATTGGCAGGTTTCGAACTCTGAACGCACGGAATGGGGCGAGTCTCATACCGTGGCTCATTTGCAAGATGGCAGATAAAATGCTGTAGAGAGCGTAGTACGGGGCCGATGAGGAAAGCGACCTCAGAATCCATCATCATTAGACGAGCCGAGAACAATGACTGGCATGCGGGACACATGGAGGGAATTGAATAGGAACAGAGGGGAGCGTGTTGTTGCGCATTGTTGTTGCCTACTGCCCGATTGCCCGATGGCGTGTTGTTGTGTGGTTGGTTTTTTTTCGGTAGCTCCAATCGTACAATGCCTCCCATCTCCCGGTCGTCAGGGTGGATGGGGAATCGAATCAAGCGCTCCACCGTCCGTAAATCAATCTAGGTTAATGGTGGAGGGCAAAACAATTGGGATGATGATTTGCATCAACCCATCACCTTCTCAATCTCGATCGTTGGCATCTGGCATTCTCGCAAAAAAAAGAAACCAGCAAACGACTGTGTCGATGCATTAGATGGGAGGCAGGGCAGCTAGGAAATTACAAGATACACATACACAAAAGCATCGTGAGCTGGTTGAAGCGATGTAAACATCGATTTGCATTCACAGCTACAGCTCGGGACGGCTTTTCTCTACCTATCAGGATATGGCGAGGCATCTGTTAGAAATAGTTGTCCATTAATTCCCGTGCAGTTGCGCGTGCAACTGCATTGAAATACCAGCCAGACCGAAGCACACACACCCACGTATTCTGGTTGACGGGATAGTTTTGCAATAAAATTTCTTGGGAATGGTTTCTATTAACCAAATAGCAACTGATGTTTTGATGAGTTGATGAGTTTTTGTTCTATTTTGACTTGCGTTTCATAAAACATTGCTTCGTCCAGTGTTGTGTCTTTGGGGTGCTGGGGCAATACACCAATAAACAATAGTTTTATTACTAATTCCTATTGAAAAAAAAGAACGATAACTTCGTAATTTCTCAATAAGTGTGGTATAACGTTTATAAACAAAGAATAAATACCAATTCAGGAGCTTCTGATCTTCGAATAAAACGTTGTTTTGATCACTGTCATTGTCTTAAAGCTTCAATTAGAAAAATAGCATCAATAGTATATTTTGATTAATTTGATCTTGTCTTACATCAACATACTGATAAAATTAGATATGACTCGATAACATAAGAAGGGCATTTTAAAGAATTGAAGAAATAATGGCTAAGGTCTTATATCGTATTTTAAGATGAATTTTAGATACAAAGATCCGCTACCACTTTGAGATCTGAATCAGATTTTAAACATTTCTTGGTTCTAAGCTTTGACTCTGAAGCTAATTCTGAATCTAGATCAACCCTTTAAAGTTCTATTAACCTGTTAATTAAAGTATTATTAACAAAACTAGCCCTAGTAGTAATACTAAACCATTCCTAGAGATAATACGGAAGCTACATAAATGCCAATACGGATTTTTTTTTCATAAAATGCATCATGAACCCATGGAAAAGCCCGTAAATGTAGTGTGAAATCAAAAAATTCCAAATAAAACAAAAATTTTAACACATTTCTCATAATTCTCCTGTGAGTGGATTTCTATTGCCAAACTGACTATGAAAACGAGAGGGACGATCTTTCCATCGTCTCGTTTCCTTTAGCATTTTAACCATAAAGAGCGCGATTATGATAATACCGTCCCACATTGAACACATTGATTGAACTTGTTTTGTTTCCTTCGCTCCAGCGTTGAAATCAGCAAACCAATCGCGAATCGCAAGCCTAATCTAACTGTGCCAAAACTGGCATTGAAATGATTGCTGGCCCAAATGCGAAATGGCGCTTAAATGATCAAGTTTCCCGCGTTCGGTAACAGTGCCCGTCGCAGTTGGCGATGGGAGAACTGTCTCGATAGCAAAAAGCGAACCCATTGTATTTTGCCAACCACCAGTCGCACACCGCACCAGTACTAGCAGCATCAATCCGGCTGCATCGATCGATCTCCATCGGAAAGCGATTGTAATTGACGACAATGAGCTTTTCTTCTCATTCCCGCGCCACGGTGCGGGCTTTAGTGTGGCCGCCTGCCGTGAGTGCACTCATGCTTCCTCCATTTAAGCAAGATCTATTGCAAATGATTGGCCGGTTGGGAGGTGGTGAAAAGGAACAAAACCCCTAAGAAAAAGAGGCCAGAAGAAGAAGACAGCATCTCTGCACCGTGCTCCTCGGCCAATGTTTCCCCGGCAGCGGGAGGGCAACTGATTGGACTGCATTGAAAGCAGCCGCGAAGCGGTGGAAGCGAGAGAAAAAAATGAGCTTTGAAAGGAAAAATAAATCCGATAGCGCAATAATAACCGCAGCAAATCACTTTGAAACGAGCAGATAATGAGAGTTTCGTCCATTGCAGGCATCCATCCTAATGCTTTGGCTGGCTGGCTGGCTGGCTGAATGGATGCTGGGAAAACTGGCGGCGCACGAATCGAGCCAGCCCACATACAGCTTTGCGCATAACATGCTGAAAGGCACACTGATTGAAATGACCGAACTTTGTTCGCCAAAATGGCCGCTGTTCATCTCCCAGAGCGCACTGCGCTTCGCAAAGAACGCTCCGAAACCGTCACCGGCCTGGGATGGATGAAGTGGATGAGGCGCCGTCTTTCAGCGTGCCGTCAATAATAGTGGCTTTTCACACTTTTTCAGTTCGGTGATGAGCCGCGTTGGCCACCGTTCGTATGGCTGAAGTAATGGCAAATTAGAGAAGCAAAAGGAAAGAAACTTCCATTATCGACAGCGCGCAACCGCGGAGCTGCAACGCGGAGGTGTTAATTTTCGGAGGGAGATTGAGCAAATCTGCACTCAATAAGAAATAGAATGAGGTGTTTGCGATGCGTTGAGTGGAGTGGTTTGCGTGTGGATAGGGTAGTCAAACAAGAAAACCTTGGAAATTGTGCTTCAAAAAGTTCAAATTACTTCCATTCCGGACAAACACCTTGCAGGGTACATTTACCTTTGCTTAATGTTGCTTAATGTATAAGTATCGAGTAAGAAGTGTTAGAAAGAAACTGTGTGCCAAGGATCTAACGTCGGTTAAAATTTATGATAGTTTTGAGATAGTGATTTAGTTGAAGTCTTCAAGATTTCCAGCATCCACAGTAAAGACAACATGGGTTGCTTTACGTTATAGTTCATTATCTAAGTCTGAGTTGATCCGAGCTGATAGTATCTAACAATAAGACATCGAAGCTCTTTCTGCTTCCTCATCGCCATGGTCTTGCTTCCAGATTTCGTCTTCCATATTATGAACCGGATGTACTGTAAGATGCATTACTTAATAACATGACCATTTTGTCTTTAAGTCTCGTAATTATCAAGATGCTCGGGAGATGCAGCATTGGCTAACTTGCTACGGTGCCTAAGGTGAAGTGAATAGTCGTACGATTGCCAAGCCTCATTAGTAATTGCCTAGGGCCAAACATCTTGACCATCGAGTACGGTTGTGGCACTAAACAGAAACAGCAATCCATCAATACCTCACGAGTCTCGAGTGTCGCAGGAGGAAGTCGCCAGTTCGGTGAGAACACTCACAATAGGCAGTAGCAAAATGAATTGGATGTTAATATTGGTACTGAGATGTTTGGAATACATAATGATTGAAAAAATATACGAAAAAAGAGCTACGAACACTCTAAGCTCAAGCGTGAAAAATCATAAAACGGGGTAAGGTCATTGTAAAATTTTCAGCGATTTTTAAACGAAATAATGTGTGTCCAGAAATTTGTTAAAAGCGAAAGTGTTGACATTTACCCTAAATTATAGTCGCAGTATATATGGTCTATCGTCGTCTACCATTGCAAAGTTCCCACGATCACACCTTGAGCTTTATCAATCCCTACTATTACAGTTTGTTTGTACAAAACCAATCAATTACGCACAATAGACATTGTGAGACGACCATATAGCGCCAACGCCAGTGTTAACAAGCGATTCGGTCACTGTCCGGTGTCAGTCAGTCATTGCTCAATGTCGGCCATCAATGACAAACATGACCTGAGCGAGTGAGTAGTTCAATATCAAGCACTAATGCACTACTGCTAGATAAGGTGCAGTCGACGTATGAATAATTACAAAACTCAAAACGGTTTCCGATGAATATTAATGAAATCTTAATGAAATCAACCGGAATTTGTGTGGACCTGTCTCTAAGCAGTTTGTCGTAAATTGTACTTAGCTGATTGAAATGTATCGTAGCGATATGACCGTAAGGTTTTAACGAGCCAGCCGGACTAATTGGCTTATTAGTTTGATTCAAACTGAAGTTGTGCCAATTTCAAGATGGTATTGTTTGACGTTGACTATGGGCTTAGTTGTGCTAAAAGTGGTCTCTACATACCTCTCTTAACAACAAAAGACACTTAGCTTTTTTTACATAAATTGAGTATTAGATGTCACAATTATGGCGTGCCTTTATTTCTCAACGTTTTTTGCCTCAAGCACCAAATGATGAGTGGCATCAATGCAGCACAAAGCGATTGGCGATCGTGTTTGGCGCCTGCATTGCCCCATCGAATGGCTCTGCGCATGAATTAGTGATAATCACGTGTGAGTGATTTTTCGCGTTCCAGCCGGCCTCAAGATGAGCATTAATTCCCCCCCTCCCGTTTCTCTCTCTCTATATCTCTATCTCTCTCTTTCTTTAGCAAAACACAACAATAGCGCACCAGAGTTGTATTAATTCTGCAATCTCTAGCCCGATGTGTGGTGCAATGATGGGTCGAGTTCATCCACGCCAAATCTACCCTTACCATCGACTACTCATTAACATACTTATTCTTCGGGCCCGTCTCTCGCTCCGTTTCCCGCTGTGAAACAGACACTCCGTATGGGGTTAATTAAAAATCCATTGTAAGTGTACCATTTGCCGGGTGTTTGGGGTACACACGCAAGCAGACAGCATCACGCGCGCAG
The DNA here is from genome assembly GCF_943734685.1 of Anopheles coluzzii. Lineage (NCBI taxonomy): Eukaryota > Metazoa > Arthropoda > Insecta > Diptera > Culicidae > Anopheles > Anopheles coluzzii. The sequence goes on from NC_064670.1 coordinate 47,452,581, forward strand.
CCGGAGCTGGGTGCTTTTGAGAAGTGCAACTAATCGGCGATCGATTACGCTCGACGCCAGTGCGCCGAGAATTGGGCCCGCAAAGGCAAGAGGAAAGGGGCACGGCAAGACAATCGGAAAGATCCAAAATGATACAAAGCAGCAGCAACAGACAAAAAAGAAACCTAGAAACAAAACACGAAACTCCACACTTCCTCAGTGATTAACGCGATGAAAGGAATCATGGAGCGCTTAAGATAGGGCCGAGCGCGACGCTTAAGAAAAGGCACGCCAAAGCTAAGACGCGATGAGAAGAGCTGCTGCAAGAGGATGAAAAAAGGGCAACATCATCTCGGTGAATGACTAAATTCATCGTATCGTTCGTTGCATGAGGAAGGGAAGCCACGCGGGCGAAGGAAGCCCACACGGTTCCGTCTAACGAAGACGACCACGGCGGCAACCACGGTGATCATTAATTAGACAACCGATGATGTTTGTCGCTCGATCGCTGCGGTCATCGGGAACGAAGAGAGAGAGAGAGAGAGGAAACTAGAGAAGATGGGCAAAACATAAAGTGTTGGTTCGTTAAGCTGCCACTGCCAAGCCGCGACCATTGCTGCGAAAGTGGCCACTGCCAAAACGCACCAACTGTGGCACAAACGGGCCTTCTCCGCTTCCTGGAACGTTGCACAAATCGAGCGAAATCGCTTGCTGCCAAACGGCTTTCCACTTTCTTGTTCGCGTTCGTGGCCCTCTGTTTGACAAAAAGGGCTTCAGGGGGGCGTCCATAGCAAGGGGAAAAGAGAGCCCTTTTGTGTACAAGTTGTTTTTTTTTTCGGTTCGGTTTACCGCACACGCAATCAATCATCGTCAAAACTGGGATAGTGTCCTAGAGAGACGACTGTGAAGTGGATGGTGATCCGTATTAGGCACGGGACAACCCTGCTGGGGCGCACCCCTGTGCCTTCTGGGAAGCAGGAAAAAGCTGTTCAATCGGCCAATTGAGCTGCGAAGGTGACAAAAGAGTGAAGAAAATTACTGGCCACAAAAGCGTCCGTCCTCGTTACGTTACGTGCCGGTCTGTGTTTCGTTAAATGTTTAAATTGCAAATGAAGCACGCAGTAGTGTGTAGTGGCCTGGAGAATGTCTCGGCGCGATATTTGGTGCGTGTTTACCCGTTGGCCTTTTCCAACTGGACACACACACACATACCGACACGCGCACTTCTGCATACAGGAGGGATTAATTTTATGGAATTTGACTCGCCCGGCTCTTTTTTCCTTCTACTGCAGCAGCAGCAGCAGCAGCAGGACGGAATGCGTTCGTTGGGTCGGGTTGGGTTTTGGAATAATTTTTGGCACTCATAATCGCTAGAGATCTTTCCCGTGCCCAGGGTTGGGCTTTCGAATATGCATGCTAACGGGGTGGTGCTGTGTACGCGAACGGGTTATGCTAAAATCTGTAGTGCCGGTGTGCCTCTCGAAATGCTTAAGCCGCTTGGCAACGAGGTTGGCGGAATTAACCTTCAAACGTTGTGTGTCCTGCTGTATGCATAATGATACTTTTTCTGTGTGTTATTTCTATGTTTCGCATTCATGAGCATCAATGCTGGATTGTGTTTTGGTTGTATGGAAATTAGTACATTAGTGGATGAGTGGATAATGTTACGCTTGAAGGCTTAAACGAGCCTGAACATTGGTTGCATGTAGAGCTTACTTCCTTCTTTACTTATCAAGCCGCTACATCCGCAATGCGATGTTGTGCCTTGTTTTGCCAATCAGCCAACTGCCAGCCTTTATGGCAGACGCATCCTCTGAGCGCAGCAACATAACAATCAGTTTTCCAATGACGTGAGCAACCGACTGGAACCTAAACGAGTTTAAAGTGCAGCACATTGGTGATCTCATTGTGTAGAGTTTAAAGGTCGGCTTTTTGTCGGTTGCTTCTGGTCTCTCTAAATAGCAAGTATACCAGTGGCTTTTTCGTGGTCATCAAAGGAATCTCCCTGCAGGAACAGTATAGTGGTTTTTATCAACAATTGTTTCACCAAAACGTAGAAAAAATCAACAATTCAACAGATGTTGCCATAGTTTTGAGATGCAGAGAGAACATGTTTTGAATAGCTCTCTGTGCAGCATATCGGGTCTATTCAACATCATGCTGTATATATGTCGAGTTGAAATTCGTTAAGGAAAAATGAATTTACTTTGCAATTATAATACAACGACACTTCGCTTCGAACAGAGTGTGAACAGAGTGAACAGAGAGTTCAGTCGAGTGTTCCCAGTAAAATCACCCACATGATGTGTCGACTCGAATATCTATTCCATATCTACAACAAAAAAGTAACACTTTCTAGGAAATTCGTTAGCTTACGCCTCATTAGTGTAAGCCTACTTTAAAGTCATCTTCGGGGAACGAGTTGTATCTAATTTGAACATAAAATAAGTATATATTGTACACTTGAAGGAGTTGTAATTGTATGTATAAAATAATCGTACGATTCAATGTTACGATGTTGTTGTATGAATGTATAACTCTTGTGTTATAGTTATAGTCATGTTGGTTGAGCAATGTATGTTTTTTTGTTTGGTATATCTAAAACCAATTGAAGAGAAATATCACCTATAATTTTATAAAGAAATCTTACATTATCCTGCCTTATGGTAAGGATTTCGGAAACCATTTGGTAACGTTTGAACCTTTAAACATTTATTGCTACTGCTGCTTCTTTTAGGAAACCTTATTTATTGACCATCGATTTTCAAGGTGTACACTATTCCAGGAACCAACACAATAAATAAGCTTAGAACAATCGTCACGCAGTAAAAGATGAAACTAAACCAAATCGTACAGGGGTAATAAATAAACACTTGCACGAACACCTTCCATAGCGAAGCTCATCATCATCCGTTCCAAGGGTATGCAAAGTGCTTAACAATTTCATACGGTTTACCTGAATCAGCGTAAGAAAGCTCACGGAAAGCATCCCTGAAGGATTAGAGCATGAAAAAAAACCTGCTAATGCTCGGATACAATGTCCGAAGAAAGGGCCAATATGAGTCGTTGTGGGTCGTTTGTATTCGTACCCGTGAGCAAATTAAAATGCACACATTAAGCAGCATCAAGGCTGCTGTAACGTACCCACACATAAAGCCTCCTCCCCCCAAAATTGTGTACCTCATTACAAAACCTTATGCTTATCTGTAAATTAATACCGAAAGGCGCTGCTGCGCCTGTGCCTTTCCCGTCTGGGCGGGGGAAATTATTCCCCGTCGTACCATCGCCACCCTCTCCGCCACGTAATCAACGGCCACGATCACGGGGCCGCCACCGCCCCCAGACAAAAGGAAACGGGCAAACGATCGGACGATGATAACTGGCGCGAGGCTGGATTTCATATTAATTTCCCTCAATAAGCGAATGGAATGGTTTAATTACGCCCGAAAACCTTTCAAAACCATCACTTCCCACATCAGCTCCACAGACACACACACACACACATGCTCCACCGGCCTCGCCCTGTCCGACAAAGCAATCTAATTTTATCTTGGATCGCGGTTTTTTTTCGTTTTGTTTTTATCTTGCACGTTTCGGCGCCTACGTGTCCCTCCCAATAAAGAAACAAAACCACCAAATGCCCACATTGGGAGTGAGCGGTGCGTGTGGGGCTTCCGGCGTTCCGGGTCCGCGGGGGTGCCGATAATAGTCTTGCGGTAAGTGTATGTGTTTCGGAAGAAGAGAAAAAATTGGAAAACTCCTCTCGTGTAGCCTCCAAATCAGCCGGAAGTGTTTCTAATTGATGTGCTGAGTATAGAGCAAGTGAAGGGAACACGCATTTCGCTCTTTGTACTTTATTAACGTCCCAGCGCCCGACGACAATACGTGATAAAGGGACTCCTTCTATCCGCTTCCCACTTCAGGACACTCCATGTGCAAGTGTTGGCGTTCTACCTTATTTTTTGGGTTTTAGGTCCTTTTGCCCGATGTCTCTCGCCTCTCTCGGGAAGCAAACATTCGTCATTGAGACCTTGAACCGACCGTAGACGATGGTGTGGATACAATTGTCCCCAAACGGATCGTTGCCATTGGGTGGGCCAAATTCGGCCGAAGCTCCAGCTGCGTTTTCCTTGCGAGAGCCGCGGCCAACCATTTATCAATAGTTTTTCCTTGAAACGTGCTGTTGTACCCTTAGCAAAAGGGAAGGATGGGGTAGCAAGGAGAGGTGCGTAATGGTTAGATATGAGGGTGGTGGTGGTGGTAGCCCGGATGGTCGGACGGGCCGGCGCAGACAAGTCAGTTACAAAAATGAGGCCATTAAAAATCAATTTATGCACTATAAATCACATTAGTGTTATTGTTTCTTCATTCGAGTTTCCCGTCCTTTTTCCGCTCTTTCTGCGTCTATATGCCACTCTCTCTCTGTCTCTCTCTCTGTCTTTCTTTTCTCCTCCTTCTCGCAACTCCTTAGCCAATTATACTCCATCGAAGCATGCAGTTGCATACTTCGGCCCAAAAAGCGGTTGCCATGACCGCGTCCCATCCACGAGGCCATTGCGTTTCGCTCGAAAATAGGGGGGTTGTTTGAACGAGTCCTAAGAGAAACTCCACAAAACTTGTACCGATGTGGTGGTAGTAATTTTCTTGGTAGAGACTTTTATTACATCATGTGGCTGCGAAGAAGAATTGGGAGCCAAAAACCCTTGCCAACACTCGCACACAGAAAATTGTACAATCTACGCGGGAGCACAAACGCTTCCTCTACTTCTTAAGACGTTGGCAAAGAAACGAATCGCTCCCGGGGAGAGAGAGAGAGAGAGAGAGAGAGAGGAAACAGGAAATCGTGTTTTTGGTTCCTTTTTTCCGAAACTCAATACATGTTGCTCGATTCGATTGCGAAGGGGAATAGTTGATGGAAAATTCGATACAAAAGCAAAATAGCACAAAATTAAAGCGAACACAGAAGAGGGCAAAGGAAATGGTATTTTGGAGTGGATAATTTCTTCTTCCGAGTTGCCGAGCTGTTAGTTGTGAATCTAAAACATTCAACGTCTCTCTTTCGCTCTTGCATGTTGCTAAGTGCACGGCCGGATTGGAGTTGCAATGAAATTGAAAATTAATTACACCGCTTGCAATTGATTAACCTGCTGCCATCGATCCACCCCACACGGGGCTCGCACAGCGGGTGGTGATGATGAGCCTCCGGACCAGCGCCTAATTGGGCTACGGGCGGCTAAAAGGAACGAACCGAATACGTCTCGGTGAGTGTATGTGTTTTTTTCTTCTTCTTATAACCACTTCGTTGTTGTTAAGATCAGGTTTCTTCCACTACAAAACACGTTTGAGGGGAGTTTAATTTTCTGATATTTTTTGCTGTAAGTCGTCGAGGCAACGAAGAACTCTAAGCACGCATCGCACCAAGCAATCACCACGATGGATGAGGCGGGAAATGTGATACCGAGGCGGATGGTCGAGAGGGTGGTGGTTTGATGAAATAGAAGCCGGTCGGAAGTTGCCATTAAGGAGGCGAAGGCGCGTGTGTATGTGTGTGTGTGTGTGTGCGTGTAAGGAAGCCAGGAAGACAGTGGATCTTCAAGCGGGTATCGAGGGGTTTTCCTTTCCCAGAATTGGCACCGGTGGTAGGAAATCAAATTTCAACCCCAGGTCCCGGTGAAACGTTTTGCTGTGGAAAATGGATTACAAACATGAAAGGCTATTTAATTACAGCTCTTTTTTCCAGCGTATGCCTTTCTTGGGCGTTCGAACTGGGCGTGTGTGGACTGCACAAAATGGCCACCGAAAGCTGAGATTTTTCTATGAAAAAGAGTTTTCTTAATTTATGTTCCAGGATTTTAGTGTGTGTTCCATTCACAATACTATTTCTATGTATTTAATTATACTTTAAATGCATAAGGTTTAAGGCAAAAAGATTTAAAATGTTAAATAAAAAAGAACCGAAAACAACAATATGATATTCTTATTGTCTTCCACGAATGAAACAGCCACATCTGGCGCCCTTTGATTCCACTTTTTGTGAAAATCAATGAAATATCCATCAGAAAACTCTTCATTTACTGAGGAGTCTTCATGTTTCTTTGCAAAAAAAGTATTTTCTTGTAACAAATCCAAGATTCTTGTAAGCAACAGTGAAAAATGAAACTGAAAAGATAAGCAACATCAATAGTCGAGTGTCTTGTGTTCTCAATTTTCCCCCTTTTGCAAGGACTCACTTTCTCTCACTTGTCAAGCAAATACGTTTCGGGTTTTGCGGAGCTTTTCGTAACATGCTTGCCGGTAAAAACATAAGAGCCACCGGGTCGCCTTTTGCTTCGACGATTTCGGAGGTTCGTGAGCCAAAAGCTTGCAGTTTTCAGTGTCATGTTCCACCTTCGCCCATCGTTTCCATTGAAAATTCAACGCTAGTACCATCTTGAAAGTATCCTTCCCCCAGAGCTAGCCGCTCGATCTTTCTCTCTCTCTCTCTCTCTCTCTCTCTCTCTCTCTTTCCGTGTCCGTGTGTGAGTTTGGATATTTATTCTTCAATTCACGTACAGCTTGATTCCGCATGCGAAGGCAGCATACCACCGCAGCTACTTGAACGAGAGATGAAAGACAAATCCACTTTACTCCACTTTCGGCTGTTTGTCGATGAGGACCGGCCGGTGGGGACCGGTTGCCTCCCGGCATGGCGTAGTATTTGCCGATCTTTTCTTTGCCTCCCTTTGCCCCTTTTCGCTTTCCCGCGTGCAGAGGGCGAGGTGAGAAAATAAATGGAATGCACACACGATGGGAAAGATAAAAAGCAAATACACGCACTGTAACGACGACGACGAGTAGGACGAGGTTGCCCGGTACGTCCGGACACGGAAGGAATCAAATTTCATTCACTCACTTCAACCCACTTGCACCGGTCGAGCATACGTGCAGCATATGAAGGCAGCAGGCAGGTGGAGGAGGTGGTGCTGGTGTTGTTGTTCGCAGATTTATGGCCAGAATGGTGCGGCACAACCCAGTCCGAAACGAAGATCCACGGTGCTGTTAATGGGTTTTAGTCTTTCTTAGATCTGCAACTCGACCTTTCTTGAGTTGGGGTTGTGTTTGCGTATGTGTGTGTGTGTGGAATGCGGCTGAAAGCATTTTGGGAAGAATGTTTAAATAGGTGCTTTCGGTGAGGTGTTTTTTCTTCTTCTAAAGATAAAATTGTAAAATATGTTATAAGGGGGTCTTTTCAAAGGATTTGTACGATTTTGATTTTTTTTCTGCTTTTATTTGTAGGTTAGGAAAGATAAATTTGAATCATCCTGCTGCATCTCAAATGATTTGTGTCTTAGGACAATTTATAACCTACATACGTATTACTAATGGATTAAATGCAACTATCCTGAATACTTAAACAATAATTCATTTTAGATTAGCTTTCGATTAAATATTTATTTACAAAAACATTTGCCTATCTAAGACATACATTATTGAATGATTTCTATATAGAATTTTTCACCCAATAATGCTGCATGTGGAATTTCAAGTATACGAAATTAATTTCTGAGCTCAACAAACGAAAGTAAATGTTTTCGTAATCTCCTACAAAACGATATAACCATTTACCGGGAAAACGAAATGCTGCTATCGCCAAAAAAGAAACGTTATGTTCCTTCTGCTTGATAAACAAAAAGTTAAAAGTGCAAATTAAAAAGCTTGAATTATAGTTGTTTGACAGACACCTCCATTCCAACAGGCTAAGCGAGCCAAATTGAAACACGATTGCTAGGGATACCACCTGCCCCCCCCCCCCCCCCCCACCAAACTCTCTTAGTCTGCCCTGTTAGACACACCAAAATGAGACGCAGCACGTTCTTCCCTTCGGAACAAATCGAGGACTTACCCCGGGGCAAGAGGGCATGGCAAAAATAGCTCAACCTGATCGTGGCCATAGTTCAGCCGTACATCAGTCGAGTTGCGATCGCGAGATTTATGGAAACTGTGCAAAAACAATCTCAACCCACTCGCACGGGGGCGCTAATGGCCCCCCAGAAGGTGTGGGATACAGCTTACAGTAAGATCGTCCCGGTGAATTGCCGAATTAAAAGTAAATTCCCTCACATCGAGGTAGGTCACGTCAAAATACGCGCACACCGGTCACACCAGCCGTTGCACGTAAATCACGCCGCGGAACACAGCAGGTTTGGGTGGGGAAGCAAATGGAACCAGCGAGAAAACAAAAACAGCTAAGGCGACATCAGCGATATATGTGTACTTAACATTCTTCACAGTTTTGATGCTGCTCGAATGACGATTGAGTGGTGGTGGTGATGTTGAGCGAAGGAATGTTTTTGATCATTCTCATCTGCTTGTCCGACGGACGAGGCAACGGATACGGTCACACGATGGATGTCTTCACCTACCAACCTGTTCACTGGTTTAAGGTGAGCGTTAGCCAAAACGTTCGGAGCGATCCTTTCTCCTCGGTAACTTCAAACCCTCCACACAAACACACACGCATCCCATCCTCACCATCGTGAGAGATGCAATCCGATCGAACGAACGTTTCGGATCACGTTTCGTGTCGCGGTACAAGCGGGGCCTTGGGGAGAGTCCAGCAGCACACACGGTAGCACACTGCACTGCAACGTCAACGTGGGTGTCCGTATCGGGTAAGGATCTCTGTGAGGCTTCCTGCAGCGTTTCCAGCCACAGATTGTCCCCCGTACGGTTGCGATGAAAACCTACCCAGCCGGTGTAACTATATATCTTCTACCTGAGGCTGATTAAAAGTCACCGAGGGGCAGAGCACGAGCAACCCCCGGGTCGTATCGGATGTACCTAAGACCCCCAGCCTGTTGCCCAGCCCAGATGTGGTGATTTGAGTGGCGAGAGGAGGGGCGAGCAACGGCACGAGATAAGCGACTGCACTTCGCGCCGTACAAGGTTCTCGATTAATATGTAAATATGGCAACGGCTTGTTACGTGAGGGCCCAGATGTCAGCCGGGTCGTTGCAAGTATGTGTTGCGATTGATTGGGTACGTCGTCGTCGACCTGCATGACACGACGAGCCGAATGTAGGCCAGCCTCACCCAACACCAGACTTTCAGCATGGGCGTACTGTACGGGCCAATGTGCGCCTCGTTTTGTCCTCTAAAAGGTAAAGGTGTTTATCAACAATTACCACAAAAAAAAAAAATGAAACCCTTTAAGTCTGGAAAGAGTTCTTTCATCTCAAAAAGCTCTTTTTCGACGATGAGATCACACTCGTCCCTTTTCTGCATTCCGCATTGATATTCGGTGCTGAATAATTCGAGAACTTACTGTGAATGACGACAACGCGGCCATGTCGTACACAATAAATGTCTTGTAACGATTTCCATCCCTCTCTGTGTCTATCTCTCTTTCCACTGTTGAAGCCAAACAATCCAGAACAAAAGCATTTATTTAGTCAAATTTGATTCCGACCCCAAGAATGGGTGGCGGTGGAACTCAGTCGCGCCATTCATCACATCAGGGTATCCTCCTCTGTGCCATTGTGCTTCGAATTATTCATAAATTCAAATCGCGCTCAAAGGCTGCAGTCGAAACAACACGTCGATCGTCGATTCATTTGTGTTTGTCATCAACATAAAAGTGGAAGGGTTGGAGTAAAAAGAACGGCGGCGCAAGGGGAATAATTCTACCCACCCCAAAGTCCCATATTGCATCCCCAACGGTAGAATGGTTCTGGAACTAACGAAGCATCCTGCTTGTGAGTGAAGCACCGATGAGTATCTCTCTCTCCCTCGTTCTCCCTCTAAGATGACCAAACCCTCCCTATGACTCCCTATCTCCTTTCGGGAACCCCGACAAGCAACGTATCATTAGAGTCGTTGCGGGAAAGGTGTATACTTTGCTCATCTTGTCCGCCACATCTCTCTGCAACCCACATTCCAACGTCTCGAAAATCAGCCAAACATGACATGGAGTGGTGCTTGCCTCCTCTCCACCGAAACAACACGGTGGTCTGATGCTGTGGTAGGGAAGGTTTTGGGGTTCGTGCCGTGCCGATGTATCGCTCTTTACGGCCCGTTTCGCTCTAATCATGCAATCGATCGCTCCTCGAACGAAAACCTTCAATTAGACAACGGGGCTGTAAGGGTTTTATTTCGTGTATCCGTGTGTGTGTGTGTTGGAGTGTTTTTTCCCCTTTTAAAAACCTGAAACCATATGGCGGAGAGCAGCGCGGATCACGCGGCTTCATCAAGCGCACGGCCTCATCTTCAATCTTCAATCGATTTTGCAAAAGCTTCCTATTTCGGTCGCGAAAACGCAGCGAATCGCGTCACGAAGCGAATAAATCCACTCGATCGTGAATTGCGTGCACTTATTCCAAGCTCCGTTTTCCCCAACTACCTCCTTCCTCCTTACCTTTACGGCCTCGGCACCGCATGCCACAGACGTCATCCATCTACTGCTGGTGGTGGTGCCGGAGCCGTCGTAGTCGCCGTACTCCGTGCGTCATGCGGCGAGTGTTGCTGCAGCAATTGCTCCCCAGTGTCATGGGCCTGTCGCTGGAAGGAAATGGGTGGTTTAGTGCAAATACAAAAAAGGAGGAAAAAACATGTCAGTGTACGCTCGCTAGGAGGGGTTAAATCGTGATAAATTACTAACGTTTACATTTATCATGATGATCTAGTTTCTTCCCGTTTTAGTGTGTGTCACGCGCGTAGAACAACAGCGAACCGTTTTGAGATTTGCGAAAAAAAAAAAACATACACACGGCAGCTACCCGTAAAAGGGTTACAAAGGGAACGGAGGCATATACACGCTCACAGGTCATGGGTATGATCGTGTGCACTATTAGAAAAGTGTTGTCATCCGGTTGAGGGTTGCGGAGAGTTCCCATGATCACCTTCATACCAGAGACCATTCTCCCCAAGCGGTGGCAACAAGAGGGGAGAGAAACTGACGATCAATCGAGGTGTAATGTATATTCGATTTGCTTTTTCATCAAATCCCTGCGCACATTAACTGCTTGACCATTTGATCCGTTTCGTAATCCATCATCCGCACGACCGTAACCTTGAGCTGGAGGCGAAAGGAATCCATGAGTCATCACAGGGTATGAATCAATAGGCTTTGATTCCTACTCGTGAACGGAAAAAACCCGTTCACTTGTAGATAATAGCTTTAAGATCTATATAATAACATTTTTCGCAATTACAGCATTTTTAGACAACTCAACAAGATTATCTTAAGGAACTGGCACGTTACGCCTGTTTTATTCATCCACGTACAAAAGCCAATGCGTAAATGGTGAAAGCATTTTTTTCCCTTAAGCATAATTTTGAATTGTTAACAGTTTTTGGACAAGGTGCCTCCTTTTGTTCATTTTCGTCATATCTAATTGACAGCTGCTGATGATTGCATTACGAGAGAACGAGTTCTTGGGTGTGAGAACTACGTTTAGGTCATCAAAACATCAAGCACATCTGTAGAAATGGTGTTTCGCTTTACAAAAGTTCTGTGAATTACTTTGCTTACGCAGAATATTTTCGAACGAGCTCAATGTAAAGACAATTTGCTATAGCAGTGTATAGCTGACTAATCATGAGGTAAGGTTTAAACTATCTGATACATTCAGCAAAATAAACAGTAGCTTTACAGTTAGTTTAGTACTGAAACAGCTTAGCATCTACTTCTGATATCTTTATGGAATACATTCCCCATGAACCACACTTTTCATGGAATACCTGCTCTATCTGAACTCTACTCAAGACATCTGAACAGAGGATGTATCAACTGAGCCATCTACAATGCCTTCTGTTAAATATGCTAAAACCCGGAAAAGTCTCCAGCTGTATCGTCCGGTGTCATTCGAATGTCTTGACTAGGTCATATATACTTAAGCCCGAGATTGATTGGGTAATTATAGGAGTATCCCTTTAGTTCAAACATAACTACTTATTGTACTCTCTGTTGCACTTGTACTTCCTGTTTGTACATTTACTGCAACTGCTTCTAGGAAAAGTTACTTAACACATCAGTTCACCAACGAACATCAGTACGTAATGAACTTTGCAAGAGCAGTTGCGGATTAACACGAGTGGAGGCCCCATGCGGTCACACGAATGCCGGCCTTTCTGAAGTGTCGAACTAGAGAAGAATTGTAAAACAAATGTATTTGTAAGCGGTGGATGAGTTCCTCTTTCGGGGACCCACGCGGCCGCTTAATTTGCGTAGTGCTTAATCCGCTCCTGTGCCAGAGAAGAAACAGAAATCAACTGTGATCAGTCACCTTCAATACTCATCAACGTCAGCAATGAACGTAATCAACCGATGGAATTATTGAAGTTTCCTAAAGGTAATGATAACCAAAAATGAAAAAAAACCCAACGAGGATTAAACTCGCACAAGCGGATTAAAAGGCTCCCTGTAATGACACCTCTAGCAGCACACATTTTACATTCAATGGAATAAAGTATCCATCGTGTTCGTTTATTAAATCGTGATCGTTTCGCAAGCCTCGGGCAAACGATTGCAATGCGAGACTTCAGCGAAAAGGTCACCCTGCACCACGCTGTCGCCAGCAACGATTAAAACGCTAAAACGATAGAACCCACGAAGAAAAACAGCTAGATAAAAAAAGATATCATAAAATTGGTCAAATCACCATGCCTGTTCTCAGAGCAACAACACACAAAAGACAATCCCCACCGACAACGACGACAAGGGCAGCAGCAGCAGCTCTTCTGAGGCTTTATCTTGATTGTCACAGCGCGACACACACGGTGCACGGACATGATAGTCGGTAGCTTGCAATATACCGCGTTAATTAAAATCTACAATCGAAGCACAACACCTCCTCTCTCCCACAGGGAATTCCGCTTGTGTCTCTATGGTTGCGGACCATTTTCATTACATTTTTACACCCCTTGGGACGGGGGAAGCAATGTAGGGAAGAAGCGTGTATGTATGTGTAATCTCTTTGCTGTTTCTGTGGCTGCGGTCGGTCGGGGTTTGCGCTAATTTCCAACACCCGCCAGCCGGCAGGGCGATTGTTACTATGTGTGTGTGTGTTCAGCATCTCACACCCCCGAAACCCTTTTTCGCTTTTGCTATGGCAACGCCATCACCGTAGCCACCGTAGCCCGGTACAACACAGCACATCGCGCACATTCCGTTCGTCATTAATTCTATCACATCACGCCAGTGCAGCGGCAGTTGGAAATAGAAGATAATCGCCTCAGAAAGAAGAGACTTTGTTATGGTGGTTGGGTGGCGTATTACATGGGAGGGCAATGGGGATGATGAAATAAATGGTTGAAATGAAAGCACGACGGGGTATGCGAGAGAGAAGCATGTTGAGCCATCATCCACGCCTCTGCTTGTGGGACGACTAGCGACCATTGTCGGCGGGAAAGGGTGGAGGCTTTAATTCGCATTATTAAGCTTGATTTATACTTTTATTTTCATTCGGTAGGAAATTGTTGTGATGTGTTTGGATTGTATGTTATTTTTTTTACTCGCTGTCCCTTCCCTTCTGCTTTCGCGCACGTTTGCTGCTTGTTTCGTCTGTCTGGTTTGCTTGTACTGCAGAGAGCAATGTTTACGTAGGCTGTTTTTTTAATACGTTCAAATAAAATGGAACAGTTTCCAAATAGAATAAACTCAGGCCGCGGTTGCTGGTTGCTTGTTGCCGCTCACCACTACCGGATGCAGCTGCTAGCCATCTTGAGGATTAAGCGAAGGGCCTACACGTCGTGTCAAACGGCAAACGGACGGACACGATTACGCTCGAACAGTTTTTTCTTCTTCCTGCCCCTGATTGCGCTACATGCAAAATACAAACCATGGTGGATGTTTTCGGTACGAATGCTCCATTGCCTCCCCTTTACCACCACCTCAATCTAGCTGTGAACGGGGTGGTAATGCGTATGAAGGGTGATTGTAGTTGCTCCATCATTACTATCGCTTGCCTTGTGGCGCCTCGAAAAAGCAAAAAAAAAGATTGATTAACCCCCGTGCCGTCGGGGCGCTCGGAGTCAAGCTGTCACGGGGCAAAGACGGCGGAAAGACGGATAGACGTTATGTTTTGGTGTGTGGTTTGCGGTGCCCCCGTTCGTCGGAGTTGCGCCCTGTGTTCGCGGCACTATCTTGTCTGGGTCTCTTCTGGGGATTGTTTGTACGATGAGAAGGTCAACGAGAGTTCTGGTGGCCTAATGATTGTTTAGAGGTCGAGGATGGTTTACTGCGGAATGCTTTGAGAGTGTTTTCATTTTGATTGTTGTTGTTGTTTTTTTTTTTCAGTCTGTCTGACTTACATGCCGACCGTTTTCGCAACGGCGATCGTTTAATGGCGAGAGGGCGTAAATGAATTTGAAATTAATTCACCACCCGCTGCTGTCGGGGCCGGGGATACCATTAAATACACTCAAAACATTGTATCACTCCCAACCCTCCAACCTCTACTCTACTTTTCGCTGGCGGCATCGCAATTGCCTTACATTACAACTAAATCCTCGCCAAAACACCGCGGACCGTGTGTCCGTGGCCCACGAGCAGCAGTTCCGATGTGTAGCAGTGGCTCAAACTGCGCTGCGTCCATAAAACCGGCCATCGCCAAGAATGTTTGCCAGTAGTAGGCAGCTGTTTGAAGAGCATCTGTGCACTCGCCGTCGTTTTATGGCTGACTGAGTGGTGCGCGTGCACTAGCGCACATTACCGCAAAGCCAACGCACAGCGCAAGGATAGCATTCGCTCGGCCTACTACACACATGGACGGCGCGCACTACTAAGCCTCGTCTTTGTGTGTGCGTAGCGCGAAAGGAAAAGAAGAGTATCTCGAGGTTGCTGCTAACTACTACCCCCACCTCCCCCCCCCCCCCCCCCCCCCTTCGAAAACATGCGAAAGGAACTCCAAAGCTAGCGCTTTTTTTTTCGTCTGTGCTTTATCAACCACTTCGTCGATTGTTTGCGGAGCATTAAATTCGATTAGGTAATTAATGGCCTTATTTATGGCCTCGCAGCTACGACGATTAGCTCTCCTCATCTCTCCCTCCACACACAGCCACAGTGGATGGGTGCGCAAAGTTATGTTATGCGCCGCGGCCGTGTTATTGGCGTGTTTCACCTGCGTTATTGTTTCACCGCGCGCAATGCTAAATGTGTGAGGGTACGCTTTTAAAAGTGCGCCGTTTGAAAGTGGGGCTCTCCATCGAAATGGTGTTGTTGTTGCTAACTGTTCAGATGTGTTGTATACTTCTTTATTATTATTTTTTTTTGCTGCCGTACTTTGTACAACTTTGATTGCATTTTTCGCATTTGTAGCGCTAACGTTTGCAGATTTTGATCTTTCCGGCGTGGTTGGTGCATTGGTCTGAGCAGTGAATGACTTTACTCATCGGCACCTTTCTTGCTTGCTTGTCTGCTTGCTTGCCCTTGCCCTCAGTTGTCGAGGGAAAAGCAACATCGATTGTGCAAATCGATTAACAGATCGCAAATTGATCGGTTTGGGCTAATGGTAACAGTGTTTAAAATGCACACAACACTGACCAATCCGCTCGACGATCTGAAGGTGCATGTTGCACTTTGTTGAGCACAACAGTGTCGATCGAACGGTTGTTTGGTGTACGTGAGTGAGGACGGTCGAGTTACAACATAAACTGCAGTATGGAAAATACGATTAGACTCATTTTGTTAATATTAAAAATAATGCAAAACGTTAGCTTGGAACTCGACCATACTTGTTGCTAGTGAAGGACACTTTGGTAAGATATTTTTGTTATGCTGTTAAATGGTATTAGTTCTTAGCATTCGCTATGGTTTGGTATGGAATGTCCAACTCCCGACAGATTCCAACTGTTTCTACAAGAGATAACAATTGCGTTTGCGAAAATTGCATGCAAAATTCCATAAAGAAACAAGGTTCAAAATATGAAACCAAATTTTCTGCATAATTTTTGAATACGATTTGCATGGTTGTAAAACATATATAAAAGCTATTCTGACTCCATTGATTCTTGAGCGGTAACCTGGCCAAATTGATTATAAAATCGTTACTTTTCAATAATACCATTACTTCAATTGATTTTAAATGTACTTTTACATCAATCTAGTTTAAAATTAAACATCTCAAACTAATGAACTAACATATGAACTATTGGTTTACATAAAAAGCACGATTTGTTTTTTCAAGTGGAGTATTGAGTGTGCGACTGTCACATAAACCAAAAATTGTATTTTTTTAAAAACAGTTTTCTTGTAATGATACAATCTAGTGAACAAATTTTGTTTTCAATTGAAGAACTATGCGTATTTCGCTCAAAGTTCTTTTTCTTGTTGCATTGCATTCACTTTCATTTAAATTAATTAAAATTTAACGCGAACCACTTGGCTTTGAAAATACATTTGCCGCGACCCTCATCCATAGAGGGCATACATTTTGTAGACTTAGCTCAAAGTTGTAGATCAAAAATATATTTAAATCTTATTCTAGACACACCTGTTCAATAAATAATCTTAATTGTAGGAAAAAAGTTGAACAATAAGACCAGCAATAACCTTTTCTTTTTCAAAAGTATTTTTTTCGCGGACCACAGGTTGGAGAACACTTTTTTACAGGATAAGTTTGAGTTAAAAATATCCTAGTCGTTGCCTTTCAATAAAAATAGTGGATATGTATGAGCATTTACTATATAACATGTAAGCGAGCCGATAAAAAGGTAAGCAAAGACGAATAAAAAAAAGCACTCTGGAGACGCCGGGGATTGAACCCGGGACTTCTCACATGCGAAGCGAGCGCTCTACCACTGAGCTACGTCCCCATCGATGTCTCTCTGCTGCTTAAACGCATATAAAAACTACGCGTCGCTCCCTACGTGCTTCTTCCCACCAACGACACATGCTGTTAAGCGCACGGGCACTTTTGCTCTCGTAACCTACCTTTTTCGCCCTCTTCTTTCGCGCGGGGCAGTAGTACACATCCGCGCGATACGCGCGCTCGTTACGTTCATTCATAACAAGCTAGCGGTGTCGCTGCACAGGGAGGGCGGTAGCAAGAGAAAACAAGGAGGACACACAACACAGTGCACGGGGAGGGTGGTTGAAGTTCGCGGTCCGTCCGTCGTCGGGTGAGTTGGGTTTGGACCGTCGGGTAGGTTTGGGTGGTGGGTTGGGCCGCGGGACTCTCTTCACTCCGCGTGGGGTCGGTTTATTTTTAGTCGATCGCTTGTCGAGGCGTTGTCGCGACGTTCTACTCTCTGTGTCTACCGTTCTTTCCGTTTGCTTTCCGCCGGCGTTCGGTCCGGCATGTGTGTGTGTATGTGTGTGTAATTTCGGTATGATCAAAGGCGGAACGCCTCGAACAAATCACCTTTAATTCATCCGGTTCCTATACGCTCCGTCCTTGGAGAAGCGAACAAAAAAAAACGTCCGGGCGTTGTTCGTTGTTGCGGCAAGCGGAAGCTTTAAATCCCACCCTGGTGGTTCTTTGCATCGACACTAGAACATGTACACACAAATGCACACTGCAATTGTTGGTGTACAAGTGGACATTTTGCAAGACCGTAGGCTGGTCTTGAGATTATGCGCTTATTGTGATTAGCAAACATGACGGTTTCGGTCCCCTCAGACTGCCAAAAACCGAAGCTGAGCTTTTCACTTCCCACTTTCCCACACCACAACGGCTCCACACAAAATTACATCGCTAATTGATAAAGAACATGCTATTGTGCACTTCGGTTGTGTGTATGTGTGTGTGTGTGATGCACAAACTGTCCACGGCGCCCAACGAATCAACGGAAAAACGAAAAATTAAGCTCATTTAGTGTGATGTTCGGTAGACCTGAGGAACTGTTTTCCCACTCCTCCTCCTCCTTCTCCTTCTCCACCAACCACCCGCTCCCTCGAACCAAAGGGGTGTGAAGAACGTGCGCGTGGAATGGGGAGGCAAAAAGAGGAGATGGCCACGAAGCGGGCGGGTGCGAGCGCGCGCTAACCGAAAGAACTCATCACGAAAACGGCTGATTATCGCTAAATGAGTGCTGCATTTAAAGGCAGCAAAAAGGGAGGTTTAATTAGTTTTTAATTGCATTTTCCAATTCTAGTCGATGGTGCGTCGCCATCCGCCCGGTTTTGTTATGCTCGTGTTGACTCCTCGGGGGATAATCTCGGGGTTCGCACGATTTCCGAACGAGCGGCTGCGACTTAACGAACGGCATGTGAAGCACGGACTGAACAGACGAACAAAAAAAAACCCACACCTCCCCTACAGTGCATGCGGAGTGGAAGAGCGAGGAGGAAAACCATACCCGGACAACCCGGATCGTCGTCGCAAGGGCCAATTTAAAAGGCCGACCGAATGGCAGCGATTAAGAAAATGCTGCAAACACCATCATTAGGAAAGGAACGAAATGAATGCGCTAGTGGGTCCTCCTGGGGTGTTTGGCCGCCTTGGGTATCGGAGTATGTGTGCACACGTGTGTGTTTGTGTGCGCATGACAATTGAGAGACCCTTTCCTCTCTACCTTTCACAGGGCGCCGAAGAGCGGAGAAACGCTTCAAGCATATAATTGCATCAACAATGAACAAAGCCCCGCGTGTGCGTGCCTCATTTTGCTTTAAATTTTATTAAACGAAGCAGCAACTCATTTTAATTCTATTATTCATCAATCCCGTCCGTGCAACGGGGATCAGCCGGAAACGGAACAGGCTAGGTGAGTGAACCCCGAGGGGGACTTTTTCTGATTGGAAACACTCGAATTGCAATTTTGTTCCATGTTCTTCGCGGCGAAAAGAACCGAAATCATTCGGAAAACCTCACTCCAACCTCACCCCGAACACATCAACAATATCGACGGGCGGCTGTCAAGCGGCGCTCGCAACTGGGTAATAAAAATAGAAGACACCGAAGCGAAAAACCAACCGAAAAAAACGAAAAAACAAAAACAAAAGAGAAACAATCTTTCCGTACCATTTAGGGGCTGGTCATAAAATCTAGCTAAAATTGGCTATAAATTCCACCTTAAATCGGCACTTCTTCTCCGGGGGCCCCAAAAGCAGTATAATCCTCTCTTGGGCGAACGAAGGCGTCGCACACACACCAACACACACACTCACTCCTTTCCTTGGGGCTGGCTGGCCTTTGGCTGACTTGTACCGCGCTGCTTGCCAACCCATTTCCGTGCTTTGTTTTGGATGGTGAAGAAAATTGCTCCTTAGTTTTACCAAACCTTCCGTCCCTCTCCCCTGCCGCTTCAAATTGCTTTTGTCTCTGTCTGTGTGATTTTCCTCCCCCCCCCCCCAACCCAGTGGGAGGAATCGTTCGTGCAGATGCTTCACAGGGCGGCAGTTGTTTTTCGCTCGTTTCATTGCAATATTTGCCATTTTATGTCAATTGCTGTTTTCGGAACAACGACTAACCGCCCCACGACACCCCGGTCGGCCGCCAGTCCCTTTTTCCCTTCAATGCGATCGATTTTTCGAGCGAGGAAAGGAAAAAAACAGGGCCATCAAACGGATGTCGTTAAAAATTGCAAGAGCCAGCCGGTCGGTTCTATGCTTCCTCCCACTACGACCACCCTCCTAAGTCCCCCCATCCCCCCCCGCCACTTGTCTGTTGGTTCCCCGGTAGAGCATTCACGAACATTTTAATTTTTAATGCCTCAAACTTTGGCCGTCACATCCCTCCACCCCCCGATTCGCTGTTTTGTTTTTCTTTACTGGTCGTTTTCTGTGTCACCTTTGGCGGAGCTTTGGTGCATTTTTCTGACACCTTCAGGTTCGCCGTCTGTCGCTCACGTTTCACACGCTGCGAGAGGAGGAGGAATTTTGCGATATTAAACACGGCAAAGTTGTGCAATTGAAGTTTCATTTCGCGAAACAAAGACATGGCACATACAGAGGAAGCAAGGGCAAGGTTTGTCTTTGAAACGGTATTTGTCACTGTGTGTGATTTACAGTAATAATTGAAAGTGGAGCCCGTTTGAACCCCGTGCAGCGCGTAATCAAAGTCATTCGAGATTGATTGAACACCGACCCAACCTCCTGGAATGGCTGGCTTACGCTTTCCGGCGGTGGTGACAACGGACTACATCTTGGGATTTATTGTTTTTTGCTCCTTTCAGGCGTTTGTGGCACTGGCAGTCAATCGCGCGCGGGCCAAGCGTAACGAAGGTATTAATTCCGGGGACAACCACTGATCCGAACGATAAACAATGCGATTAACGGCTTGGTTGTAGAGTAGGGTTTTCCAATCCCTTTCCTTGGTCCCTGGGTTTTGGGTCTGGGGCATGCGGCAGGTAAGGGACGAGGGACGCTGAGATTTAAAGCAAATAATACCCTTGTATGTATGAATATATTTCTTCTCTCTTTGTTTGGTTGCTTGGAAAGAAGATTCATCGCCCCATTCGCAAAAAAACCCATTGTTGTCGGCTTTTAGGAACTATTCATATAAATATGAGCCTGCCAGACGTCACGTCACGAAGGGAGTGAGAGAGAGAGAGAGTGTGTGGCACCGGGAGGTAAAGAAAGTGGCATAAAAGTTGCAAAGTGTTGTCCCCTCAGGGGGGGGAAGAGAGTCACGTAGCAGCAGCTCTCCTGGGCAGGCGGGAATGCGGGCCAACGAAAAAACAAAAACTCAAGCAAACGATACCCGGGGATCGAGAACAATGGAACCATAACACATTTTTGCCGCATTATCTTTTGCCCATGGCCCGATGTGGCATCGGTTGTGTGTGTGTGTGTGTGTGTGTGTGTGTGTGTGGTGAAAAATGCCACTTTCAAAACATCCCATGCCTGTCCCAAAATATTCAGATCGCATCAGAAACTCGACCGTCGAACCGATTTTCTAAGGGAAACTGCAACTGTGCCCACCGTTGTGCTGTTGTCGGTGCACAGTGAAGGTGCGATTGAAAATCTATCATTAATTTTCTTCCTGCGCTTCCTGCCTTTCTGCAGAGAAAAGCGATCCTTTTGGCACTGCAGGAATGCCCGGAATGGAGGTGGAGAGAGATAAAACTTCGCCGAAGAAAGAATTTCCGTCGTACGTGCACGGCACGGAGCACCACCAATAGGGCGCACATGGCACCTAGGGCCTTTTTATCTGCTCAGTATAAGAAAATGGACCGAACCAGACGACCCAACCATGATAATGTGTGTGTGTGTGTGTGCAATGCTCGTTAATTCTCTCTAATTTATCACAGACCATCTTGAGCTTTCCTTTTTTCCCCATTCCCGTATTTTTTCTATTCCTAGGCCTCCGCTCTGGAGCATCCGGGTCGAATCCTCCCAGTCTCGTCTCGTAGGAAGAAACGAAACGATCTCCGACTGCTTTTCATGCTTTTCATTGTTTCCGCGTTTCATTGAGGAAAAGAATAAACCTTGATACGGTGGCGAAGCTGCTCTAAAATTGCCCTCAAGGATGTTTCCTCCATGCCATTTTTTCGTGGGGGTTTGCTCTCCTAATTACAGAGCAGTGTGGCATTGTGGAAACGTCCCCGAAGCGCTCGCCCATCGATTAATGGTCCCATTTTGGCACGGTTTCCGATTCCGTTGCGAACGGAATGGGGAACTGCTGTGAACAGCTGATCGAGCGATGGGGGTTGGCTTGCCGTTTATTAAATGTTTCCTTCCCGCACAGTTTGAATAAAGTTTTTTTTCTGCTGTCCAAATCGAAGCGGACATGATTTCACTGCGCACTGCTACAGAGGCGTGCACAATGCGCTGTGAAATGCATTACCAATGCTTTCCCGCCGGTTGACGCGCGATTGTTTAATGGCTTATCGAATCGCAAAAAGCACAGACACACACACACCCATTTCCGATGCACGCTGGTGTGGCATTAGCGAATGCAATGTTGTCATGCTCGATTCGATCCAGCACTGCATTGCAGCCGCCCGTGGGGTGTGTGTTTGAAGGCCGCGTGTGTTTTCGTTTTCTTGTGCGCGATCACGTGCGGTGATTGTGCGCGAGCAAAAAGAAATGCACACGAAGGACGACGTTCGGGGAGAAGGCATCGGGGCAGGCGGTGGTGTTATCGTTTGGGCCGCCACCGCCCGCCGGCAACAGATTTCGTGGAGTTTATTTTTACATACACACACTGCCGGCAGCCCAAGATTAAGGAACAGTCGAACTGGCTTTGTTTTTCGGAACTATCGCGAGCATACACACACACACACACACACACACACACACACACACACACACACGAATTGGAGACACACAATCAGCACAGGAAAGAAACGGAAAGAGAAGTAGCGTTGATAATGATTACAAGGTTTTCGGATGGAGGGAGGAAACATAACCACATGCCGCCAGGCTACCGCCAGAAGAATGCAATGCGCTCGATCGACAGGGCACACGCTACTTGATGGCAAACATAACGATGGCTGCGGGAAAGGAAAAGTAAATTGTAGGACTTGTTATGCTAGCTCAAGGGGAAGGGGGGGGTTGTGGTAGTAGGGAATACAACGTATTCCGATAAACAATTCATCCATCCATCGGAATGATGAATGATTTAATTTCATGCGACTCTCCCGGTGGCTGTGATTTATGTTTCACCATCGGTTCGTAACGCTCCATACACGAGCTGTCCTTTCATGGCCGGGGCCCCACTGTGCAATGCTACAGCGTGTGTGTGTGTGTGTGTGGCGATATTGCATGGCCGCTCTGGGCTGCCTGTGCGGAAAGTGGTCCCTTCCCAATTGGTCAACAACGGGTGGGCAACGCACCGGGCACGCGGTGACATAATGGAACACGGGAAAGAAGAAAGCGCAGTTCTCGAGAAAAAGCCCTAAGCCACCCATCGCGCTTGCTGGGGCAAGCATCCAGATTGGGAAAGGCAAAAACAAAGGGCGAAGAAAAGCTAGTGCCCGGTGTGGCGCAGAAAGAAAATGCGCCGTACAATGCGGATCGCCCGACGGGAAGGGAGCGTAAAGACCAATAGCAAACTTCGCTCCGGAACACAATAGCTGAGCCATGGTGAGTGTGTCGGCGAAGGATAAATACGGGCAGTACGGGGTGACGAGCGTTGAAGATTATTGCACACCGGTGTAACAACACACACACACAAACACATAGACGATAACGGATCTCGACACGGAGGAAATATGGTAACGAGGGCTGCTGGGCTGCTTACAGTGCACGACAACGGCGATTGCATCGGGGATTGAGATTGAATGCATCTTTTCACTTTATCACGGTTCGGTTGAGGCCCGATGTAAAGTGATGTGTGCCTGGCAGCTTGCAGGCAGAGTTTGGTGCATTTCAGCAATCGCATTAGTTCAGTGCATTTCAATAGGGATTGCCGAGGGAAGATTTGCGTACACTGCCGGAAGTGTGTAATTACTTCTCTGGGAGATGAGATAGCAACTAATGCAAACAGATTCGTTGAAAGAGTACCCTGAAGTACCCTAAGTAGCATAACATGCAGTCCCTGTGGGTTGCAGTAAATGTGTATCTAGTAAAAATCCATCTATTGTGTGATAAGTTATTGATTGTTAAGTACCACTATTTCAAATTTCGTTAGTATATGCTGTACTTTATATCATGGTATGAGTATATTAATTAATTAAAGGCATAGAATGACTATGTTGTGAAAAGGAAGAATAAGATGCTTCTCTGTTGGATGTTTAATGCTTTTAGTCTTCTATTGTCTTTATTGGGAGTTGTGTATATTTGCTCATTCCAGTATGATCTTGTACATTTGGACGAACCCACGTGTCAAGGACACATGCTTTAAGAGGTATATAGAAATTACAGACTGATTCGACTTACGACACAAGTATTATCATGTTTGACAGGTTGGTCTTGGGCATCTGCATATAGTTCCATACGTTTGTCTTTGTCAGTTTTCGTATACTTAAACATTTCGTATACAATCAACGATTACTTACTTACTTACTTACTATGCTTATTCTATGCTTAAACTGCCTTGTTTTTAATGAAAAGCTCATAAAAATGTAGATGCATTAAAATAGTTGATTTCCTTCCCTTTGATTTCCTTTCCTTTTCCGAATGTTATTATTTTAAAAGACATTTAAGAAACTATCAGAAAAAGATATCCAACCAAACAAAAAAAATTGAAGAAACTGCTGATGTCATAAAGCTGCATTATCACTGCTGATAATTAGGTTGATAGGAATAACAGGAAAGTACCCAGGTGGGTATATTCATTATTTTACTTCGCAGAATGTTTCACTGATACTTAACTGTGCCAAGCAATTTATCAAATTTATGATTTACTTCAAATACGTATTGTGTTGAAAACTTTACATACTATGCTTAAAAATGCACGATTGCATAGGCACTGACAAAAAAAAACGGGTTAAATCGTTTATAATATGTAATATGTAATAATATGTAATTATAATATGTACTTTGTGAGATATAATCATACTCATTTAGGATCATTCAGGATCACTGGATGATCCTTTACATTGAATAGTTTGCACAAAACTGTTTCCGCTTGTTATAAAGCACTTTTTTCACAAAAGATGCAAATAATAAAATTGTTTTAATACTTCTTCCTTCTTCTTAGAATGATTCAAAATAATCAACAGAATCAAAACCCTAATGTTTATATCGCAAAATGTCAGCATGGGTAATTCAAAACATTTTTAAATCTGCTGGACTTTAAGTTTAGCAACCTAGTTTTGTACATAATATAAACTTTTAACATTCGACTCTCCGATTTACCCATTTTCAACACATTTCCCTTGAGCAAACTACATCGTCTTGTGAAGTTAAAGCCATCCAAGTTAAAGCCAAACCTAGTTAGCACGGTGTGATGTGTACGTGTATCACTTCGCTTTCTTCCGACTGGCTTGAGCTCTTAGGATTCATCCTACCAAATGATAACGACATCCACATACACATACATACACATTGACACAATGTAACCAACCACCTGAATCTTATGCTTACGGCTTCTTCCGTTTCTAGTGCACTTCGCATCGTTCCGATATGTTCACCCTCCGGACAGGACGGCCGTCTCCCCCATCGCCTCTGCGCACGGCTAAGAGCAGTTTGCTTTAACTCTTTTCACGTTCGCAACTCGGAAGGAAAACGACGGTAGCTGATAGTCTTAGTGCGTCAATCGAACCGTTTGCCCGAGGGTTGTTGTGTAACTTCCCTGTCCCTCGGTTGGCAGGGGCCGTTGGAGAACCGGCAGAGCAACCTGCAGCACACGCCGAATGTGCTTGTTCGTTTGCTTTTGTCACCTTCCGGATGGTCCCCGGTGTGCCGTACGGGGTTTCATTCGATTTGTTCCATGAACCCCTCCCCCTACCGTCCCACCTCTTACAGCTTCCGGTCTGCGAGGGGGAACATCTTCAAATGGTTGTAAAATAAATAGGAAAAGTTTTCCCGCTGAACGCGCACAAAAAATAACGAAAACTCGAAAATCGTTTCGATCTGGTGGTCAGCAGACGTTTGTGCCGTTTCCTTCGCTTCGAGCCATTCTCTCCATTCCCCCCGTCCCGCCGCGTTCCCAACCAGAGCGGTTCTGGCCGCGTGACGAAAGGCACGTTAATGAGATTTGTGCAAAACTGTAAACACAATCTGTGAAATCGTGTTGTTTACCCTCGGTAACGATAATCCAAACAGGGTTGTGGGGAGTGAGCTGTGTGGCCCCGGGACCAAGCGGGAGGAGAGCGGAGTAAGCAACCCTCCCGATGTTGTTATGGGAATTATCCGGTTTGTTGACCACGGCACAACCAATATCGAACCGATGGTCGGTTGCCAGGTCCGGCGCAGGTCGGGTTTGCCTGCCCCGGAGTACAGCAGTGAGCTGGCAGTAGGGCACACAGACGGGCACATGACATCGGTGGTTCGTCCTCCGACGTCGATGAACTTTGACGTTCGGGGTCCGGCTTCTTCTTATTATTTTTTGTTGTCTTAGCCATGCCAACACTAACATGCTGGTCAACGGATACAATGTGATCGTCGATGGCAAAACATTCATGGCTGTCTTCCCAATCGTGTGCGCCTTTTTGGTGTGCGGGAGAGCGTTTTCTTGCGAACCGGGTGAAGTAGCGTGTGACTAATTGCGATCGTGATGATGATGATGATGATGATGTTGTCTGCTTCATCGAGAAAACGGAGAAGTTGCCATTTACTACCACTTAACTGAACCCTTCTTCCCAAGCAACGGCGAAGGAGACGACGACGACAACAACGACGAGGCGCTTCTTCACGACCAGAGACACGTCATATGGCTTTGGCTGTATCTAGTGTGCTTTTTTGGTCTGACTCAGAGATGCAAGCCAAGTGCCAAGGTAGTTTCAAATTGCCCACTTCTGTCGAAGTAGTTCCGAACTGCTGACTTCATTAGAATTCCAGTATCTTCTTATTAGATCATTGCACACAGCACATCGAAAATAGTGAGGCTCTACTTGATTCGACTGTTCATAGTCTCGCAACAGTTCTTTGGCTCTAGTTCACGACTCACAAATAGCAACCAAGCACCATTAATCGTTTTGCCAGATGGAACAGATAAAGAATCCCAAAAACATAACCAGAAACCAAAAACCTAAGCTCTATTGAGCACGTTTCTTGCCTGTGATGTATTTCTATTGATTGTTGCTTGATAGTATGATGGCCGCTACACGTTGCCTAAATTTCAATCAATCAAGCCTGCAAACTCTCCCTTGCAGGCGCAAAACATGCAGCAGAGCACAACTCTAAAACCCTCTGGGATTTTAATTTTCCAATTACTCGTTCGATAATGCCGCGCCGTGGCAGCCATCTGGTAAACAAGCGCGTAGTTTGATTTATGCCCAGTTCAGGCTCTGCTCGGATGGATTAAAGCGTTTCAATTTATCAATAATCCTTGGAGTTGGGAATGAAATCGGCTGGGGCTCGCCGATTCGGTTCGCTCAGTTCAATTTTGGTCAAAGCTCACGAAATCCAATTACTTGGTGAGGATTGAAGGTTGAGAATTGGGGAGAGGGTAGTGCTCAGGGCCGCACTCGCACAACCCTGATTGACGAGCCTGTCAAATCTTTGAGCTGCAAGGCAAAGGTCAGGCGAATTCGTGTTCGTGTTGGACCACCAAACCAAGCTACAGCTGGTCGAACTCGAATTGGAACTCGCGAACGGAAGAGACACACACACACGCACACAGAGCTTGTTACGTGTTGCAAAATATAAACCTAAACCAATTACAACGCTTTAAGGGAGCTAGAGCGATGGCGATGTGAATTGTGCCGGCGTTTACATGTGCGTTACGAATTAGGTGGCAGCAGTTGGGGTAATGACAGAACAAACAGGCGTGCGTTTGCTGTATCCGAGTTCCTTGCAGGGAAATGGTATGCGGCTCGTGTCGGATAATCGGACCGGCTAAGGTCTAATACTGCTACTGCTGCAAGGTCAACTTCCAGAGTTCCTGTGTTTCGGGTGGCGTGCTAATGAAGCGATCCAACTCAACTACAACGCAACAAGCGGAGTGTGCGGCTTTGGATTTTCGCGGAACGATGTCTCCTGCGGGCGGAGAGTATGACCCGATGCTATACCGTCGTCCGATCGATGACTATTAGTTCCCTGTGTCCCCAATTTACGAGTGCGAATACTCCCGGTAGTCTTGTATAAGTCTATGATGGGCTGTTCCGTGTGTCATGTCGTTCCATCAGCAACTCAAATAGCCATGGACAACCGACAACGATAGTGCATCCGGTCAGTTAGAACCGCTGGGTTCGCCCTTGCAGCGGTTTGTTCCCATAAATATAGCGAGAACTGGTCATTTGCCGGACGAAACTGCTCGTTTCTGTCCATAGCAAGAAGACAGTTGGGATAGCCTAACAGCACCAACAAGTTTGTTTGTGTCTGCGTCTAGTTGCCGAGAAGCGTTGCAGAGGGTCTATGAAGTGTTGGGAATGTTTTTGCATCATCAAGTTGCTATTTTAAGCTTTGGTACTGTACCAGCGGACTTGAAATACTCCAAAAACACTATTACAACTTCTACAGACTGTCAAAAAATTGTCTCCTCTCTGCTACTCACCATCAAACTAATTTATCGAAACGGTTCTACCGGCCACGGTTTGCGTTCGCTCTCCTTCACGCTAGTGGATAACAAATTGCTTTGCAAACAAACCACCCAACCCAACCCAAGGAGGTGGCACGATGATGTCGTTGATGTCGTTCGGGTCATAAAGTAAGTCCCAAACAAAACAAAAAAGGCACCAACCCGTACAGGCACGTTTTCAATCGTAACGAGAGGTTTTTTTTCGTTCAGGGGGGAGGGGTTGCTGGCAAAAGCGATGGCATAAATTATAACCTACCTATATACGTTACGGAGGAAACATGAACCCCGGTACGTAATCTGAATGCCTTCGAGGGAGGACGTTCCGTATCCTGTTCTGTCACTGGCAGGCGAGCTATACGGGGCCGGACGGAAGTTGGTATTATTTTTCTCTCTGTTTGAAACGTTATCGGACTCGGAGTTGTATTTTTGTGCCCTTTTTCAGAGTGCTGGGTGTCACAATCAACGCATTGTCTGGGTGAATGTTTTTTTTTTGTTCCTTGCGTTCGCCTTTTCCAACGGCTCAGCTGTGAGCAATCGATCCTTTTGCGCAGTGTGTGTTATGGAAGGATATTTTGGGCACTGGGTGTATGTGTGTGAGCATGTTTTTTTACGATCCTAGCAAATTGATGCCCTTGTTTTTGATTTACTGTGCCCCGTTGTACGTACCGGGTAGGTTTCCCACTTTGCGACGTGTGCTGCTGAACAACCGTTTTACTGAGTTCGTTCGCGTTCGTTGCGTTTCATTCGTGTTGGCGGACAATTTTTCCTTCGTACCTGTCGTGCATGCCTCCTTTTTGGAAGCGTTTATTAATGTTTGTAGAGGTAAGTGGTAAAAGAATTTCGTAAATGGAATGTATAAATCGTACTCTGCTGCCCCGTGGCAACGTTATCAAAGTTATGGAAAACAGAACCACAGCAAATAATTACCGCACGATAAGAAGAAAGCGAGCAAACGTGTCAAACGTTGTTCAGGTCAGAATGCCAACGCAAGGAAACATAAGCAGTGGGAAAGCATTACTTTGGAACAATGTGTGAGCAGATTTTGAACGAGTTTTTCGACCTACACAATCTGATTGTGTTTTGATGCATTAATAAAAATGGTTTCGATTTCCAACATGTAGCACATGTTTTGCAGCAGCTCTGGAACATCAGGGCACGATCAGATCAGCTTATACCGGTGCTGCCGAGGGACCTGTGTAAGCTCACGGAGCAAGATTTACGATTAGACCTGCACGAAACGAATCCGAAAGACGTTTGCCGGTAAGGGAAGGTGGCGTTGCTGGGACGACAGAACAATGTTTACGATATTTTCCACTCACTTGGTACAAGTGTGCTGCGAGATTGCTTTCGGATTTCAAGCACCCCAAATCCGATCCATCTATCGTATTGCCCAGCACCCAAAGGCAATGCAGGAGGTATGTTTTGAAAATGCATTAACTCAGCTCAGTGTGTGTGTTTTTTCTTCGTCCTTTATACTATTTTCCGCCCTTTCCTCCACCGTTCCTCCGTGCCCACAGACCACGAGCGGCAAACAAACCTGCACCCTGGCAGAATGGGAGAAAACGATGACGAAATCCGAAGGAATTAAGGACTTTTGGTGCGTTTGTCGCTTGTCGCTCGGTGCACAGGCACAGCAGGCCTGGCCGCAGACGCACAGATGATCATATTTCAACTAGACACCAACTCTCTACGAATGACTCGCTCGACTGCTCTCGGGCTGGGATTTGGTTTCTCTCTCCTACTGCAGGTTCAGTGGGACGCAGTAGGTCACGACCAACCAATCTTTATGACCTACATCTATCCGGAGGGATTTTTGCTTTTATTATTACAGTTTTGTTTGACGGTCCTGACATATGGACGTGATAAAGCGTTTGCCTGGGATGCGAGGGCAGAAGGCAGGGAAGGGAAAAAGGACACCAACAACGGCAACCGGCGCACAGCGGAGGTGTATTATTCTTGGGACGCTCTCGTTAGCAATGTATCTAAATCTCCAAATGATGTGTGGATTAGTCTCTGCGGCACACCAGGATACTGGGACGGTTTGCTGGAAATGGGCAGAACATTTTCCGTGAAATTGTACGTTCGTGACCGTGGGCAATGGGAGTCGAAATGTGAGTAGATAAGGATTGGCCATACGTTTGCTTTCGGGCTTTACATCGGTTGCCGGAGAGTTGATAAATGAGGTAGGGTAACAGGAAAGCTTTTGTTTATCATTTGCACTCAGTTCATAAAAATTAAAAAAAGGGAATGTGATGAAGATTTTGTCCTGCCAAATATACGACATACTGCATAAAAATGGATTGACAGAAGTATTTTACAACAATGGATAAAGAAAGAAATTTCTCAAATAAAGAAATTGAAATTGAAAACGTCATTTCTTTGTTTTTGGGACTGTGGAGTAGATGACCTTTTTTTTAAATGATGCCATGCTGATAGTTCTCTTTTATATCTTTGTCATCTTGTTTCGTGGCACTTTGATATCTGATTATACACAATTCTGTAAAACACATCCAACATGTAAAATAATGTTTTATTTAATGGGAATCGCAAGCAAACCCATCGTTGTATGAACGTATAGCTGATGAGCATGTAGGAAGGTTTTAACGCTTACAACGCAAAATAACGTATTTTAATCCATAAACAAATCTTCGAAACAGAGTCTGTGATATAAGCATTACTTAAATGTTAATGCATAAAATGGTTTATTGCATTCTCACTGAGCAAGGTTAAAGCCGACGGGCATTGAACATACTTAAACATCTATGTACATTAAAACAAATGAGTTGCGCTCATTTGCAATGAACATGGTGTTATGGCCATTTATGGGTAAAGTATGTGTCATACGTGAAACTCTTTTTTTTCGTAAATTTATTTATTGCTTATATTCAATGGACGTAACGTCTAGTTGGACATTCATTATCTTAAGCTTAATTTAGTTTTTTTATCGGCCTTACGCCTTATTGCCCATGCTCTTGTTAAGCTACTAATATTGCCCTTGACGTCCAAAAAAGTAATAGTTTGGGAACCAACGCAGTATTAACTCAGCTCTACCTATTCAAACTTCAGGTTACGGAGTTTAACCACAGGATTGAGTGAACTAGCTAGGAGTGGACTGCTTGCAGGCACATCGGATCTCTAAAGTCCTAGAGACTTTATACACGAAGCTTTTTATACATTTACAAATGAAGCTCATGAAACGTGTTATATGTGAAGCTCATTCGCGAAAAAAAGATTGGTAGAAGACAGATAGTATCCCTATTTATTTGTATCCTTTGCTGATGAAGTTAAATTTAATACATACAAGCAAAGTATGTAACAGTACCTTTAACAATGAGCTCTCGTCGAATAGGACCGCTCAATAAGTTGATTGCAAAATCAGACGAGGCGAAGGGTACCGAAAGCAGCCGCACATTTGCCAATGCGGTCATCAAAACACGGTCCCAACCGAGAGGACGCACACAGGCAAAACATCTCGAGCCTGGGGCACAATTTGGTTTGCGCATAGTTGGCATGTTTTCTATGCATTTGCATTTCTGTGCGGATTGATTACAGCTCCGAGCCGGTAGCGCACCGGTGTAGACCACAGTAGACCCAACCCCAGCTCTGGTTCGCTGAACATCATCCGATTTCGATGCCGAAGCTCTTTAGTGCTGCTGCTGCTGCTTCTGGTGCTCTAGATAGTGGCACAGCAAAAAAAAAAACAAGGTTGTATCGACTGGCAAAAAGGTTATAAGAAAGCAACTGCAGTAACAGAGCCCGGTTTTGCGTTGCAACGTGTATTTACAGTCATTTCTGTCGAGACCTCTATAAGTATGGCAATTGGATTCTGTTGGAAAGCACTGGGCGGAACAAAAAAAAAAAAAAACAAAATGCCCCGCAACACAGCACACGGTCACAGTTTGCAGTTACGTGGTTTTATTTTCAAAACAAAAACCATTTCGCTCCAAAGAAGGCACTGCAAATCTAATAGAAAAACACAAAAAATCATTTTGGAAAGTACAACGCTAGTAAAAATACTGCTCCGCAGCTCGTTTATCATTTTTCTGACTGCTCACTATTTTCTGAGCCCTCGTTCTGAACCGAAACTTCCATCCAGGGGCGCGTGAGATGAGACGAGAGTCTCGTCACAACAGCACAACCGCAGCAAAGAAAACGACCAGTTGTATCCTTGAACGTGACAAGAAAAGACATTGGCCGAACAGAATGAAAAAGCATTTAGTGCACCGCCAGCCGAAAACCCAAGCATAAATGGAATCATTACTACGCCAGACGGCAGACCAGCCAACCGCACCGGCAGCAGCAGCAGTCCGGCGGCAGGATTGAGTTTCCATTGAGTGAGTGCGCTGCTTTCCAGGACGACGATGGGTTTGGAAATGGTGGGCTCTTGCAATGGTTGCAACATAACCGCAAGTCCATGAAAACGAGCGATATGCACGTATCAAACCCCACTCGTTCATCCCGCACATTCAGGGCTTTTGTTGATGGGTTGCTGCTGGTACTGTGGTTTTTCCTGCCGCATCATAACCTTTCATGACATCCCAAAGTCGGAGTGAAAAAGCATCCGTTACGGGAAAGAAAGAAAAAAAAAACCATTCGAAAAAGCATAATCGGAGACGAAATCCGACCACCGTCGGTGCAGTGTGTTCGTTTGATTGCGAATGCATAAAAATAGTTTGCCGTTTGCGTTTTTAGGCAATTTGGTTCGCTGCCACACATCACATCACGCCTGCCGGTCCTGTCTTGCTGCAACTTCCTCCTGCTCCCCCACTAGATGCATCCTGCCCATTTGCTGCTCTGTCTGTATGTGTGTGTGTGTGTGCCGAGTGGACGGACGGATTGCGGCAAACGATCCGAATCGCCATTTTATCTCGTCGCGTTGTCTCGTGCAATGTGCACTGCTGCTGCACGAGAAGCGAAGCACAAAAACCACAAAACTCAACCCCTGTGTTGCTGTGCCGTTTGCTTCCCTTTGATGCTGCCTGTGGCCGCATGATTTGTACCCCTACCCCACTCTTCTCTTCTCTTCCCTTTCTCATCACATTGCCACTGCCCGCGTCCAGTTGAAATGTCTTACTTTGCCGTGCAAGCGCAAAGCCGAGCAACGCCAAACGACATCGCAGCGCAGTGAATGCGAAAAAACCGGGTTACGTATGCTACGGAGAGCGGAGAGTTTCCCTTCCCCCCTTCTCCTCATACTAATGCCTAATGCTTTGCTCGATCGATAAAACCGCCCCGCATCGGATCGTCCGTCGTCGGTAGCTGCGAGAGATCGAATTCGCCTCCCCCCCTGCGCGTTTTCTAAAAAGCACGATCCTTCGTCAATCGTAGCGCGTCGATTGAAATTTACTCACGTCTTGCAAACCGTCCACCGACCATCGCCACACCATCATCGGTTCACGACATTTCGCCCAAATTCACGGCACGGACGAAATCGAAATGCTATTTAGAATATTTGATGAGTGACATAAAATTCCACTTCTTTGCCACGGATCCGGACGCGAGCGCGATGGGGAAGATGCGGCTATTTGGCCACGGTGGAATGCGAAGCCATCGGATTTTCGGCATTTCATTTTGGGAATGGGCGTACAACGTTCCTCAATGGCGGTACTTTAGGCAACGTTCCTTGCCGTCGTCGACATCGTCGTTGTAGAATCTTCAAGTGCGGCAACAACGGCACCGACGGTTTTTTTCCCCCCACGCCACAAGCTGGTTCCTTCGCCCAGGTACGGGATGGTTTTTGACGAAAAACGTTTGCGCATAAGTATGGCAGTTTTAGCAAGGCGGTCGTAAAAAAGCAGGCTTCCACGTTTTTGCACCCAAGAACGCCGTCATCGTGGCGGAGAATTGTAAATCATAGCACACCGCCAGGAGCGTCTCTTTAGCCTGGCACAGATTATAGCCACACAGGGGCGCGGGGTGTATTTATGCTATCGTATGCATGCTCTACGTGTGATTTGATATTTTGTTACGCAAACGCGGTGGGCGTAGAGTAAGTAACGGGGTAGCGAATAAAATATATTGGAGAGAAGCGAGTTTTATACCGACACTTAAATGTGGAATGGTTTCCTTTTTGATAGGTAAAATCCGCATTCCAAGAGATTTGTTGAGTGAAGCATTTAATGGTGACGGCTTCAAAATGATTTTATTCGTTATTCTCGGCATTATCGTGGGGTCAGGGTCGTGCCAAACACTCTATACAATGTTCAACAATACGTGCAGCCCCGAAAATCTAATATTGAACAAAGTTGTACTGAGGTTCAGGCATTTTAAGTCATTGAAGTGTTTTTAGAATCTAGCTTGTGCACAACTATCGAACTCCAATATGGCCAAATTGACAATTTGATATGAAATATACATTACAGTTATTGAATATCTCCAATGACACATTCCGAAATTTCACCTTTTTTACTTAGTCCATTAAAGGGTTTTGTCGATTTTTTGTAGGTTTACCTTGGTTCCCACTAACGAAACTACCCATGTAGTATCAATAATATTATTCCATGAGTCGGCAGATAAAATGTGGCACCTCTATCAGTCGAAAGTAAACTGTTAGTTCTAAATGTTAACTTTGTTTAGATGCGTGCGCGTTTGAAAAACGGCACTGTGACAAGACAAAAACGGGCATCGTGCGCCAGTTTTTGGACTACGGATAAGCCAGACAAATATCTTGGCATTATTAGACACCAATCGGAGCATTGAAAGAAAGACCCCGGATCCGGACGGCCGACGCTGCCGAGCGACAGGAAGCTCCAAAGGAAGCAGAAGCGGAAAACCATGAGAACTGGCCAAACAGCGAAAAAGTACCCGAAAAAACATCAACATACTTGTCAGGAAGTGGAAATCGCGTCCACTGGTTTCGCAGTGGCAAGCAATGACGCCACAACTCGAAGTGATTGTTTGAGAAGATTTATGCTATTTGTGCTATCTTATGCTTGCTCTACGTGTGATTTGATATTTTGTTACGCAAACGCGGTAACTAACTGTCTGAAAATCGATGTGACACGCAACTCAGCGAACCAGCCTAACATCCTCATAGCTGCATCCCATGGAGAATTCCTGGGTCAACCTGAAACGTAAGATCTACTCCAACAATTGTGTCATGAAAACTTAGGAGGAGTTGATTCATAAAACCAACATATAACTCAAAAAAGACGACTCGGACATAAATTTGATGGTATAGAGCAGTGGTCCGCAACCTTTTGAGAATCGCGGACCACTTGGCTTTGAAAGCACATTTGACGCGGCCCATATCCATGGAGAGCACATTTTTTTGACTTAGTTCAAAGTTTTTGATCAAAAATATGTTTTAATCTTATTTTAGACATACCTGTTGAAAATTTAATCTTAATGGTGGGGACAAAAATGCACGATATGTATAATAATAAGCTTTCCTTTTTCAAAAATAAATTCTTTCGCGGACCACGTCTGTTAAGCAAACCACAGGTTGGAGACCGCTGGTATAGAGGATACAAAGATTTATATTATGAAGTTACTTGTTTGTTTTAGTAGTTTTTATTTTAAAATTATCGATTATTTGTATTGATAAAGCTTATGCTTTGATATATTTATCGAAAATTTATTCAATTGGCACCAATTATTCAGGCACCAACACCACTCTGCCAACAACATCTCCATTAAAATGATTCAGTCTTTCTATTCGAACGGAATTAATAAATAAGCTTACCATTAAATACTTAAGCAGAGATCGTTTCATCAGTAATCTTACGACCCAACCAGTATGATAATTCTGGTTGACAAAAACAAAAATATCAATTTCATTAGCGACGTCCGCAGCTGCCCAATCGTCGTCAAACGCAACATCTACCGACGGCAAAATTCCACTTCCTTCGTTAAATTCGCTAACACACCCGGGTAATTGCGGGTCACGATAGTTTAAGATGCTATCCGGCACTGCGTTGCCTTGCTTCGTGCATTTGGCCCTCGGGAGCGGCCGCAAGAAGTATCTCTAATCAACGAAGTCGTAAACGTGACGCGTGTGAATGGCGTTTGGCCGGTATGGCAAGCCAACCAGTGTACAATTTATTCGCCACTCCTTGAAACTGTTTCCCATCCGTCGAAGGAACAGTGTGCGCCGGCACGTTTTCGCGGCTGCTAAAGTACTGCTAAAGGAGCGCCGAGTGTAAGGGTTCGTGTTTTTTTTTCAGTGAAGAAACTGGTCGTCTTGTCGGTTGTCATTGTTAACCGTTTTGGTTTGCAAGCGAACGCCGACCACCGGACGGACAGAAAACCGGACGTTCGAGCAAAGATACTACTGATTACGCCCTTAGAGACCTCCGTCCCGTGTTCGGTTTCAGGCGGTCGGCACTAAACCCCTTGCAAAGGTAAAATCAACCCAAAATAAAATGAGTTAAGAAAAAGCTTTCCGTTGTCGCGATACGCACAGTTGTATAAATTTTACGGCTCTACGCTGGCTGTGCTTGCGTACACGCTCTGCACACGCTGGACAGATTCTAGAAGTACGGGTATTTGTACCAGTTTCTAGTAACGTTTGTCCCTGGGCCTTGAGACTCGCACACTATCAAACGAATACGAACCCAATAAATGGACGTTATTTATTTGATTTTCGTCCAACATTCTTTCGTTGATTCGAGAGGCATATTTTGGGTCCCCAGTGTGTGCTGAACAACGGCTCATCCATCGATGGGATTGCGAGATATCGAAATGAAGAAGAAACGACAGCATAACGCAGCACACAACGAGCCTAACAACTAAAACAAACGAGCAAGGCAACATTTGTTTGCGCGAGAAAAAAAATCGATAGCACCTCCGCACTTGGAAGGTCTGGTCGGTTATCAGCTGTTAGCATACGGTTGCAGACATCCCGTCCCAACGTGTGGTATTGTTTTAGGTGTCCACAAGTTTGGGAAATAAAGTTTCGACGGTCTGCGTCTGGGTTTGTTGTTGATAATTGGGGAAAACCTCGGTTGAAGAGATTTGAGTTTGCGTCACAGCCGAACGATAGGTTGGGCCCAGCAATGGGATTGTTTGGGTAGAGATGGTTTGTACAAGTGACTAACATGTACAGAAAATGAAACATGTATGCGTTCTGGAATTTTCCTT
Organism: Anopheles coluzzii; assembly: GCF_943734685.1. Classification (NCBI taxonomy): domain Eukaryota; kingdom Metazoa; phylum Arthropoda; class Insecta; order Diptera; family Culicidae; genus Anopheles; species Anopheles coluzzii. The sequence goes on from NC_064670.1 coordinate 47,489,627, forward strand.
TGGCCCGAAAAGGAGTAGAAGCATCATGAGAAATCAAAATAGGGGATAGGTTCGTTTACAACATCAAGCAGAGCTAGAGCGTAATCAATAGGATTTGTCACATCCCAACTAGACTCTGCAAAATGAACTGTAACATATAATTTAATACAAAATCTTTAGCAATGAAATGAATTGTGTAAGGGTTTCCAAGAACCTAAACTCAAAGAATATTAGTTACTTAATATACTTGTGTTAGAATCATTGCGACATTAATTAATATATAGCAATGCCAGCTCAAGGTAACAATGAGTCGCCTCTTTGGCAGTTTCCTGTATCCTCAATGTGCCATACACATCACTTTGCTTACTCTTTACGATCGCTAACAAGAATGGTCCATCACTTGGGCATGATCATATTTCCATTGAGCGCAAAAAAGAACGACCGTTAAGTGTCTTCCGTTCGTTTTCGTCCAAACGAACAGTACGAGCGTAGAGCCATCAAATCAAAACGGCTTTCGCTTGTCCCGTCACCTCTCTCGATGCACGAAATGATGGCGGAGATGGTGGTAGAAAAGCAAACGCACAGAAACCCGGTCCGACCCAAATCAATCAGCAAACAGCACACTGTTATAACATCTGTCCCGTCCAGCGGCCAACAGCAAAGCGTTTGCAGCGCGACGATACACGTACCGCACGAAGCAAGAAGCAAGTAAAAAAGTCGTGTTTGTAGATTTCCCTTACAAGCAAAACCGAAAAACTCTCGAGTGTCCTCTTCCGGGCGCGTTGATGGACCCACGCGTACCCACGGTTATCAGCTCATCAGGCCGTTTTAGTTGAAAGCCGTAGAACCACCACTTGCCACGCACATCGTTTCGATAGTCATCGACGTGAACCGTCATTCGACGGTACGGTAGGGCTGGGCGTGTAAGTACGAGCACAAACTACGCACTACCCAGCCACCGCCAAGACACGTTTTGCCACTCGGTGCCACTCGGTGTGCATGATGGTTCGTCTATGATCTAAAGCCCCCGTTGGAAAAGACGGAAAAAATACCCATTTCTCCACCCACTACCGGGGCGTTTGGTGTTGCAGTGCTGCGTCTGGCTAGCCGGAGCAAATGCTGAGCACGCAGCCGATGTAATTCCGCTGCCTTCCGGCACGGCCGTCACGGTTTGATGTTTTCCCAAATTTTATTTATTTTCGGTGTGCCGTCCGTGTCCCTGGTTCCGATATCGATTCCACATTTTACGTGCCGTCAATTTCTGCGCGTATAATTCCATCCAATAAATGCACCCTCGTAACGACCCGGTAGTTTATTGGATCCTCCCGTCTGTGCGGTAGGGAGCAGAAACTTGGCAGAAGCTCATTTTCTAGCTGAATGGCTCAAACCGCACCACTGTCTCGTCCTTGTGCGCACTTCTGTCTAGCTAAGGGAAGAGCCACTAAACGTTTCCTGTGTATTTTTTCTTTCTCCTTCTCCTAAAGAATAGTTTTGTTCTTTACTATCTTACACCAGTCCGCCGTACTGGGCACAATCATCCACTCCCTCCCTTGCACGGTGAACGGAATTATGAAATGCGGAGATAGGAAATTACTTTTGCTTTTATGTTTAATTTTTTATCCATCTCGCTAGTCTCCCTCATTCGCTACTCCTCTGTGCCCCCCCAGGTTGGCCATGTTTCTACTTTGTGTTTGTCTACCCTCTTGTCCGAGCGTATGCTCAACGGGGCCTGCGAGCCTGCTGTATGGGGCCCGCGCACTCCTACACCGGTGCCGCGTAAGGGCTTTCTCGTGCCGTGTTTATTTTATTGCTATCATCATCCAGCGTGAGTGAGGCCTCGTCAGAGAGTGCTTTATGTACACACTCAAGCCGGCAGCGTTCCGGTATGCTGCCACAGGGCATTCCCTCCTCGCCATGCCCTTGCGTAGAGTGTAAATACATTTATTTTTTATTTGAATTTAACGTTTTGCGTGCTTCGTGCTCTTTGGCCGGTTGCTGTTCATGTTTTCGCATTTCTTTGGCATGTTTTACATTTTACATATTAATTTTAGCTTAAGCGGCGTTACGCTACTGTAACGCTCACCAGTACTTTCCGTGGCGTGCGAGATTCTCGGCCCCATCTCGGCGGCGCGAAATTCAAAACTCAAACTCGAAACGGGCGTTTGCAGTAAACGGGCTGATTAGATTAGGTCGGCGCAAAAATAGGAACAAGGACACTTTTATTCAAACGGCCAAATATAGAGTTGAAACGGTCCGAGCAGAACACGAAGCGTGATTATTGATAGCAATAACATATTTCCCTGTTCGCTGATTGGCACTGGTATGGCCTTGATCTAGTTGGGATCATCAACTTCCTTTACTTTTTACTCGTTGCATCGTGAATTGGTTCGTGTGCAAACACTGTTTCACTATGTGAGGCTAATTTGTTGCTCGATACGGTGTGTTTGTGTGCTCGATGTGGTAGAATTAAAAATGAATCACTTCAACTAGATCAAACCCGTTCCCCAAGCGAGTGGAGTAGTGCTCGAGACGGGAAGTCAAAATTTATCTTCATTGCCATCAATCCCGGAACGAGGCGAACCCCCTGGTCGAGATTGCTGGCTGCTCCCGGCAATGTCGACGAACGCCGGACAACAACGTCAGCACTCGCACTGAGCAACGGGTATGCGTTTAGCGTGGTGCACGATAAATCTACATCAAATTAAAATGAATTCACTTCGTCGCAAACACACGGCCCGGGAGTTCTCACGGACCGGGACCGCCTCGTGAACGTGCTCGAAACGGGCCCGCGGTAGCCAATTCCCACCGCACGGAGGAGCGCTACTTGAATTGAGACTAAATTATGGATGCCATAAGTTTCTGCTTACCCCTACCGGCGTCGGGTACCACCACCACCAGCACGAAAAACGGTTTCGACCAGCCGAATTCGCAATGCATGGCTTGGTAGTGAGGGAGCTGGGCTGGGAGGCAAACAGCAGGCGCGCACAGACGGACAAGATAACCTTCCCGCACAAGGAACCAAAGATAACGTGAGCCGGCGGAAGTGGTGGTGGTGATGGTTGCTGCTTCTTTTTGCTTCGGTTGTTGAAACTAATTTCGTTTGAACCTTGAATGGCAGTAAATTTTGCACAAGTCTTCTGCTCGCAAACACACACACACACATACACTTTGCTTCGCTTTCCACCACACCGGACGACGGGCGAGCCCGGGTTTTCCCTTTCGCTGGCTCGCAGCAAGCGACCGTGCAATGGTGGCACAGAGAACGGTTTCGACCAATTTCCGTTCGTTTAAGGGGGGGCTAGCAAATGGGGCGACGGGTGCCGCCGGTGCGCATCCGCGTAATCTTCTTCCAAAGCTTATGCTGCTTCCTGCTATGCACGCTGGCCTCGGCGAACGAACGTCGAGGACAACCGTGGCGCTGCTGCAATGTGCAGACGGAGTGAAGCATTTCAGTCGAACCGGCGCTGATGCAGCGGCAACGGCACCGACAGCAGCAGCAGGAATAGTAGTGGCACGCAACATAACCTACATTTCGTCGTCTATCATCGTCGGCATTCTCGTGTACCGCTGCGTACGAAGAAAGGAAAAACGTAAACGTTGTTGAAATCGTCGTCCTGCCCCGGGAGAGCAAAAAAAAAAACAAGCGCTGATTCCTATCCACCTCGACCGCGTAGACCTCGGCGTATGCGTCTGTCAGACATGTGTCTAGCTTTGTGGCAGCGACATGAGGTTTGAGGTTTTTCAGCGTAATTTGTCTATCACTACAGCACGCCAGGTTTGCGCCAGTCGCGGCGTGTGGGATGCACTGTCGATGACGTCGGGTTGCTTTTTTTTTGGTTAAACCTGAGTGCTTCAAGTAGATTTCAGTCTTTCGACGACCTTGTCCCCGCCAGACGTTCCATCCGTTCCATCCAGGCCATGCCGGACCAGTCAGTGGGATGCGATGAGATCGAGCTGACTACTCGAACCGTTTCCCCTTCTGCACTCAGCGCCCTGACCTCGACAGACGGGGTGGATAATGATGCAAGACAGAAATGTTGTAAGGTGTAATCAGCACTGAAAAGAATAAAAATAACATCCTCACTTTAGTCGTTGGCTGAAGTAACACCCAGCAGCAGCATCGAATATGTTTTGGTTTCCTTCAAGGACACTCATTACGTTCAAGTGTTGTACAGTCGTATAGAAAAGCATTAGCAGCAGAAGCAGCAAATGATGATAAAAATCATTATTAATTTAAAACTCTTTGCCAGTGCATGTTGGCACGCTTTTGGAGGGGGACAGCCGTTCCTCGTTAAGCGGCAATCATTAAATGGTAAACTTTATCGCCTGACCGACCGAACACTGACCGACACAGCACAGCAGAGATCGGCCATCAATAATGGAACGAGTTGGAACGATCATTAAAACTTTAAACCGGGTGACCGGTGTGTGCCATTTTCCTTCCACCGCCCGGGTGGCTAGGGCGTTCGAAGTTAACGATGCAAAGGGGGTACACTATTTATTAACTCTGGAGCCGAGCAATTTGCGTGAGTTATTTATGCTCATCGAGCAATCGAGCAACGGCACAATGTGACACGCCGGCAGCGGTGGCTGAACATTGGCTGAAATGAAAATGAAAATGAAACTCGAAAATGCGCTCACTCTGCATTATTCGCAAGCTAATATGATCCGCCTTGAAAATTGCATCACGTCCCTATTGGAGGGCTTGGTTTTCTTTTTTTCTGTTTGGTGCACACTAATAGCAAAAACTTTGGCCGCTTACAGTTTCTTAGAACGAACGAATTTCCCGGCCACACCGCGCTAACTCTCCTCGTGCTGTGCTAGTGTAGCGTTTTGTTCCAAAAAGTTCACGCTCGGCAGGACAGGACAGGCCAGGCCGCGCTCATTTCATTTATTCTGACAGTAAAGCATTTTAATCGGCAGTGACAGCTGAAACCGTAACGTGCGGCGGTGGTGCAACGTCCGCGCGCTGCCCCGGCTGCAAAATAAACGACCAAGTTCCGCACTAAAGTGACATTTAGGGTGCATGGGAAAGTTGAACCGGGCTAGAGAAGTTGGGGACGTTTTTATCTCTCTCACCCCCGTGCCCCCAGCATGGCTATAGCTGAGCGTTGTGGACCTCTCTCTGCTCCCCCCACCTTGGATGACAGTAAAATTCCCGGAGATTATGTACCGGCACACAAGCGGGACTGGGGTGGTTGGTTCTCCATCCAATATCTGCAACCCCACCGGGATGGTGGGACCATCAGCAACAGCAGAGAAATGTTGCAAATGTTTCAAACTAACCTTCTCCACACACATCCCGGGGCAGTGGAGGGAGGGACTGCCTCGCCTCACGGTTCGTGGTGATATTTAAGCAGAAGTTGGTACTTGGCGAGCAAACGATTACCCTCTAGGGGTAATGAGTACGAGGGGTCGGGATTTTATCCGTGCCATAACGCTGCACGTTCAAACCTCTATTGGTGATGTCCTCTCTGGAGCGCATCCACAACTCCGATCCAACTCCTGTTATTGTTAGTTAGAAGTCGACTACGGTAAAATCGGAACCACTAGCTCCATTCGGAGTCAGAGTCAGCTGGAGTTGGAGTCGGCCGGTGTTGGAGACCAGAATCAGAATCAAACTGGAGTCGGAGTCGCTCGGAGTCGGTCAGTGTCGGGCTGATATTTCATTTCGTGTTTTGTTTTTTTTTTTGCGCATTTCGTGAATAGCGCTTAGCGACTACAACAATGCTTTGCGATCAATTCCGACCTCGGGCTACTCCGGTTGACTCTGAATTCGGACGACTCCAAACGACTCCGGACGACTCCAAACGACACCGGACGATTTCAGACGACTCCGGACGACTTCAGATGACATCGACACTGGATGACTTCACCTGTGGATGACTCCGACAATGACTCCAGATGACTCCGACCCCGAACGACTCTGAGCATCTCCGGACGATACTGCTCGAACCTAATTTCGGAGTCGGCTACGAAATTTTCAAAGTTGGATCGTAGTCCGGACTCCGATTTCTTGCCAACTTTACCCATCACTACCCTTTATACTCAGCCCCCTTTCTGGTCGTAGGCAGATGAGACCTTAAGCGCAGTTTGCAATTTTTGCTGCAATAAAACCGAGCTGATAGTAGTGTGTATGATGGCGTTTGCCAGCGGAAAGCGAGTGTTTGGAAGGCACTTTTTTGTTTAATGCCATACCAGCAGATTCGAGCAAAACGATTAAAGTTTGTTCCACTCCGGAAAAGGGGTTTGAGATGAACTAAAAAAAACCCAATCCCCATTTTGGTCGAGTCGGTACCAAACTCAAACAGCTCAACTAAACCGGAAAAAAGCCTCCTGGTGCACATAGATAGAGAGTGCCTGATGGTTGATGTTGGTGCACTTCTCCAACCAAGCCAAGATGTACCACACGGCTTTATGAGTGTGGTTTCCCGCACTTCAAATCGCACCCATTCAACAACATACAAAAAAAGTAGTAAGAAAGTAAATAAAATTATTGTTCCAATTTGGCACGAAGCGGCCAGCTAGAGCGGCAGGGGGTACTAGTCGCCTATATCAAAGCATTGGCACTCCTGGCAGGCATTTTCAAACGGTCTCTTCCTAACTTTAAACTCTTTTAAGCCTATTGTGAGCGGCGATCCGAGGGTTTTTTTTTGCTTGCTTGCGTTTGTGTGCGCTTTAGATACGGAGAGGGGCGCAAAGATAGTGGCCAAGTAGGGACCCGGCCAAGTTGGCCGATCGGCACGATATGGAATGCAAAACACATTCCCCGCTCCCGCCCTTCCTGCTAGAGTCGCCAGAGCACGTTAAGCCATTGGCGCAGTATACAGGCTCAGCAATCCCCCCCCCTCCCCTTCCCCCCATCCCACTCCCCAAAACCGCTCGAAACTCGAGTGCTGGCCGATGTTGAAACTGAAAATAATCGCAAAATCGCACTTAATGCGATGGCGTACCACCGATGGCGAGTTTATAAATAATCCGATTAAAGTAAAGCAACAAAAGCGAAAACACAGAGCACTGCCGGGAGAGGAGAAGCATTTCCTCCCTGCGCTGCTTGCCCTTTTCCCCTGCTCCGGTTCCATTTCGACGGGTTGTTTTACTTTTTTACCATTTTCGTTGAAGCAACACATCCCATGTGCATCGGAGAGTTCGTTTTTACGGTCGCCCGAGAAAACTGCTCCGTCCGGGAAAGGGAAATTAGCCAGTTTGCCAGTGTGTGTGTGTGTGTGTGTGCCGGGAAAGCATTAAAAAGCGGGTCTGGCAGTTGCCGAACAAAAGAAGGGTGTGAAGAGAGCGAATGGGAGAGACGTGCGGGAAAAGCCGGGCAGGAAAATATCCATTACTAACGACCTGATTTTAAATACCTTTACCTTCCTTTTTTTGTTGTTGTTGTTGCTGTTTGCACACGCTTCCTCGCCACCCTGGTCCAATTGTTGTTGAAATTGCTTACGGATCGGATCCGGCCGTACGGGTCTCGCACAAGGACACACATTAGCCTGGTGGTGGCTGCGAAGAGATTATGCCATAACTGGTCGCTGTTAGTGTGTCTTTCGGTACGTGAGGCACGAAATAAATTGTTGCCAGCATACAAATCATCTTACGGGCAATTTTCAACACTCCGCCACAGTGACGAATCTTTAACGGTCGAGAGCGCGGCGCCGTGCCGGGCTGGGGGCAGACAGTAATGAGCGTGCACGGTCGTTCGGCGCGTTTTGGTGCGGTTAATGTCTTTGGTGCGTTTCAAACACAGCACAGCTGTTCGGACGTCGTCGTTTGATTGGGTTTGAAGATTTAATTTCAGTTTTATTTGCAGCGTTCGTTTGTAATTTTTTTAAAAGTTAAGTAGGATTGTTTATGACAAGAAGTTAGCCAGGCACGAAATCGCACGTAGCGATCATCATCAAAGATTGATCATGTGCACGTAACATCCAATCCTAACGGAAACATAACGCACAATCTTTCCGATTGAAGCAACCAAAGGAATAACACGAAACATCAATAAATGTTTACGATCGGTTGATCGTGTCCTAGAATTTGCAGAAAAGCTTGTCATTATTGTGCCAATCTTTGGGCAATCATTTCAGCAAATGAAAACGTGAAAGATATCATCTTTCAACCGATCATCACTAGCGCTTCCCAAATTAAACTGATATCGCACGCGGAATGAGCTTCAAAGACGATGCTTGCTTGCTTCGCACACATTGCTATTACGCCAGATTGATGGGGACGGACAGCGCCGCGGGCCAACTCAACATCCGCCAGCGTATAATCTGATACTTTATCTAAATCTTACCCTCGGCTTTGATCTGATCGAATCAATCAATGCGCCATCCAACCATCGGATAATCAATGAGCCTGTAAAGTTTTTGGAGAGATTTTCGTACGTGCTGCACATTCGCATCACATCCTTCCTCCCAGAGGCGGAAGTGAATTGGAATTAATTGGTGAAAGAAAAAAGAAAAAAAGGCCGGCTTACGATTTACGGTTTGCTAGTAATGATCGCGCAGCGTTGGCATTCAAACCGTAATAGTAGTGTTAGGTATGATTTACCTGTGCCCCGTATCCCGTGCCTCGTCGTGACGGAATGCGAAAAGGGATGGTGAGGCATACGAAATGCGGCGAAAGAACCAAACGATCTTTCGCAAGTGACTTTCAAAACAACCCGCAGGGGGGGTTGGGGTAATTCGTACCAATTCTTGGTTCTTACGCCGGCATCGCTCCATCGCTCCCTTAATGGGAAGGTTTGAGAATGGTAATGGATGGGTTTCGCCGATGCCAACCGCAACGACAGAGAGTAAAAAAAGAAACAACAACCCCTGAATGATGTTTAAGCGACCGAGCGAGATGGGGGAAAAAATGAATAAGATCCAAATTAAAAATGCTGCCCGTAGCATCACCGCCGCCATCGGCGACTGTCGGCGTGTGTAATTTCACTCGCCAAGTCCCCGATCTGCCCTTCGTATGCCATTCACGGGCCAGTTTAATTGTGCTTTTAATTAAGTGTTATGCACATCCACCCCGATATAAGCGCCGCTGGCCGATGGGTCCACTGGTTGTGTGAGGCCGCGTGAGAGCCGGAACGGGCCAACTGCAGTAGTTGTAGATTAGCCCAGCTGCTCCCGGCATTTCAACCCAGCAAATGGAGCCGACAATAGCGCTGAGAACGGAAGTGTGGCGGAGCCGGCAATACGTGTTGAATCTAATTTGCCCAGAATTTAGTTCACAGCGACACACAGGACGTTTCGAGGCCCGAGACCCGCGGGCTATCCCGGACGAATCCGTTGGACCTCCATTGGAAACCTCCTCCCGCTTCCCACTTGCGGTTGTGTGTCGTTCATTATTCAGATCATTTGACTGACAGGTCGACCGTCGGTTAACTCTTCCAATCGCGCGAGTCATTTGTCCATCTCAGCAACCTCCCATGCTCACCCGTCCCTCGCGGGTCCCTCCCTGAAGCAGGCACCGAGCCGAAGTGACAACCCCGTGGTAGATTGAAGTGGAAGTTTCCCGCGCGGTATGTTCCCGTTTTGAATGATTTTCGCACTAATGGGCAACGGGTAATGATGGTGGTTTGCCGTTGCAATCACGAACGCCACGCTGCGAGCATTGGATTCTAGCCTCGTTTGTTCGCTGCTGCTTATTTTTTGCGCACTTGCTTGGACCGTAAACGCAGATGCTGTCACGGGGCTCTAACCCCGCACGGCTCTAACATTAAATGCAAAGGAACGTCGTGCAGGTGTTCCGATATATTCGCATGACACTTTTTCGAACTGCTTCGAAAGGGTGTCTATTTTTCACAGCCAGGTACGGGGGTCTGTCGAAAATTGGCAGTAATTCAAAAAGCACGTCTCTATAATAAACCTGGTGGTTTCCTTGTGGTCCGCGATTTACGGTTTCGTCTTCGTGTGTCCGTGGGTTTTCGCAAAGTACTCTATACACACACACATACACACAGTTCTCAACCGACCGCACGAATGGGGAAGACAATAAAGTTTTTCTTTCCAAGCGGATAGTGGCCTGGAGTCACGGCATGCGGTTTGCGCACACAGGAACACAAATACACACACACAGGCCTCGAGGCCATCCGAGGTACAGCCGAAAAAGACGCAACATTATCCTACTATCTATGCACAACTGCCGAGAGTGAGTGTAAGCATAATAAATTACATGCACGCTCTCCTCGCTCGTTCTTCTGATCCCCCCCGATCCTGCCAACACCGGACAGAACTGGCGAAGAATGCACACACACACACGCTCCCCCCGGAGGCAGCCAGCCAGCTGGCAAAGGGTCGTGTGGTGCGGAACCGATGGTCCGGGCAAACGGTTTTTGTCTCCAAGACCAGTAAATTTGTTCGCAGCCAAAAACGGGACAGAGACGAAAGGCACACACACACACACATGCCGGTGCAGCAAACGTGCTGCCCGGGCAACGTGAAAGGCCAGCAAAGGAACACACGAGCCCTCTCTCTCGCGCCCGGTTTGTTGCGCTCCTCCAAGGCGGCTCGGTGCAATAGGGTGCAAGAGGTGGCGCGCAATAGGAACTATAAATTTTGCCTTCCATGCTCATTTATCAGAGCCCACGGATCAGTAGATTCCATAAATGAAGCAATAAATTTCGCAACACATCGAGCAACACTGCAGTACACACCCGGAGCAAACGTGCCGGTGCGAGGCTAGTTGCAAGATACGTTTAAGAATACGTGCGGGCTGCGTGAGGCTTTGACTGGCGTGCTTTTTTTTGCGTGTGCACCTGGGGTGTCAGTTCGAAAACAAAGCCGTAAGCCGTAGACCAGCCCGCCCTACAAACAACCATCAACCACTCAAATGTAAGGGATCATCGGACAGGATCGTGAGCGGTGACTTCCTCCCGATTTTCGTGCGTACCGGCGGCCCCGAAACGGGTCGAGAACAACGGCCCGAAACTCATCGGATTGTTTTCTTATCTATCGCGGGTTGAGGATAGCAGCAGCGGTCACCAGCACCGTTTCATTTCCGTTCGGGCGTCTCGGGACGTGGTGCCGAAAGTCGTAGTAATGTAAGTTATTTGTTCATTCCAAAATAGCACTCTTGTTCCCGCGGGCTGCTCTCGTGCTGTTTGGTTTCTCGCGGCCTGTTGTATCGCGCATGTATCGCGGCAGAGACGTTTGATGCGACCTCATCGCCGGTATGAAGCATTTGTCCCATCTGGCAGCAACACAAACACACATAGAATGGACGATGGCGGCATGATGGAACCCAAAGCCTTTGATGTACGCCGGCCCTGTACCTGCGGCAAGGGACGCTTTTTCCCTTTCAGCATCCCAAAGACGTGTCGAACTTGTCCAGGCTTAAGAGCGGACAAGACAGAGACCGAGGTTGGTTTCGGTAGCTTGCTTAAGCCCGTCTAGCATTGGGATCATTTGCATAACACCCCAGGACGGACAAGGGGTCTTCAATTCGCATCTAATTGCTGTGGGAAATCAACAGTCCATTGAGAGAGTTGGTTAAGGCCTTAAGAATAGAAAAAAAAAACACCGCTTCGATCTCTTACCAGTTCATCAGGTCCTGTAGGAAGAGAAGATATCCGCTGTTTGGCCCCTGTAGATGTCTTACATCACGTGATGTCACTTGTGTTCAATTTGCTTCTATGACACACTGACCTTTTCGCTTCGCTCGTCCGCATTTTGTTTCTGGGTGAAGAACGGCACGTGAGCCAAACTGACCGCTTCATGGCACAAGATCAACATCCATCTTCCTCTACTTACCGCTCTCTCTCTCTCAGCGCGGCCATCCGCACCGACCCTTAGATCTCGTGCCATTCGCGTAACGCGTTAATGTGGCCGCAGGCCAAAACTGGTGCCACACACCGAGATGCGCTGATTTTCGTCGGTTTTCACGGCCATTTGCCAATCACACGAAGCCATTGCCACTTTCGAATACTGCTAGCGATTGCATGCAGAATCAAAATAAACATATCGCAGCAACCCGCACACACACACACACACTTGCAGCCGAACTGTCAAATGCCTGCGGGTGATCGCGTAGCAGCTGTCAGTTTGGGGCTGTGGTTCCGTTTCATAATCCGGCGGAAGCGGGTGAACTTTTCTCCTGCTGTCTCGCTACGAACGCGTCCGTGGAGTTTTCGACGGGTCTCGTTCCGGGTTTGGTCGGTTTCCGGTTGTTGTGCTGCGTGTGTTGCGTGCGTGTGTGTTGTGCCGTTTGTGTGGACGTGATTCTTGCTGAACCTTCGATTGTGCTCCATTGTTAGTGATTGTGGCGTGGCCTAAACCCCAAGTAAGTGGCTGTTTTGTCATTGTTTTCATTTATTTCACTGTTTTTGGTGTTGAGAATTTGTGCAGAGCAATTTTAGGACCATCACGCGCAGTGGGACAGCACAGTTGCGGAAGGTAGTAAAGAAAATTGGCACAAATTAAAACTGCGCATCCCTTACTAGCTCACCCTGAAGAAACCCCTCACGCCCCCGAAATGACTTGGCAAGTGAAGAGAGACGCACCGCAATGGCGCAAATGGCTGCGGTCGAGAGGGTCGATAATTGCTGCGCGCCGGTCCGTGTGTCGCAACAGCGGATGGCGTCGGGCTGATAGTTTGGTGCTTAAAATTGTCATAAATCAGCATTAAAACTATACGCGATACTCGAAACTCGCAACCTGCTCTGGCCCCTCGAAAATAGGAGGGGTAACCGATCGCACCTCGATATTCCGGTCGGGGGAAGCGGAGTGGTGTGGAGCGGGTTGGAATTATTCGATTGAAACGGTAACAATAATGTATGTAAGAGGGTTGGAAGGGAGGTGAGAGTGGCGGGTGAGAAATAAATATAAAATAAATTTATGATAAATTTTATTATTTAACAGCTTTCGCTCGTTCTGACCGGCGCGCTGGAATGAGGTTAAAGATATCGATGGCCCTTGCGCAAATGGTCCGGCTGCGGTATAATTCAACTATAAAAAGAAGGAGCACTCGCGCCCGTAGAATGATCATAACGACGATGATGATGATGATGGCGGCCGTGCACTATCAATTTCCATTGCTTCGGTAGTACTTGCCAAGCGGCCGTAGAGTTGCTGTTAGGGCATTTTATGATTGTTATTAGTTTCGTTAAAAATTTATAACACATGCGCTTCGTTAGCGAGCGTTTCGAAATGAGTGACCGGGAAAACGCGGCTCCATCATCTCTGCCACTTTAACGGAGGGCGCAAATCTAGAGCACTGCGCTCTGGAACCGCAAACGCGCCGGGTTATGGCTATGCATGCCACAGAGTGGCTCATTTTGACCAGCCGGGGCACGGTGTGCGTGTGTGTGTGCACCGTGTTGGCAGCATTCGCACCGAGCTGTAAAGAAGCTGCATTTTCGAACCACCTTGGTTGGCCATTCGCCATTCCTCGAAACCTGCCCGAGTGCTCTCACCAAGAGCCAAAAGAAAGAAGGATTTCGAGTGTGTGCGTGTATGTGTTTGCACGAGTGGTTGACGGATACACTCGAGACTCTTCTCGCGGCTCAAATGGGCCCTCCCGTCTGGGGCCCCATTCTTCACATTTTGAAAGTTACCTGTTCTTTAGCCCGCCGCTCACACTGCTCCTGCCACTGGGAAAGGGAAAACCATCCCTCTAAGCGACACGCTGAGCAGTAACACATTTGCAGGTTACGCGAAGGGTACGGCGGGGGCTGTTCGTGGAAAACCGTTTCACGCTGGGTCGTGAAATTTGTTGGGGTTTTATTACATTTTTCAATCCTTCACAGCAGCGAACGCAAGCTACCCCACACGGCCGCCGCCGGATGCGATTCGAGTCGGAAATTGGACGCGAACACGTTTCGGGGTAGGAAAATGTTAACCGCCCCTCCGTACTACAGCAACCCCATTGCGTGCACACGGTTTTCTTTTCACACTTATGTGCCATTCTCCGGGCGTGCTTTCGACTGTTCTTGACAGCTTCGCTTCTCGGGGTGTGTTGGGTTGTTCTGTTTTGTTCCGCATTTCTTGGTCGCTTGGTTTGAAAGGGTGTGAAGGGCCGCAGCAAAACCTGGCTGTGGGATGATTTTGATTCTGAAGCGTCTCGGCAGCGTAAAAAACGCGCTTGTCTTTTTGTTAATTTACGGCTGTTATTGAAACGAGCGAGAATGGGTAATAAATGTTGGGCTGATTAGATTTGGATTTTGTGGCGGTGATTTATATATTAAAATGTTTCTTTTCGATCCATGCGATGGGGGAAGAACTTCTGATAATGAACCGGGTGTTTGGAGTATCTGGCGACTAATTAAATTTTAAATGTTAGACGTACAGGCAACGTACTAATGAACGCCTTTGTTAGCTATTGAATTATTCTTTTGTGAGACTCAAGCATTTGCTTGCCATAGATATGTATTAAATATATTTATCAAACATTTTCAACGATTCCATGAATTATACATACTCTACAGTCTGTCTTTAAAAATTATCTGTTTAAATACGGTTCCACGTTCGGTTCCTTGTTGTAAAACTTAAAATACTGTGAGTATTATTGACCAACATAATTGAACTTAAGCTTTTGGTAAGCTCCGCACAATTTTATTTATGCATTGATAATAATCATTTTTGGTGTATTTATGTATGTACAGCAAAATTTCCATTTAAGCTGTGATGGCTTGCAAGTAGCCATTTGTTTCAGTAGCTGAACTAACATTATAACCATTCTTTGCATAATTTATTTTTCCAACTGAGAGGCGAACCATTTAACGCTTAAAACACTTCTTATTAACATTTTTTCTTAAACTCAAACACAAGCGCACACACACAACCATACATCCAGGGCACGATGGAAGAATCAAACCGTGACCGTATCTTAATAAGCACGGCCAGAAGCAGCAGCAGCATGGTTCACGTACCAATTAAATTAAAATCGAGCTTGGGCCCGCCGAACGGCCAGCGGTTCCTGCGAGAGGTCTTAGCCTAGGGCTGACCTTTCAGATATATACACGCTCAAATCAATCCGCTTCAATCCCGTGCCAAACTCGTTATGTTTCATTTCCACACTCTTGGTGCGCGGTGTTGGTGTGCATTGCATTAACTCAACCGCCAGGTCCAGTTGCAACTTTTCCCACAATCTGCGCAACATCTGCTGTGTTTGCTTTCAGACACAGCCCCCAGGATCGCGCGTGTTCCCCCTCACCGATGGGCCACAGCTTTCGATCCAAGAGGTATTTAACTTCACTTTTATCCTGCGTTGCGTTTATTTTGTTTTCCATAAATTTACATCGGCAAGTAGCGCCCAGCACCGTCCCGCGGCTGCCGCCAATAATCGGCCAAAGGCTTAAGCTGTGGACGAGGGATGGCGAGAGAAAAGAAAGAAGAGGAAAAAAAAAAAACAACCGAAATAAAATAAAACCCAACAGGGAAAAGAAAAAGCGACAAAATGCATATTAAGCGACAGCCCAAAATTGCCTCGAAATATTAATTATTCATGCTTCAGCTCATTAGCTGCGGCTTAATATTTCGCTGTCTAGTAGAGCGTCGAGGCTAAAATTGATAATTCTGCTGACGGATTTGCGTCCCCGCGCTACACACCGGGCCGGCACGGCATGATTAAAATAAAAATTGAATCTAAAATTCCCCCCCCGACACGACACGATGCTCTGGCGCAGATGATGCTAATTTTGTGGTTGGTGCGAATGTGCGCAGGGGTTGTGGTTGTGGTTTGGTGGTGCCGGGCGGGAAGCGATAGGATCAGCGATGTCAATACAAAATCCCATGATAAACCGATCCCATACCGGGCGATGTTAAAAATTAAACCAAAACTGATACCCCCCTGCACTGCAAGTGCACTTTGCTGCGGGTAAAACGACAACGACCGGTCCCGTTCAGCTTGGGACAGGGGGACTGCACATTGCCAAAAGGGGATGCTGGTGCTGGTGGCGCGCACCGACATATGGACATCAATAAAATATGAGCCGTTTACTGCAATGGAAAGGTTCTCAGCTTTTGCTCTTGCTGCACTGCTGGCGTTGCAGTGTGATAAAGTGCTGATACGGTCAGTCACAATCCATCACGAACCTTTTAACTGTTCGGAGAGCAGTGGTGGCCCCTTCCTCTCTTTCCCTCCCTTTCTTCTCTTGCCCCGCAACTGTGTTAATCAGCAGTCAGGTTTGCTTGCATGCGCGCACCGAAGCGTACTTGCTTGAAACATGATTATGATTTTAACCTATCGCAATCAGAATGTTGGCCTCTCTCGCTCGCCGTGGTATTTATGATTTGATTGGCATATGTGTTGTGTGTGCGCACACACAGATGGCTGAATGGTGGAGCGAGTTTAAAAAAAACCGTCCGGCCTATGGGTAGGAAACCTTTTGAAGCCATGTTAATGCAGCCAGCGCTTGCATCGTTGTCTTGTTTGTGCAAGCGCAAATGTAATAAATTTAAGTGGAATAAAGTAATCACAAAGCCGGCGTCTCTCGGTTGTGTTGTGCTGTATAAAACTGGCGTTCGCATTGCCTAACCATTAAAGCGTCATAAAAATGATGACACATTGCCTACCGTCGCTCCGTAGAAGTAGCGTCAGACGAGAAGCAGTCGAACCATTTTTACCAAACACATGGCGATACTTTCTACCACAACACTTCCTTATGAAGATCTAGTCCCGCTGCGTGCCCAGCCCTCGAATCAAATCAGCCTACTAAAATGGGAAACATTCCAATTCCACAGCACCGGACACTTACGCGACTAAACGATCCATTCCGATCCAAGACAGCAGCAGCAAAAAATGATGGTCACAGACGATCAAAATTATCGTGGCGGTGTGGTCATCGTGGTTCGCTTTCCGTGAGCCACGCAAACACACACACAGCTGGCCTCGATTTTCTGGTTCGCAGGCCACGCACCGCTTGCCGGGGGAGGGAATCCGGTCGGTCGGTCGGTCGGGGGCAGCACGTTGTAAAAATGCAAATTAACGCGGCTCTAAATCCGAGCGCGAGCGAGTGTGTAATGCATTCTGACCGGCATTAATGATGCATCGCTTATGTTTCTTTCTTTCTTTCTTTCTTTCTTTCAGTTTTGTTTTTTTGCGCAACACACTTATCATAATTGAATGAAGGATTAAGAAAGAATACAGAAACAACGTTCATCGATATCATTTTGACCAACGGGAACCACTTTTGGGTAGTATCACGGCTCCCCCCCCCCCCTCCCAAAACGATCGGCTTTCGTTTTTGTTGATGGTGGATGGAAAACCCAAAATCCCCCTCGTTACCATCTTTTTCCCTTGTTCCTCATCGCTCAATCCCTTTCTAATCCCGCTGTGGCTCCAAGGCTCCATGACGAGCCGTCTGTCTGTAGTATCCGTGTCTTACCAACATTGCGGCCATTCCGTGCCGGGGCTGCCTGTGCCTTTTTCCTTCCTTTCATTGATAGCGAGAAGGTAACGAAGGTTTTTATTATTTCCGTTGTAAATGTTAATTGCCTCATTAATTGATAGTTATCTTTATCGCGCACGGCAGCGAAGTGGTGAGATCGGGGGGCCCCAAATGCGAATGCGTTTCGTCGTCCGTCTTCCATTCACGGTTGGACGGTGAAGAAGGTCGAGAAGTCCGAAAATGTGATGTGTTACACACTGCTTGCACACGCGGAGTGGGGAGTTGGGGAAAGCAACGGGGTGTCACATGTCACACAACGATGTTAATCTGCTGAGGTTTTCTGTTCGTTCTCACTGACGTGACGTTTGTTACGTCTGCTCTAAGGAGGGAATGTTTCCGCCCTTCCCTGCTCCCTGCCGATGGCATTAATCATTCCGGACGCTTAGCGAGAGAAAGAGGCAAGGCTGTGTTTGATTTCAGGGCCGATCGTTCGAACAAGCCAACACTCGTACGGACGATCGATCAGGAGGACGCTGATCAGCTGCTGACGGTGCGCGATGACGATGCGTTCTACGAGTCCGTGCCATCTTCCATCACGTATACCGGCCTGTTGCACCGCTTTGGTTTGCGTGCCCCCCTCCCCACGCTTCACGACGTGAAGAATGAAGAGTTAATCAAACACGGGGAATGGGGGAGCCACTGTCTAAACATATGGCTCACGGAGAGGGGGGGTTTGAAATTAAATGCAATCTCACGAGTTTCGTTTGTACCGGCGTGGTGGCATGGCAGCAGAGCAGGCAACACCACGTGCTAAACAGCGCCTCCAGCGCGCCTGTTCATACAATGTCGGGTTCCATAATAATCATCCACCACCCCGATGATGCTGCTGCTGATGATGATGCCAACGGTGGGTGGTGTTGGAGGCGAAGCAACGCTAAAAACGTGTAAATAAAAGTGTAATGCTCATTCCATAAATTGTGTGCCGTGTGTACGTACTGCGTAATATGTCTGTGTATGTTTCGATCCACTGACAGACGGGGGGGATGCATTTTTTCCCACTGCGTTTCGCGCTTGGCCCCGTGCGCGTCTTCGCTTGGGGCTTTGTCTGTCTTCTTCCGTTTTGTTGGGTTGGTAAATTTATGCAAGGGCAGCAACCAGCAGCGCAACACCGTTCTCTGTCTGTCTGGGTGTTTCTGCTGGGGGAGGGCATGGTAGTAGGGTGGCTGGGCGGGGGGTTCGATCTATCGCGGATCTAGTTAATGGTTGTTGTTCGGCAACGGTGGCGGTGCTTTCGGGAACGAGGCCTCTTGCGTGGCGTTCTCCGTGCTCTTGTGTGAAATTTGTTCGAAACCTAAGCTGCTCTTCTTCGTCGTACCACCGCTACTACTGGCGGCCCCGAGGAAGGGCGGGGAAACATGAAGCGAATGTGGCCGTAGCCGGGGCAGCGGCCTAACATGGCCAATCGCATTTTGAACATGTGCTAAAAAGATAGGCCCCCCCAGTCTTGCGCAGCAGTCTGTGGTCTGGTACTGCCGCCGGCCCGAGTCTCTTCCGTTACACCTTCCCCAGTACATTGCGATCGGTGTGTGTATCTTTCGCAGCGAATTGGAGGGAAGTTGTAACACACGTGCTCTTGCAGCCGTGACGCATCGTGCACCGGGCAGGCAGGGAGTTGTGCGATCTGTAGCATAAAATGGGTAGTAGTAGCGCCGCGTGGACATAACATCCATAACACATTGTGAGTGTGTGTGTGTGCATTTTCTTCAATGTTGTTATTCCCCGCGGTTTCCCTCAGTGCGTCCCTCAGCAGCGTCATGGGCGTGTGAGAGATTTGATTACGGGCTCGATTAGAATAATAACCGCGCTCGAGACGAGGCCGAACTTTTGCACCGTTTCGGAGGGGGCTTTCCGAAGCAAAATGATTCTCCATCGATTCCGAGTGCCGAATTTCAAAGTGCAAATTGCATACACGATCGTTTATATAATTTAATTTTAATTCGATAATAATGAATACATATTGCGGGCAATTTGGGTCTGCTCTGTTTGCGGTCTTTATGCCTCGATGGCTCACGTTTACACTGGTGCCCGGTTACATTACACCCCAGCGCGGGGCGATGAAGTGGTGCTCGCCGAGCCCCCGTTGTAGCTGAACACACACACACTGAAGACATCAACATTTTTAATGCCAAACCTTTCCGCCCTGCCTCCCACGGCTCGGCAAAAAACACATTAATTTTGGGAAAATATTATTCAATGTTTAGCTTATCTTGCGCTCACTGCCACGAACGCCCTATCGTCGACCGTCGAGACACACCGACATGGCTGTGCTCCGGAGAGAGATGCGTCTCCTCCAACACATACCATAATGTATCGGGCGTATCAGTGCTTTTTGACATATTTATGTCCATCCCGCCAGCCTTGCGCTGTGGATTGGTCGAAACCCGGCTTGAGGTTGAGGTTTGTTTTTATCTAATCTCACACACCGGCTGCGGGACTACCCCCCTTTCTCGAGCTGCAAAAACAATATCGACTTTGGGCAACTTTGGCCTAGGTTCCAACGCTGCGCTGCGCGAAGGGGTGAAAATATAATAAATATCGTAACTTCATTCGCAGCATCTCAAAACTGGCACTTTTATCGAATCTCGGTCGGAAAGTGCTTGGCCCCGGATACCCCACACCGCACCCAACAGTTAGCGATCGGCTGCCAATCGATCTGCTGCCGGCAGTGAGTCGAAAAGCTGTGAATGATTACACACACGGCGGTGTGATGCAAGCAATACATCCAGCTTACGCACCACGATGGTGTGAATTCTTTCCCGTTTAACAGGGGTACGGGATTTGTTTTTTTTTATCTGGCTGGTACGAAAAGCGGAGCAGCGGATGGTATTAGATAAATATTTATCACCTTTTTTCCGCTGCAAAACGGGAGAAGTAAAAAAGCTGAGCTTCCTTTTGCACTACAATGCCGGCCCAAATTAGGATCGAACGGCTGTTGGGTGTGCCCTGCGGTAGTTCTAAATCCAATTTATTATTGTACCCCCGATTCCCATGAACAACAACCTCGCATCGGTCCTCGGCACTGCCTTGCAGCATTGCGACAAGAGGCGACAGAAAAACGACCCCGACGGTGCTCAGCATCCCTTTTTTTCACGCGTGTACCCTTTTTGGCCTTGTTTTTAATATTGCAAGCAAATACGATTTATTTATTTAACAATCTTGGGCCGATTGTGCTCTAAAACTGAACCAGTCGGACAGGAAAACACATTATAGGGGATGACGCACCAGACATGTTATTTTTGCTTCTTTTCAAACACCGTTTTATTGCTTTTCGCAGGAGTCCAGAGGACCTTCTGCGCTGTGGAAAAAGGCCTGCCAGCCCGTGATGTGCATTCTCCAGTCCCTATGTCAGTCAATCAGCCGACCATGGCCGTGGATAGATAGATGGCAGCTATAGTCATAAATGATGCCGAGCAGCACAATCTTCGCTCTCATCCGGGGCGGCCCGGGGCAGAACACAAAAGCGGCTCGAAAGCGAAAAGCAATGAGAATTTGATAAATTTTACAAGGATGTGCCTATGTAAACGCCGTGTGCCGGCTGCCGCCGCTCTAGGTCAGCCGGAACTGTTCGATGTTGGTTGCAATTGGTTGTCGGTGTGTTGTGAAGAGATGACCGTAAACTGCACCGCTCCTTGCAGGGTGATCAGCGGCTTTTTTTTTCAAATGAAACAAAACAACACACATCATTTCGGGCAGTGGACGGTGGCTCCGGTTTCTTCGGGGTCAGCCGTTCCTTGTTCGGAGCGGTGGCCAAGAAGCAAACCACCAAATTGGGGTGTTTTTTGCGAATCTAAAGAAGGAAAAAACACACTCATACGCGAAACAGATGGCAGATTATCGGGCTCGGCTCGTCTCGTGATCGTTCTCTCGTCCATTGCCAGACGGGCATTGTGGTGTGCGGTGCGCGCGTTGGCCGTAAAAGGTTATCGGTACGGGCGGGGAGTGTACATGTACACCCGTTCCGTTGCCAGCTGATGCAACGGTGTTGTTTGGCGTAATTTGAACCATCATCCATCGTGCGATTGCTATCGAACGGGGGCCCTAGGACGGGGCAATATGCAATCGCTTGGAACACAACTGTGGCGCAAACGCTCCCAGATCGCTCGGATCTGATTGCAGCAACGTGAGGGACGCTCCGTTTCGTCTATGAACGCGTACCCCGCCACGAACCCCCTTTGGTACAAAACCCCGTCGGCCCGGTTCATTAGAGGCCCGTCGGTGTCGATCCTTGTCTCTCTACACGGCTTTATCCTTTCGATCTACAATGAGCTCGATGCTGAAGACAGAACGCGCGCTGTTGGTTGACACGGTGCGCCTACAGGGCCACTTTGTGAGCAGTAAATTTGATTAAAAATTATGACAATTCACATACGCATGGGTAAGAGTGGCGAAAACTGCGTGAGAGTATCATTTCGTAGGAGAAAACCAGAGCGTCGAAAGCGACGCCCGCAAAGGAGTATAAAACGGCGCGCAGCAGCAGCTGTGATCATGCTTCTTGTGCGCTGTCGGTTGGCCTAATTTCATGTTGATTTACTGACATCACGGCTCGACGGAACCGAACGGTAGTCCGTGTCCCCGCCAAGCCTCGACTGCGTTCGACTGCGAGTGACTTGCAAATTTGGAGGCACGCATTAAAGATTTTCGACAGCCGACAGCGCAAATCGGGCAAAAACGCAACCATTTTCGAGCGCGCGCTCATGGCACAGCAACGTGTTTTGTGCCGTTGCGAGAGGGGTGTTGGGAAGAGGGCGGAATCAAGGTTGCCGGTTGCCGTGTCGCCGGCGGGTTTGGCTTGCTGCCTTCTGCGTTCAAAATAAATACATTTCCAAACCATACTTAGAATTCTGCCACTTACAAACACCTCACATTGTGTGTGCGAGGGGAGTGGGGAGGGATGTGGGGCGCAAAAGAGGGGTGAGAAAATGAGACAGGCTAGCGGGTCGACAGGGGGCGACCGTTTATTTTTATTTCCTCAGCATAACAATTTCAGCTTGTTAGTAAGTCTGTCACGAGGTCCAATCCAAAAGTCGCTGCCCGTGCGTATTTCTCCTTCACACGGCGGTGCTGCTGTTGTTGTTGCGATGGTCTGTGGCCTGTGTGTCCACCTCGGTGCTCCGGAAAGGGGTTGTTTCTTTTTGTTCTGTCCCACACGCCCGGTGTGTCCTCTCCGGTCGTGGTTCCCTTGCAATCGCAGCACTGTCATGTTTGTTGCGAGTAGGAAGGTTTTACGGTGTTTTTTTTATTATTATTTTACATCGTTCTTTCTGTCACCTTTAGCTGAGGATGAGGTTTTGCTTTGCTTGGGTACCAGCCCTCCCAGCCCAGCTTGGAAGGAAAGATTACCAACCTCCCGACTTCCCTCACTATCTCCACTTTAGAATGTGTCACTCGCTATACCTGTGTGTGTGTGTGTGTGTGTGTGTGTGTGTGTGTGTGTGTGTGTGTGTGTGAGTTTTATTTTCACATACACAAAATTCCATTTCGTCATCAAATATTTGCTTTGTGTCACCTCAATGGATGCCGAGACCGAATGTGTCACCGTGGCGTTGTTTTGGTGCTGGATACTCTCCTTCTCATTTTCCCTTTCTTATCGCCAGTGCTGTCTTCCAATCGAGCAGGGGCGACGGGTGTTTCGCTGTGCCTGATACTGCACCGCCGCAAGACCCTGTCCTCGACGGAGAGAGAGAGAGAGAGAGAGAGAGAGAGAGAGAGAGAGAGAGAGAGAGAGAGAGAGAGAGAGAGAGAGAGAGAGAGAGAGAGAGAGCCCCTGCACCTGCGGGTCTCCAGTGGGCAAGTGTGTCCGCGGGAACGCAGAAGGACGGACGCGGGCATGCCGTGAGTGCAAACATAATTCACAGGATGTCTTGTTTCCCGTTGCAGCCATCTCTGGGCCAGTGTCTGGACCATCGCGTGTGCCCTTGTGTGTTGTGTTGTGGCCGACCAGCTAGCGCAAGTGCCCCGATAGAGGTACAGCGTCGCTCTATCCACCCGGTTGGGTATCAAATGTCGCTGGTACGTGTACTATTTTGTCATTGGACGACCGGTAATCTGCTACTGCGTCGACGACAAACGACGACGCCCGGTTGCAATATTTATTTTAAAAAAGGCAAAAGAAACTACTTCCCTGGAGCATTTCAGACATTCAGACGGGAACATTGGGGACACGGTACGTGGGGAAGACATTTCTGCGCCTAGTTACGTGGGCACTCTGGCGAGCACTTTCTGCAACATGAGCATGATTCCAAGAATGCTGTCTCTAAATTACATCAACCTGACCAGTGGTAAGCTTTTCCAGCGACTGGCACTAATTAAATTTCAAAATAAAACCAAAGCATGTGGAGGCCGGGGAGCTTATGGTGTCATCGCCGAGGTTTTTCGATGACCCATCAACATTGTGTGTTGCACGACAAAAGGTATATTGCCGTCAACGAGATTTAAGTTATTGTTTGAAGTTGAAGTTTTAATAAGAACTCATTTTCTGAATTTATTTGCGTTTTACTAAGCGAAATTCAGGTCATATCAAAATAATGGTCTTGAAGATGTCTCCAAGATGTCATATAAGAATGTCTAGCAAACTTTTGATTTTACTCATTGTTTAAACTCTTCTTTCCAATCACTTGTGCAACTTCAAAGGACACTCCAAAAACCATCGACTTTGAAATTCTAATCTCCTACACACCCGGTCATCGTCGTTGATGTCGTCGTCAAATCTGCTCCAACTCTGGGAACCATCTTCAATATCATCGCGTCCGCTCACTTCATTTTCGGAACGATCGGAACCGGAAATAGCACCGAGAGATGTAGTGACGCACACGCTTATACTAAAAAGTGTGTAGATGTGGATGGAGTAGTAGTTGCTGGCAAAGGTCTTGGCGTATTAGAAATTTAAAGCGGCTCCGTGAGGGGCCTGAGCGACATGAAATGAAAAATGGAAATTGGATTCCAAAACCGAACCGGCGTAGGCAAGTGCGACAAATGGCAAGAACCGGAAGTGTGTGACAGCGGCAGCCATCCAGCCATGCACATTCGCGAGCCGGGAGCGAACGGCACAAAGCAGTCGTTTCGTAGACGCCTCGGTTTGGAATTCCATCAATCCGTTTGCATGCAAATTCGATTCGATGACGACGTGTATATTCAAATGTTTTCATATTTAACTTTCTTTTGTTTCTTCACCATGCCACTCGTCTACCCCCTCATCTGGCCAAACCTTTTGAGCTGCGCCATCACCGTTATTCAGGGGCGAGCCGAGAGATTGTTGGAACCACGCATGCATACCGGTGTGTCGGTGGATTGCTGAATTGCTTATGTGTTCGGTGGGAGGTTTAACATTCGTGTGTGTCTGTGACTTGTGTCATCGGAGGAGCGCCAGGAGGAGACCAGCCAACTTTCGGCAGCGACTGCGGCTAGGCTCTGGTGCAAAGAGACGACAAGATAAGTTTGACAGTTGGGCTAGAAGGCCACGGGCAAAATGTACCGCCGGGAAAGTGTGGCAAACTCGGCTGAAGGCCTACGTTCGACGACGACGACGACAACGACACCAAGGAGCATCAGGAAATTGAATATTCATGGCCACAGTTGGCCAAATTTTGCTACTCGCACAAACACACACACCCTCACATGATGCTGCTTCGGGGTGTGATGAAGCCACTCATCGTTGGAAATATTTCCAAGTTCTTTCCTCGAGCAAAGTCGGATGAAACATGGGAATGGCGACATCCGCCCGATGTGTGTTGGTGCTTTTTTCTCCATTCCCTCCATTATGCAGCTCGGCTTCGGAACCAGCCAAGAGTGATTCGAATGGATTTGTCATCTACCTATAGTGCAGGCCTCCCCCCAACCGCGCTCCCCTCAGTACCGGCAGTCCTGAGTCGCCAACGGAACACTGGCGGACCTGGTTTAACAGCAGTAAGGTGGTGGATGGAGGAGCGAAAATAGGATTAGATGGAGCAGGAAGTTTTCGAACGGGCGGCTTCGGCTCTCCTGTCATCTGTCACGTGGGACAAATTAAATTTTGGATATGTATTATTTCACCCTGGCTGGCATGTTCTTGTGTTGTCAATACGCTGTGTCGTTCGTGGGCCGCTTGTCTACCAACATACACACGGGCGCGTACCAAAAAAAAAACCTGTATCAACCATTCGCCTTAGCCAATGATCATCGGGAGGTGAGCATAGCTGCTGGATTGATCGAATGATTGGAATGCTCGTTTGTTCGTCCGCTTAGGGAGCATACCCGGCGGGACCCGGTCGAGACTCCATGTCAGCGCCAACCACACCCAACCTGTGCACAAACATTTTCAATGTTAATTAGTATGATTTTGTTTAACGAAACACGTTTGCCGCCCTCGGACCATGTCTGTGTATATTTGTCTAAAACTTTCTGTTTTTGCTCGTGAATGGAACTGTCTCGGTACGTGTGTATGTGTGTGTCTAAGTGTCCTCGTCGCAAATGCGAAGAAGAAAGCTTCGCCAAAACGAGGATTTTGAATTTCCAGCTTGTGGATTTGCCATTTGCAACAGAAATCGTTTGCAGCATGTTGACTTAACAGTTCACGCCGTGGCAGGTTTATTTTATGCTCGCGCTCGTGTGTGTGTGTGTTTGTGTGTGAGCATTTCATTCGTTTAATCCTCACGAAGGTGATAAATTAAAACGATAATCGCTCGGGGTCGTTTCAAAATGGTTTGCCGGAAGACGCTGGCAGATGGCGCACAATAATGCCCCCAAAACCCCTCGTTTCCGGCTGGCGGGGTGGTGCGTGAGAATTATAATAACTCGATAAACAGCAGCTAACGATGTGCACATGAATGTGGCAAGCAGCTTTTCTTCCCAATAGCTGCTGGCTGGCGTGCGCGTGTACAAACAACCCGGCGTGCAACGACCACTTTCACCATCCAGCGCAACCGAGACGTGCCACGGCTCTCGGGTGGCCTCAACGGGGTGGTTGCGCAGGCTGAGGGGGTGCAAAAAAGAAGAAAAAAAACACGGTGCCAGTTACGAAACGGCGACCCGAAAACTTCTCCATCACGGTGTCACGCACGATCGAATGACTCATTACTAGGGGTTCTAAGAAGATGATGATGATGATCGCCTTACGGGGCCTTTCCGCGCGCACACTGGCCCACTAATGGCGCAGGGGGGCCAGCTCGTATTAATGTAATTACCAGGCCAAACGCCTTCAGTCCAGTCTGGTGGACTTTGGCAACGTGACGCTTGCGACAAGCCCCAATGGCTGTAATAAAAGTTCCGCGCATGTGAAGAAAAAGGCTGAAACGAAATACGACCTAAGTAATAGCACCAACAGCGCAGCACATACGCACAACAAAGTTGTGCACTCGTGAGGGTCGTGGTGGGGTGGGACATTTCATCATTTGGAATTCTCGCGTTACGCAGAGAGAGCTGCTGCCTTGACTGCGTAAACCTGCTAACTTCATTAGCATCTTAAAATGCTCCACGTCCCCTCGGCGAGATGCCCCCGTACCCGTTGGCTGTTGGTAATGTCGCGTTTTCCGGTCTCAGACTGGCAGGGGAAGATAACGATTAATACCACCGAGCGACAGATTGTAGTGTCGTGTGTGTGTGTTCCCTTTCGATGAGAATCACATTGAATCGCTCACGCACCACCATACAGGGCCTTTGTAATTCAGGCCCATTGGGTTTTTTCATTCAAGTTTATCTCCCGCGGGGCTTTTTCCATCAATGACGACGCTATCTCTTAAATTGGTAGCATTTGTTCGACCCAGCTACGGGGCTTGGGGGTAGTGGCGACGAGCGGGTAATTATTTCCCCTTTCGTCATGGTGATTCTCTTCGCAGGTTCGGAGGTTTTCGAAAAGCGGAAATCGTGTGTTTTTGTGTGACACGCTCGAGGATGAAAGGCATTTTCCATTTATGTGCATCTATTGCAATCGTGCTGTCGTTATGTGCTTTTTTGCTTTCCCTCTCTCTCTCTCCCTCTCTCTCTCTCCCTCTCTCTCTCTCTCTCTCTCTGACATTTTTTACATTCATAATGGGCTGAGCACAGGGGAGGGAATGAACATTAAACAGTGCCACAGAAATGCAATTATGTTTTTTTTTTGTGGTTTCACTTTTTTAGGATCATTCTCGCTCGCTTCGAAACGTCGGGGACAAAGAACTAGAACCAGTCCACGTCGGTGTTTATCGTATCGGGGCCGATCTAAATCATCACTATCTTAGACACGAATACAACTTTCGAAACATGTGCCAACACAGTGTCAACGGTTCGTTTTGGCGAGGACGAGAAGTGCGAGCCCGTTTCAAGAGTCACGCCGTTCATGGGTAGCTACAGGATTTCCTTGTAAATTTTGTTGCGAACAGCAAACGTGTTCGCGGCGAGTTCCAACCCGCTTGCATTTGATACATACAGCCGGTAGCGTGTTATTAAAATTACACATTAAACCTTTCGAAACATCACCCCTACTGCCTGGGGTGACCGACCAACCTTAGTCATCTTAACGGCACGACGATATCAGTGCGGGTTTAATGGCTTCATGCGATTGCGCGAATAATTGATCACAGCTCCAATTTCACGTCTGCCACACCGACGCGACTTTTTACAGCGAAAAGCAGTAATCCATTTGCCTCTGTCTCCAATGTCACACAGTGTGCAAGCCATGACTCACCACTGTGGGAAGTGAGTAGAGGGGAAAAAACGCACCTTCTAAATTACCATTCGCTGCTCTAATTAGCCCGCTGACGAAGCCTTTAGCCGGACGCTCGTGTTGCGTCTGTCTAGAGGGCTGGCGTTTGTTTTTTACAAGTTTGGCGAGGAATGGTGCAATGCGAGCCACAAATAATTTGCAATCTTTAATTGTACCAGCGACGACTGAAACATGATGACGAACAATCAACAACAAACAAAAAAGTGCTGATCAATGCAGCGGGGAGAGCTATGATGTTTCATTAAATTAAAGCGAAACGCGGTGCTAGTGTTTATCATTACACAGCCAGCCAGCCAGCGATCGATCGCGCGCATACGGTGAGCCGGAACGAATTTCTTTCCGCTTTGTTTCGTCGCGAAACCATCGCATAACATCGAAACCGGGCCTGCCAAAGCGCGCAATTAGTGTCCATAAATAACGGTAACGGATGGGACGGGAAAAATGTAAACGATCGAAAAGGGAGGACCTTTCACGGCATGGCCTGGCCCATGGGACCGCGTCAACGTTGCAGAATTGTGTTTGTGTGCAAGTGTTGCATTGACTGCAACTGCAAGTGACACACGCATCGAAAAGCTCAATCACCGGGGAAGGTCACAACAGTCCAAAAGATGAATGGTCCGCGACCACCATGATTAGGAGCGACCGGCTCGATCGGCACGTCCGCCGCAGCTGTCCAATCGGTGATGATGGTGATGATGCGTCCAGGCGGGTTTGTAAAACGGCTCGCCCCAAATGGTGTGCGCCCTCCCCCCGAGTCGGGCTAATTACACCCAGCTTTTCGGGCTGGTTGATTATTACGATGGCCGCATGTTCTTCGCCGTAGCTCGCGCGTTTGCGGAATGCGTCCGGGTTTGGTCGTCGTCGTCGTCGTCGGACGGTATCGGTGCATCGGGATGTCCCGCTGCTCTACTACCTCTACGCCAGGTGATAATGTTTTTATGCAATAAAACGATAAAGATAGGGGCGGCCGAGTACATATGGATGCGACGACGACCATTTAAGGGTGCGGTGGATGTGTGCGCGTCCCCCTTCCCCTCTAGCAGGAGTGTTCGCACTGGGGTGGGTATTTGTGTGCATGTTTTTCTTTCTTTTTGCATTAGCTGCAGCCCCCTTTTGTCGGCTGCATTCTTCTGCAGGGGTGACTTGGTGCCCAAATCGGAGGTAACGAGCTGATTTGCATAAAAACACGGCTGGTCGTCCATTTCACCCCAGAGACGCTGGGATAGATCTCTGGGGGCATTTGGTTTTGGAGTTTCTAGAAACGGAGCCGTAATTTATGAGGATGTTATGTGCGTGATGGTGTCTAAGGCTCTGCTGGGTATGGAGGATGTTTTGAGAGCACAAAATACGATCGATGTCATAATGGGGTGTTGCAGTGATGACACTGATCCCAGTCTCCCGTGTGCAGATGAATGGCGAAACGTCCTCAAAAACAAGGAAAGGTCGTGGTTTTTTGGATGAAACAGATAACATTTTATCTAGATCTTTCATGCATGTCAATGGATTTTGGAAATTCCATTGAATGGAAGGAAACACTAATGGGATTTCTTAGAAATGCATTATTTACTACCCCGTAGAAACGAGCCCGTTTGCGAAAGGTTGTAAGAAAAGCCCAATTTTGCTTTCCGGTATTTTTAAAAGCCGTTGTCACACCAGTCTGCTGGAGGCCAATGCTATTAATTACTATATTTGTGCGTTTTTTTGTTTCGTCAATGGTCGAGCATGGTCGAGTCTTGGGCGTTGCTGCAAATTTGGATGCACATTCTGAGTCGGACGGATTGTGCGAAATGTGAATAGGAAGCAATTTATCATCATATTCAAAAGCGTAGCGAAGGGGAAAGAGAAAGATAGAGATGGGTCAGGTCAGAGCAAGCGGACAAAGAAAGGCCCTTAGATATATATATAACCGGGCGATTATGTTTTGCCTTTTTGTCCCTAACTGTTTCGTTTCATTTTTTCATTTCTCAGAAGTAGGAATGTATGTTGAAGATTTAAAACGCTTTTCCGGTGCGCTTGCGTCTCTAAGTTGAGATTGGAATGAAAACCAAGCTCTCTTCCAGCTTTATTGAGGTGCCATTCTGCAAATAGTGAAATGTGGCCGATGGACGGTGCTGGAATGTTACTTTATTGTTGCTGCGAAAGTTCTTTTGCAAGAAGACGTAAGATTGCTGGGAAGCAAATGCGAACGTACAAGTGAAAACAACCGGAAGAGTCGGGGAAGAAGTGGGGTGCCGTGGAAAGGAAGCGACTGTGCTAAACTTATTTATTCTGCTCGTACAATATTTAAACAACTCCACTTCCTGCTTGAGTGCTGCAAAACTGTGTGTGTGTGTACGTGCCAGTACACATCAAGAACGTGCGGAGAGCTCTAGCGTCGGGATGTTTTTGGTTTTATTTACCGTGCGCTCTTCGTTGCCACCGTCCGGGGATACCGTTTTCCTCCGATAGATCGGTTTTTGCACTCGGTTTCGACGGCAGTCCCGGTTCAGACGCTGCCGACTGGGGGATGATGAAAGCTGCGCATAAATAGCGCGTCTTTGATGAGTGTGAGTATCTCGCCCCATGGATGGATATCTCCAAGGAAATGAAAAGCCTTTGAGCTGTCGGGCTGTCCCGGCTCTGGCAAGTAGCAGTCGGATGGCGACGACGACGACGCCGGCAACGATGTCGATGCGAACAATTTCGAATTAATTATCGTTTCTATTTATCTTACGCTTGGCAAGATAGCTACGAAGCAGCAAGCTGAGCGAGAAACCACCCGGGACACAGTGTGCCGGCTTGCAAGAGCTTCTTTTATGGGGCGAAATAAACGCTCTGCTCTGTAATGATATCGTGCTTCTCCTGCTGCGGGGTTGAGTGAGGGATCTGGTTCTTCTATGGAGACGTTTGCTGATTATCTCCAACGCACAGGATACGCTGGCGATGCTGTGCTAGAGGCAGTGCAGAGAGAGAGAGAGACGAATATCCTCTCCGAAACTTCTTTGCAAAAGACGGATGTGCAGGCAGTTGTGATGGTGCTATAAACAAACTCTGTACCAGGCTGCATGTTGCTGGCTGGTTGGTGCTGCGTTTGAAGTTTCACAGAACTTTCGAACATTCGAATGGCGAACAACGGTGGCGGTTTTTGTGGGCAAACGTCCTAAGAAAATGCGGCCAGCCAAGAGCGAAGCCATTTGTGCGACGTGAGCGCTACAAAGTAGCGAACCTTTTTGGCACGAAAAACCGAACAGGGCTTCGAAGCCAGACAAGTGAGCGTTTCGCCACAAATGCGGGTCCGCGTCGGCCGTACACAACAACACGACCGAGAGGAGCAGCACACCACCCGCAACACAATTTACATCGCGCTTCACAAGCTCGGGGTACGAATCGAATTAATATTTATTTCATATACATAAGCAGGCTTCAGTTTCAAGCCAGGCGATGACGGCTTGTTGTGTTGTTTCATCCCATCCGTCGAGGGACCGTCGGTCCGGTTTTCCCTCTGTTCCCAAACCGCGGACTGTTTCCAAACCGCGAACTAATGTCAATTTCTTCGCTGGGTTTGAGGTTTTGAGGTTGTTGGCATTGGTTCTTTTTTTTCGGAACGTCGGAAGCATCGCACGTCCAATCGCGAAACCGGACACGGGACACACCAGGGAGAAGGATTTTATTGCCGGCCTGGAAACGCGGCAAACCTCCGATACTCGACGATCAGGCGAACAATGTTGCTGCGCTTGCTGTGAGTTAATTGGAGAATTTTGTTACTAAATCTAATTTTACTCCCGTAAGCAGTGATGAAGATACGGGGCAAGGCTTTGGGATTCTCGTGGGTAGGGATGCGACGAATGGAACACAATCATGGCCCACTTCGAAATAGATTGATTCGGAATGCGAACCGTGTTTCCGTGAAGTGGTATGGCCATGTTTGGTAATGAATATTGAACCAAGAAAACGTGTTCTTTATTGTGTTTGATTGAGAAAGGATTGGTGCCGTGTTCCGTGGTACAGGAGGGAGCGTTTTGAGGAAATGTTTCAAATGGATCGACAAGACCGATCGACCTGCTTATACAAATGTTGTAATTAAAGCATGTTTTTATGTGCTGGGGAACATGAAAGACCGCAAGAGAGGGTGAATGACGAACTTGTAGAATATTTTAATAATTTAGCGATGTACTTTAGGCAAGATAAACGAATGGTCCAAAGAAACAATCCATTGTCGTGTTGATATTGAAATAATTTGAATTTGAAGTGTGAATAAATCAAGTAAATAATATCAAATCTTCAGTTTTCAAAATTAGTTGTCGCAATTCTTAAAAATATTACTTCCAGCGATCGTGACTTGGAAGAACAGTGCCATGGTAGTTTTATTGAGTAATAGGTTAATTAATTACTATTAGAAACTATCAATGTTTAATGTTGTTGGACTAGTAATCTTTTCATTATATCTCAGAAGTTGGAGATAATGGTCATATTATCCGGTAAGGCACGACGGAAATGTCAGAATACAATATTGGCAATATCGATAACTAAGACTCAAATTGGCATGTCTTTGTTGATACCGAGTCTAACGCTTTTTGCAGAGGAAAACATCCATATAGAACGAGTTTTAGATGAGCGATTTAACGGGATTGTATTTTGCGCTGTGTGTATAATGGGGAAGTACAAATATTGTTTTGAATAAACAAAGTCTGTTGGAGTTTAATACGATACGATACATTTGTTGTTAATGTGTGGATCTATATTGTGTTGTTTACGTACAAACAGGCCTTGAATATGTATTTTACTTGAAACTCTCAGTTTGATGCTACTAAGTGCGTTGTGATACTTTAATGATTTTTTATTGTAAAAAGACGCCAAGACAATTTGTCCGAAAAAATGTTTCGAAACAATTTTACTGAATTGTGCTTCAATGGAATGACTACACGTTTTGTATTTGTGAAAATTAGTTGTGACTTTAATTTCGAATATAAAACAACATATTTCGGCTAACAGTAAATTAACCTTTAATGCCTTTGCATTAGTCATTTGCAATTCAAGGTATAGCGAATCTCAATAATTTGACAAGGAACCTACCGTCATTGCTCGCTATCATCTACCGATTTCAAATTGCTACATTTCATTTCATCCACTTCCCTTTCTCGTAGGAAGGAGTGCAAATCAACTCACATTTTATCGCCGCTTGCGATTTGGCCGTAATGTACACTCACTTGAATAAATCATGGTGGACGCGCGCCTGCTCGGCACACATTGGCCGTGCAGCACCACAGGCCTCGTAGCCCGGAGAAACGCCAGAACATTCTCCAGCGCAAGTATGATAAACTTTTCCCAGAAACCCTCCGCTGGTGCGCACTTTTACCATTCTCATCACGGATGCTACTACTGGCCTGCTGGATGCTTGCGGATGCCGGGCGCGAGCTCGGCAAGGGCACGTGAGTTTGAAGCACGTTTGCCAGACTGGTACGAGTGGTAGCAGCAGCAGAATTCGAGTGGCAGAAACAGTAAGAGCAATTGAAACTGTCAGACCACAGATGTGTACCGGACCGGTCCAGGCCGGAGCCAGGCTCCAAATGAGCCAATTCCCATGAATTTAGTTCAATTCGTCGGCCGGAATGGAGAATGTGGCCCTGGATGGATGTTAAAATATCATACCCATCAGCAGTCATAGGGGTCACGGTTTGGCCCGGCGTGTCAGCATTCGGAAATGGGCCAAAATTATAGGTCACACCGGGGAACATGCAGTAAGCGGTTGTAATCCGCTACTAAACACATCTCTGCTTATTGGTTCGATTTGGTATCGTTCTGCGGAAGCTGACAGTAGTTCCGACCAATGTCAATTGGTTTTTATCAGGGTATGTCCATGCGTAAAATCATAGAAAGCATAATGGAATTTGCTGTTGTCATTTGAGTGTCATTGAAAAACAAAACCTCGAGATATGTATGCCCCTCTACAAGTTGGATCGAACGTGTGGATCTCTCGTATTCGGAATATCCTCGCTGCAAGATAAAATCAAATTCTGCGCTTTGATCTGTTTGACAGTATGCTGTTGACAGTGAAATAAATACAATGGCTTACAGATTATGATGGCTCGTTTCACACACGATCGGTGCGAAAATATTGCTGAAAAGTGTGTCGGTAATTATAAGAACATTCATATGTTTCGGTGTTCCTCTCGCATCGTCGCCGCCATATTCACCAAATCGAATTGATGAGATTGTAGCGACATGAAGACCCTCAGCATGTATAAAATGAAAGATTAAATGCTGGCCGATTTATTGAGCTCAGTTCTGCGTGCTCGATGACCCAGTGGACGAAAAGTGCAATGTGCCAAAAGACGATTTCATGCATCAAGCGCGGATTTTGGGGGAGGGGAGGAGTTATGTTCCGTTTAATTGCATTCAATGTAATATAAATTATCTTCTTTTTTTGCGCTGATGGTATGTATGTGTGCGAGTTATAGTAGTTCCCTCTGAAGAATAAATTGAAAATTCATTCGTCACTGTGTGCCATAATTGCATTCCAGATTGAGTGCCTGAGTTTTGATGGATGGGTGGAAAATGGGCGAACTGGGCGAACGAAGTAAAATGCAGCTGAAATTATTGAACCGTTTCTCAACCGCTCAAGCGGCGTCGTAAATTAAATTTATGCGTCAGCGAAAGAATGGGATGCTGGAGGGCTTTTTATTTAATAACATTACAATAACCAATTTGCAGCGCAGTACAACGCTGGTGGTTTGGTGAAGCTATTTTCAAACACTTTTAATTAGTCCCTTGATCTGTAATGGTGATGTAGTGTGGTGCTTTTTTGCAATGAATAGCGAAACGCTGATTAATTCGATCGGTGTCGGAGCTCGAGCTGAATTTCCTAACAATAATTAAATGAAAACAGCCATCGCATGCATCCAATCACGCGCTTGCCATGCCAGCAGCAAATGCAGAGGCCCTCATAAATCAATCCGATCGCGCGGTGCGCTATAAAAACAACAAGATCTTTATTAAATTCAAATTGCTACCTTTACCCGGCTCCTTCCCATTGCGTTGCAGAACAGCACAACTAGCACAACCACTCACAGCGTGTTGCTATAAATTGTTGCATCACGGTCGGGGAGGGCATTGCACATGAACGTGATTTTTTAAAGCGGCGGTTAAACCGTTTTTTCCCTCCATCGCGCATCCTACACCAGTCACGATCACGTTCCACGAAGGCGTTCCACCGGTTGGCTCATCCTAACCCATCCCAAAAAATGGGTTGGAGGGGGGAAAGAGGGTTGGTGAAGCGAAAGGAAAAGTAAAAGCATCAAGCGCGTTCGAATCGAAGGGAAGAAACCCTTTAGCATATGACGATCATCAACACCGGACAAATGTGCACGATCGCATCCGTGCTACACACGACCAGGCCATATTCAGGTGATTTATTAAGGCTGCCTGTTCTCTGTCGTGCATGTTGACGAAGTTTGGCCATGGGTTTGTGTTGTTGTTGTTGTTGTTGTTCGCTATGCATCGCTAAAGATGGGAAGCAGAAACCGTTTTGCGCATGAATTATCAACGTTTTTGTGATAGAAGATTGTGAGGGGAGGGTTGGAGTGAGAAAGGGGACGGAAAATTGCATGATTTTGGCAAGTATGCTACACGCAGACACACACACTGCGCAATCCCGCTCACCAATCAATGCCAATCTGCTCACGAATTAGTGACGCTAAAAGAGTTGTGGCGTACGGTTGGTTACAGAGAAATCCGGTCTTACATCTCGTAACACCCAGTAACGAATTTCCAATGCTGATTTTATGATCCATCTCTTCTTTATGATCCCTTTGCTCTTTCTCTTACCATTGGATATACACGATCGCTTTTTTGAATCGATTTTAATGAATAATTTCGCTGTGGCACCGTTGATCGTCGTCGATCGCTATCGACTCTCCGTCATTTAGTCAAGACGGTCGGGGAATGAATTATGACGCCACCGGGCACCACGTTTGTCCCTTCACCCTACTGCGCTACTTCCATCGACCTTGACTGAATGGTCGGAGGGAAGAAAAGCACAACAAAGCGGAAGCAGCAAA
The DNA here is from genome assembly GCF_943734685.1 of Anopheles coluzzii. Lineage (NCBI taxonomy): Eukaryota > Metazoa > Arthropoda > Insecta > Diptera > Culicidae > Anopheles > Anopheles coluzzii. The sequence goes on from NC_064670.1 coordinate 47,525,697, forward strand.
AAGAGAACGGCGAAAACGCAGACTAATCTAACAGGCCAAATGATGAAGGAGCAAACTGCGCGACGAACGGTAACACTGAGCCACACACGGAACGGCAAGCAATTGCGGGTGTGTTTGTGTATGTGTGCAAAAGCAATTATAAAGAAGAGTGTGGGAAGGGGGTGGGAGGCCCCACTTAACCCCAAATTTGAACAAATGGTTGGGGTGGTGGTGGTGGTTGAACACACGCGAACCTTTTAAGGGACGACGGAGAAGGTGAAAACGTATAATGGTTCGCTTTTCTGTTCAACGCGTGTTGTACTTTCGTTTACCTTCGGCGAGGGTTTTAAATTTTACTTTTTACACCGTTCTATTAAGGCAATGCAAAGGTTTTAACCGAATCTGGCTGTCGTGATGCGTCTCTGGAACGATCGGGCCGGGTCTGGTGTGTTCGGAGCGGTGGGAAGATATGGAAGCCTCTTTAGCTCAGTGGTAGAGCGCTGGTCTCGTAAACCAGCGGTCGTGAGTTCAATCCTCACAGGAGGCAGTAGAGATAATTATTTTATTTAATATTATTTCGCAGAAACTGTATCATCTTTTATTATTTTTAAAATTTACATCCTAATAAACTGAAAGCAAATAATAATTTTATATAAATATTTTATTGGATTCAATTCATTGACACAATGGCACCTCCAGTAAATCAACGAGTAGTTTGTATTCAAGCATTTAAGATTGTCACGTGACCAGAAAACTGGCAAAAAACGTGATGGTTCATTCGTAGCAAGTAGCACGAGGCTACAGTTGTTTTCAAAGAGCTTTTGGAATGAAATAAGATACACACTCGAGCCCAGAAGTACGGTGGCCTAAATTGCTTTTCTCTTGGCTCACGTGGCAACGTGCTTTTATGTTGGTTTTGCTACATAATTTCGGTCGAGGCCTTCGCTTCCCTTCTTTAGTAGCCGAAGCACCGTTGAAAGTAAATAACTAATATTCGTCACGTCTCTCACACAAACAGTGGGTTATGGCCACCTTATGCTGTTATTAGAACTGGCCGAAAATTGCGAGAGTGGCTGACAGTTTCATGTTCATTTCGATACTACGTTGAATTATTCAGCAAACTCTGACAGTGAATGTGACAAGATGTGACAAAACGTGGGCCCCGTTCCCTTTTCGCCCCTCTAATCTATGCTCGCATGCCAAATGATGGGCAACAGGGGCGTTTGCTCGTTGCGTTCGATCTTCGTAAAGAAGCGTCTGCGTGCTCCTTCCTCGCCTATTAATCCATTCACGCGCTGGTGTGAAAAACTTTGCACCAACTCGCGTTTAATTAATTTTAATTGATTTATATTCGTGCGAATCCGAACACATCCCGTCTACTGCCTCCTAAGGGGTTTTGAGGGTCGTGGACGGTACGTTGTGTGACTGGGGAGTGGGAACTCTGTCCCCGGGACCGGAAATTGTGCCTCAGCTTAGCGTGTGTGCAGCGTTATTTATCTTCGCAAACACGCGCTCGCATGCACACACAAGCAAGCTGCAAAACAGGAGCGATTGATTCAATTTCTCACCATCGTTTGAAAAGTTCCCCGTACCCCGGGCGGCGGGGAAGCGTACCGATCGATCATGCCAATCTTAGTCTCCAAGTGCCGCCGCCACCAAGACACGAGAGGAGTTAGAGAAAAGCCAAATCGATTCATTTTATCTCCGCTCGTGAGAGTGGTGGTGCTTTTTCTTTGTGTCTCCGCGCCCCGTAAGGCGTCGCTGGAGGGATTTTGTGGTATTTTTATCGCTCGTTTCAATGATAAATGGGGTCCTTTCTTCGGGATGGGATGGGAACGATCCCTTTGCTGGGACAGGCACGATAAGGCCGTCGCATGTGCTGTAACAAATTGTGGAAAAGTTTTCAAGTTGGTTTAAATGCTTATGAGGACATTGAAAGTAAGGAAGATGTGTAGCAGCACTGAAATGCAAATAATGTTACTTTGAAGGAATTTACGGAAGGGAACATTCTCAAAAACATAAAACTGTCTTCCTTTTACAATCAAAAGCGTTCATTTCGACTTGAAACTCATTAACGGATGAGGTTAGCGTCTGTTTGATGATTCAATACATCCAGTAACGAAGGCCGAGATCTTCTGGAACAGAGAAAGTCTTCGATTTGTTTTGTGATGGAATGATTAATGCGACGACACACTGCGCCATGTGGATGTCGTTGGTTGCTGTGCGCTGGCTGAAATCAATCTGATTCATGTTTCCAACGCGCCAAGAAATTCTAAATTGTTATTGATCCTCATTTTCAGCCCAAGTCCAGGGCAAGGGCGGGTAAAGCCGTATCTATGTCAGCGAAATACGACGAGTTCTTCTGGCGTTCGCGTCTTACGTTGGCTTCCCATGCAGTCGTCATGGACGTCGTCATCGTCGTCGCAATGGGAGAGGCCCGAGACCCGCATGTGGGAAGTAAAATGTCATCGATACAAAATTAATGCCACTCCCGAGCTCTGTCGGACGTTATTTGTACCGAACGGTCGCCACATTTCTTTCGCCAGCACAACCTCCACACCCCGAACGATGTACGAAGCGAACGGTGGGTGGTAGGCGCGCATGAAGAGGCTAGAGGGGAAGCCCACCAAGCGAGGACGGAGTTCGGGCCGCGCGAAGGCAGAAGCGAAGAAGCAGAAAAAGTGTTGTGTACATGGTGATAATTAATCTGATTCATAAATCATGCTTTACACGCTGTATATTCATTAAGATAAATGATCCGAGCACGGCGAGATGGCGACCGAGTGTGTGCGTGTGCGTATGTGCTTTGGTGTATGCGAGAAAGATGTTCATTTACAACACCGTACGAGAATTGTACGATGGAAAATGTGTACTCCCCGGACAGGGGCGAAGGAAGCGAAACCAAACGGCAATGCAATTGCAATGATTTTTGCTTGCTTGTGAAATGTGTACGACTGTGGCAGTGCTTGTGAACCCGCCATCAGCTGAGCGACAGAGACATGGACGAGTGCCATGGGCCCGCGGAAACTGGCCAACGGATAAGAAGATGGTGAAGCACACCACACCAAGATGTAACCGAAAGGATGACCTCCATCAAAATGCTAATGCACGTGCGCCCCGGTGCATTGTGATGTGCAGTGCAGTGTGGCGAAGGGGTCGAGCGTCGCAGTCCGTTGACAGCCGGAACTTGTCCATATTTGCGTGCCCGTTCCGTGAATGAAATGCTAATGAACGATGCAAATGGGAGGGATGGGATGCAGCAGCCGATAGATGCGAGGGGGAAGAAGGGAGAGAGGGGGAAACAAAACCGGCTAGTGCCAACAAAACAGCAACCACCCGGCACGAATCCGCTGCTACATCCGAAACGCTCCAAAATGGGTGGCTTTCTGCTGAGCTGGCTGGCCTGAGGTTGTGATGAACAATCTGTAATAGAAGAAACGCATTTCGTTGCGGTATTTTGATGCGACCAAAGGGGGAGTGTCCCTTCTTTGCCCTTGCGATCACTATCCGAACCCAGTTTCAGCGATATTACACACACACATCGCGCGAGTGCGTCCGTTTTGTGCAATCGCGCATCGACTGACTGACTGAACTGATTAATAGATTAGCCGCACCGTGTCCGTGTGTAAGCGCAAGTCACAGGGTTGCCAGAACTCGTTTCTGTGATTTGCATCGCGGCAGTTCAGGGATTTTCCCTTTCAAATGAGGCGGGAATGAAGGGGAATGCATTCATTTATTAGATTTATCAATTGAAACCAGCTTGGCTTCGCAATTTGGTTTACAGAAACGCAGTATTGAAGTTGGCGGTGAGTGGAAGGCTATGCAAATACAAGCAGTATTTGAAAATCAGCTCATATACATAGTTGAAGAAGAAGAAAAAAGTCACCAATAATAGATGCTTGTATGTCACTTAATTTACTGTTTCTGTGAGAGGCAGGCTGTCTCGGATCGCCGGGGTTTTGTTTTATTTATTGTCAGGCTCGTCCATTTGCAGACGATTTTTTTTTGGGATCATTTTTTTTTGGGACATGAATCAGTTTGAAATATTGTAAAGATAAACTATAGAAATTAAATAGAGAAAAATAATCAAAAGTTTTCATTATTATTTTTAAATTATAAAATAAAACAAATGAACATACAGTTCATTGCACTATTTATTATACTTTAAGTTTTTATACTTGTGATAAATTATCACTAAAAAAGCTGGTTGTGATGTACGGATTACCGAAAACCGAGGAGAATGGATAAGCCGTTGTGTCCTTTGCGCCAATCAATTTGCTACTGTTTATTCACTTGTCATTTTTATTTACATAGTTCATTCATAGTTCATTTCATCCTAATCCGTAACTGATCTAATTCAATTGAAACATTTCACCATTTGACACAATTCGTGAAAACTTGCAAGTTCAATTATTCCAATTTTGCAATTAGTTCAATTATTCCAAAACTAACTACAATTCAATGTAATTCAATTTCCAACAATACTATTGCATGTATAAACAGATTTTCATAATTTTTCAATATTGATAGGCTAACTTTACTAATAATAACTGATACACTAACTGTGACTACATAATTTATCATAAAAATTATAAAACATAATTTATTTTTATTTATTTTTTATAACTCTCGGCTCATCTTTAAACACAAATACATTGTAAAATCTCGGTGAATCATTAGTTCCATACTGGCCGCTTTGATGTGTACCATAAAAATGACTCTTGTTACTGTTGCGCTAAGAACATTAAATATTTGAAGAAAGAAAGAATAATAATATTTGCGAACTTTGAATTACGTTTGCTGGAGTTAAAACTGTGTTTGGACTAACTAAACTATAATGGGAAGGTCTAAATTACTACTCTTTATTTCGATTTTTAATTTGAATATTAGATGTTTTCTATCCTTATATTCGAAACGACTCAATGTGTCGTGTTGAATACAGGATTTTGAAATTATTTTGCGAAGTGTGCTGCATATTAGGGTTTGACAGCTGTGACTATTTTTTACTGGCCCAACATAAATTCGTCCAAGTTTACAGTGCGTAACGCGGTCTATCCAACTCAAGCCAAACGAAATGTAAACGAACAATGTTCGGCAGAATGTTTAAATGCTAATTATTTAGTGGATGAAATGAGTTATGGGTTGAACGATTGTAAAGTTTATGTCGTCCTCCCTTTCCCTAAGTCCCTTAAGTTTGTGCATGAAATATGTAAAAGTGTGTAGAACAGTGTAGAATCCATAGAAAAAGCTGCACCTCAACAACCTGTCAAAATTATTGTTGGACGGGTGAAATTAAAATTGGGACAGCACAATTTCGTCGTAGGTGTCAACATTGTGTTTGTAATGGAAAGTTCTCTTATGGCGTTCGTTTTCTTGACAAAATCTAGTCGAGACTATCAGTGCAAATTGTAATTTAGTTCACTATGAAGACTGCGTTTTAATGATACGAAACAAGATTAACGACGCAACGCACTATCACTTCTTATCCTTACAGTAAGATACTGAATGCCCGAAACGGTTTTTAGTATGTGACTCTTGTTATTCTAAACAAAAGTTGCGCGGCACAGCACCGTACTACATGCGTCATTTGTGCCGCAGTGCAATTAGCTCACTGTTCGCTACCATTCGAGGGAAGTGGAACGGGGTGGAAGAGGTAAGGGTACAACCCGTGGTAAAAGTACACATGATTCGATTACACCCTGTGTGTGTCCGCGGCGAATGGGTTTGGGTTTCGGTTGCGAAAAATTCCAACACCCCGCGAGTGCTGCGCGCACATTGCTGTTTGCCGTTGCTGCAGGCGTGAGTGTGACTTTGGCATTTGCTTTTCTGTTCGTGCAAAGACCACACCGACCGAAACTTTCGCTCTTCCATTCCCTCTCCCTTTCTGCACGGTTTCCCCCATCTGCACGGTGCTAATTATTTCGTGCCACATCAGGGGCCATTGCAGCAACAACGAGAGCGTTTGCCAAATAACAATCATTTTAGACACCGTGTCAACCAACTCAAGCGAACGACCGACCGCACCACACTCGGTCCCGATCCGTACAAAACCCAACCCCCTCCCTTTCGCACATGTAAACGAGGTTAAGCAAACAAAAAGTGGTCAAACAAACATTAGCGCTTTGGACTGGCGCGACACTCGGAGGGAGGGCCAAATGTGTACAGAGGCAGAAGCGGCCGCAGCGCGAAAAAGGGCCACAAGCACACCGGGAGACCGGGGCCGCGACAGCACATTCCATTGCCATTGACCATTGTGCGACTCCACACACCCGTCAAGAAGTTGCATGTGAGCGTGAGAGTGCTTGCAAAAGGGGAAGAACGGCCAACGAAACGGATCCTCGTTCTGTGTCCGGGGTCAGGCAGGGTGCAATTGATGAATTAGTCAATCGATTTTCTGCAGGTACCATTACCCGATGCATCGTCGTTCCCTGTCCTCCGCCCTTGGCCAGCTGGCTGTTCTGTGCGAAATTTCCGACAGACGAAGAATTGCGTCGGTTCACCAGAGAACGGTGAACGTACAAAAACCAACCCATCTTCCCCAGCTCGGGTAAACACAATACCAAACTCCGACCAACGCAGCAGAACCCGAGGCCCGCCGGCCTGGCGAGGGGTTTTTCAAAGATAATCATCCTTTTCCGCTGGCGGGCGAAAGATAAATATTTACAAACGGTCCGCGCGGCCCCGAACCTCCCTGCCGGTGACGCGGACTTCCCTCATTCACCCCCTTCACGAGAGCCTGCGAGAGCCGGAATTCGATCCGTTTCGTCTTGGCAAACACACAAAGCCGCCGCGCGTCCCTTTCCATTGCCGCCGCCTCTTCTTCTCACCGGGTCCGGGTGATCCCGGTGCACCTTTCAATGGCGGGAATGCATTCTTCCTCCTCCCGGGGGCCAGACAGGAAAAGGTTAACACGAAGCAGTTAAGCCATTTGCTGAATGCTGTTTTCCTTCACTATCTTTCCTTTCCGCGCGCTTATTTGCTTCCAAAAAGCATATTTACCCTTTTATGAAGCGAACGCCTCACGTTCACGTTCTTGGCGGCGAGATTTGGAGAATGCGCGTTTTCGGTTCCGTCGTGTCGTTGTTTTCTTTTTCCAGCAGGATTTTTTTTTGCTGCTGCTGGTCTCGGTCGGGCTTTTCTTTCCCTTCACCTTCGCGCGCGCCCTTCGTTCCTGCTCCGAAATGCTCTCGAAAAAGATCCAAAATCAATAAATGAATGTTTAATGAGAGTTAAATTTTCAAATTGTACAACCGTGAGCGGGTAGAAGTCGGAGTGTTGGCGGTGTTGGTGTTATTTTTTTTCCTTTTTCCTCTCCCCATGCACCCGCAGAATAGGAAATATGAGCAGAGTGGTTATTGTGGCCGCCGACGGTGGCTAAATAAAGGGCACGGTGTACGGAATAAGGAGGAAACTAAATATGCATTTTCCAAAGCATTAAATATTTATGCAGACACGATCGAGTGGTTTCGGGATCAGGGTTTCGGTTTCCCGTTGCTCGGTGGTTTGCTTTTCCAAAATGCATTCGATCGGGGACTGTTTTTCACCATCGCGAGGTGGTGCTTCGGTGCCGTTTGGGAGGCGGTGGTGCGGTTTGCAATGCAAGTAGTGCGCCCAACAGTCGGCAGCTATTCTGGCGAACACTTTATTCGAATTCGTAGCAAGTTTATGAAGGGTTTGTCCGTGTAAAACTTGCTACCAACCAAACCCATTCTGTAGGCGGGTGTGTGGTGCAACAGCGTAAAACCGCAGCTCAAAGCTAAAAAACTGTCGATTCGCGTGAATGCTCAGCGGCGATTGTCTGTGCTGGTTTCGATCTTGCATTACGGTTCAATCTTTGTTGATGCGGGTTTTGTGTAACCGCACAGCATATCGGGGTTCACGCAGTGCGATAAATTAGAGCCACAACCAATCGGACTGAATACAGGCAGTACTAGCTGCTGTTGATACAATTTATTACTGTTTTCGTATGTCGCAAAATAAATTTTAATTCAGACATTTTTTCTTTTCGCGGAATCGTTTGATCAGGCGTTTGAAACAGAAAAAGGTTAGTTCCGTATCGGACATGGATCCGAATATACCGTGTCCCTATACGTAGACCTGACTTCCTGCAATGGGAAATCAATATACCACTGAAAGCCAAGCCCCATCAGTGATACAGGCAACCCGGCCCTTTGCCGACACTGGTTGTTAGGATAAATACGAAGAAGAATATGATTTTAAACTTTATGCTAGACTTAGTCATTGTCAGCATATCCAGCGAGCATTTTAATCCGGAGCTCTCATCTGAATGGGAACACTATAAACACGAATTTCAATTGCTATCGGGATCCTCACGAGTGCGTGGGCTGTAAAGCGTAAGATATACATATAATCTTGACTTTACTGTTTCCGCCTGTTTTATTTATTTAATAGGAATTTTTGAAGAGTCAGAGTTATAAAAAAGATGTTCCCAGAATACTAGCAAGTTAGATAGACTCTAATGTTAGCAAGGTCAAGGTTATATAAAGAATAGCTCGTAGTTAATTTGATTGTTGTGTTAACTTGTTTAAACCTTTGACTTTTTCCACTGGTACATTGATTGAATCATATTGCAAATCAAAAGGCTCGTTATGAAATCAAGTTTTGGTCATTAATTGGATAGGAGATGAAGACTGCTCTCTCTATTATAAGAAAACTGTTGGTCCTTCTGAGTATCGATCACTTAAAAATACTAGGTTTTCTATTTAAAGATTTCTCACCTGATAAAGATCGAAACCTTTTGATGTGTGTTCTGTGTTTTGTGTTAAAATATAACTCCAAGACTAAAACTAATCAAGTTTTGATTGAGTTAGCATCTACAATACTGAAGGATAAGGGTGGATTAATCAATGCTGCAGATAGTAAATAGCTGCAATGAATATTCCTATACATAGATTCGTTGTAATTAATGGATATTTGTGAACAGAGTTTGGAGTTTAGATACCATCATTCGAATTGTTGTGGAATCAAAATCTTCAGGGTGGAAATGTTTGTTATCATGTGAGAACTTTAGTTAGGACTAACTATCCGACTGCGAACTCAAAAAGTCTCGAAAGCCTGAATAGGCTGGCATGTTTGCATAAGACGTTAGGACAAGTAGTAGAAGAACAAGCAGACGTGGATTAGAAAATAACTCAGTTAATGGTTATCCTAAATTGCATGAACGCTTGCTATAAACAGTTACCGTATTTAATCAAAAGAAGGTATAGTTCTTTACTTTCACATCCATCCGATCAAATATTTGAATTAAAAGCTCTGCAAAACTAATTGAAAAGTGCTCACGTAACAGTTCTCGGCGAAGATACCATTGTTGCCTCTGATCTAAGGCCGAAAAGAGAACTTCTTCCGTGGTCTGCCCCAGTGCGCGCGCGTATGTTAGTAAAAATAATTTCACATAATTCATGTGCTCTGGCTGTAACACCTACTAATTTATGTTCTCTGCTCTCCGATAACGCGCGTTTGCAGGATCGTCCCGGGTGCCATTGCGAGTACCGCCCACACACAACCGCCGCGGACTGCGTGTTGGAAGTCGAGCATCCTAGAAGGTGAGTAATGACGGTTGGCTACATCGTTCAGCTGTTATGTAAAATCGTCTACGAGATCCTCCGACCCGCCGAACGACGAACCGGTGCGCCACTGACCACGGCAGCAGCAGGTCTGTGTGTAATTTGCTCCTTCCGCAATCTTTCCCGTGCCATCTTTGCTCACCTTTCGCTCCCCTAGTTTGTCGGGTCCATCCTCGATCGCTGCTGCTGCTGCTGCTGCTGCAAGCCCCCTATAATCAATTTCAGATATTTAATGCCCACCCTCGGGACGCCAACTACAGGGAAACTGTTGGTGGAAATACGAGTGGATGTTTTTTTTCGCGTAGAGGTGGAAAGTCAAGAACGTGGCGGACACATTTCGTCTTCAATCAAGCGGCAATAAATGAAATGAAGCGACCACTGACCACCACCGACCGACCGAAAGAGTGAAGCAGCAATTCTTCTTCTGCGCAGCACTTCCTCAATCCTCGCGGCGCTCGTTTGGCGGCTGAGAAACAATCACTTAAAACCGCAAAACTAAATTACCCCTAGCCCCCATGGCCACGCACTACGCAGGCCCCAGTCGGGGCTGCCTTTGTTGCTTCGGGCGGCATACACCGCATCTAATTGACTTCCTGTCGTTGGAAGGGACGTGTCCGAGGCTTTTGATTCGATTGCGATCGTTGCGTTTGCACACCGGGAAGTGTGTATGTGTGTATGTTTTCTTGCTTTTGTTTCTGGGTAGTTACAAAAGTCCACTCTTTCCACAGGCCAAAGCGACAGCCAAATCAAGCCGAACGCGGTTTGAAGGGTTGTAAGTAATAAAAGAAAAAGCTAAAAATACTTACCCAAGATAGCGCGAGAACCATGTTGATGGACAAACAGGCGGTAGGGCAGGGTTCGTGCAAACCCTTGCCTTGACGCAGTATGACAAGTGGTGTAAATAAATAAAGTCATAAAACGAGTCACAACTCGGCTAGTTGTGAGTGAACGCGGTGGTTCTCAAAAAAAGAAAACCCGTGTCGCTGCCGTTACGCACGCTATGGCAATCACTTGCGAGTTTGACGCAGAGTGTGTGCGGCTACAGTTCATGGAGGTGCACGCTTTGAATGTGTTTATTTCATGGCACTTCGAGTTGGTCCGGAATTGGTGCTTGGGAAATGGAGCAGGTGTGTGGAGGAACACTCCAGCCGGACACAAAACCTAAATTGTCATGTTTTAGCTTTTAGCAAATGTGGAATGAGACCTCGAGACACTCTCGATCAACTATCGATTTACACGCCACAGTACACACACACACACACACGCTCCCGTGACGCTGGTGGACCTGGGGGCAGACAACAGCTGTAATCGGAACCAGGATCAAACTGTCTTTTTGCTTAGCATAAGAACGGGGCCGCGCATGCAAATCGATCCGAGGCTGGCCATGTCACCGTTGAGATTTAAGTTTCACCCGAGTAAGGGCCAGGCATACAGCCGTCAGCGTAAACTTGGTAGCGCATTTGCATTGTTAGCACAGACCTCTGTAATGTCGTCGTCGTCGCCATGGTTGAGCTGAATAGAATGGGTTTTTTTTCTATTGTGTGCGCCTTCGTCGCTAATCATGCCGTACCGTTCCGTTTTTCTTCCGTTAACCGGCTTAAGGGTTTGCATTTGGCTGGCGTAGCGATTACACAGCATTGTTTGGTATGCGTTAAATGTTTTGTGTTAGTCTGTTCGTGCACGTTGAACCTGGTTAAATATATTAAAGTATGCTCGTTGTTTTGTTTTATTATTATGAATATGCTTACAAAACACTTGTAACATGATTCATCTTACATTTTGCCCAACGAATATAGGTAGTATTTTACAGCATTATGATGCCCTTGTGTGAAACTTTCAGCTGTTTTACTTCCACGATAATTGCTCTGCATTACAAATTAATCATGGCAATAAAATACAGTGCTACGAAGAAGAGAAGAAAAAAAACGAACTTAAACATCTATTTTTTGTTTCCTTCAACTCGCATTTTTCCCCCTCAATGAGCTACTTTTCATCGAACAAACGTGTGGCTGTGAGGGGCAGGGTTTTTTTCTTCTTCTCGCTCTCTCGATTTTTTGTTATGCCCTGATCATCGTGCCTAAGTTTTACGGTTGAGTGAAAACAGACTTGAAACATGTTAATGTTCGCTTTAATCATGCTTTGTTATTGCTGTTGTTTTTTTCTACCTTGATCGAAGCAACTTTTTCATTGTTCAAACTTCCAGTTTGATTAAGGCCACAAGCCCCGTAAGCTGATAGTAGGAGAATGGAGGTTTAAAACCGTGAAATAAATCATGCCGCTCAAAATGTATCAACATTCGAGCGAGTGCTGCTAATCAATCGTAATTTCGAATGCTATCAAAACGCGAGAGCAGGAAGTGCAGGGCCGCGCATTTGATTAATATGCCGAGAGTCGTGTCGTGTGCTTCACATTAACGACCTGTGCTAATCTCGCAGCCGATGGTGATGTGTTGTTACAAAAATAGATCGAATTGTCGAGGCCTTTTGTTGTTTGACGGTTTGTTTTTGTTTTCTTCCCATGGAAGCTTTCATAAACCTTGTCATTTGCGTCTAGAAATTTCATATTTGTACAATCAACCAAAATCTTCTCCATCAAAGTTTTCGCCCAAGCTGAGTCTTGATCTATTTCATCACAGTTTCTTCGACAAACAGACACAGAGTACAAGAGCCGTGACAAAAACATCACGATTCTTCCGTGACGAGTAGTTGGACATACTCACACCCCTAATTATACGAAATTGCCGTGCCGTGCAATGTCCCGAGCGAGGTAAGAGACCATATCGCACCGTTCGGGTGGTTCGGTCCGGAATGCTAATGGCCGCTAATGACACCGGGGCACCCAGAGATTTAAAAAAGTTAAATGAAGCGATAATGTTTTATGGATCCGTTTTTACGCGCCCCAGCAATGGATGCGATGCTTGGTGGGCTATGCGGCAAGTAAACAAAATTCCGTTTGTTGCGGTCAGTGTTGCGCCAGTGCATTCACACCACAGAAGAGTCGGCCATCCGTCGCCGTGTGTATTTGTTTCGTTCCGTTTCTACAGGAGGGGATCTTCTAGCTTAGGGCCAAGAGGTTTCTAGAACGCTGCGGATGTCTCGTGACATTTGCGTATCAAGGCTCAACGCACAAAAGAGGGTTGCGCACGAGGCCTCACAGCGAAAGACATAATCGAACGTTCAAAACCACTGATCCCGTCCCGTTGGTTGACGCTAATGAGCTTTGATCGATTTTTCCCTGTCATGAGTTTGCGGGGAGCTAGAGCCCGGGACGGTGGGAATTGACCACACGGCAGACGGACCGCAGTGGACGACGGTGGCTTAGGTTAAACCCACGGGCCCCGGAAGCACACAAAACCCCGATGAGGCGGGCCCCCGATAGTAGGGTAGAAGTTGAAATGCCTGTGATGGATTATGATGTCAGCAATGATTGAGTCATGGCCGAAGTCCCCGCCGGAACGAATGGGTTGGGAAATGGTCCAGTCCAGAGCAAACCCGGGCTGGATGAGCTGTAGGGTTTTGAAATCAAATAAACCAGAATGATTAAGTGATTTACGCGGTGCTGCAGCTGGGAGTTTATGACGCTTAGTTCATTACGGGCGGGTGTTGAGGAGATAAGGCGGCAATTTGATGTAAGATCGATTTTTGCGCTATAATGATCGATATTTATTACGTGTTTTTTTTTCATTCCCCGACATCATTCTCTAAGTTTTATGACATATTGAATCAAGAACTCTGAAATTTAGAGTTTTTTAGTTTACCAATTTACACGTGTTAAATGTATGCTTTGCTCCATAGCGAGGCCATGGTCATACTAAGGGTAAGGTTGAAAAATATTTTTGTTACGCACGTGTTTGTCTCTTATCAGCTGCCGGAAAGCTTTGCCCGCTAATGCTTATTAGTATCATTAACGTTAAGCAGTTTGCGACAGGGCAACGAGGAGGATACCGCAGCTATGCGTGATGATGCACCCTTAATGCCTTAATTCCATTTGCCCGCTACCGGGGCTGCATTTCGTTGCCAGACTTGGAACGGCCAGGGGATTCCATACCAAAAGTCGGTAGCTCAAAATTGGTCATGCGTGTGTTGCGCGAGGCTACGGAGTAGATCGGTCTGTTTGAGCCAGTCTTAACAACGGGCAAGGCAACAGAAGTAAATGCCGCCGTCTTATCGCCCCGACGTATATCATTAGATCTGACGACAGATTAGGCAGGGAGACAGGGATACAAGAAGAAGTGGCAAGACGAGAAGAGGAATTACGTGAAGGACTGGTCCGACGATTACCTGAAAATCCTTCTGCACTCAACCGGTCGGTAGTAATGCCGCCTTCGATGCGTCTGGCTCATTAGTCGAAGATAGCGATAGGAGTGGAATGGTCATGTTTGGTTACTATACTTGGAGATAGGTTTAGTTTTACTGGTTTGCTGTCTGTTCTCCAGGGCTCTAATCTGGTACTTTTTTCGGGCAAAACACATTACCTGTGGTGGTGGTTCAATTAAGGACCGAGGTACAGATGATTTCTATTTGGGAAGTTTACTTCCGGTCTTATCGACTTCCTTGCCTACTGATAACGTTTTATGAGCTGTAAATCTAACGAGATGTACACAAGAGATTGCAAGGAAGTTGGTTTAGGCTTAGCGTGGACCGGCTCTTTGAACCGAACAGTAAACCGGTTTTGGTAATGAGTGCATGACTAATCTGGGCGTTAAAATATGCGCCTAATCCTGGGAATGTGTGTTCCCATTGCAAAGCTGGATCGGTTGAGTATCGTGATAAGCGAACAATCGGAGGCTTAGTGAACGTAATTTCCCTTAGTCCTGTCTAACTCCATGTTGATAAGCTGGACTTAAAAAGTGGGACTAGTAATTTTAATAACATGTACTTCTTAGTATCTGAGTTCCTGCGGTATCCTAATCTGACACCTTTCATCGCATAGTTTTCTCATCCTTTTTAGATCTCCTAAAGGAGGGTATTCGATTACTCCGCAATGAATGGATTTAATGATAAGTCTGTGGTTTGGTGTTTAATTTCTCAGTGCCTTCAGCTTAGACGCACTGTAAGTTCTGTAATGGAACTCAAAGCCTCTTTTGCTCGAGGGGAGATGGATACCCAGTTGGAAGTTGGATACCACGCAAGCTAAGTACACATTCCTCCTGGGAACACAAAGGGCTGCTACAGACAGGGGTATCCAATCTCCCTTTGTGATTAGATACGCCTCCGGTGGCGGATTTCGATCCGCGAATCGATTTTTCGATTTCCTCCACCCCTTGTCTAGAACGAAATGGCTCGAAATGAAGAAACGCTGACCGTCCCGCCTTGGAGAGCACTGTTGTTTGATGGCTATCCCCATTCGATCGTCGTACCTGCGACGACCGCTGCAGGGCAAAGGCGCTTTATTGTGACGAGCCGGATCGAATTCGAACGGTTCGGTTCGAAAAGGGAAGCTTAATCAGCACGACGTGAAGCAAAACGCCAGGAAACGACTTTTCAACTTTCAAACCTCCGCGCTCATCCGCTGGGAGTCTCAAACAGACAGACAGAGAACGCAAACCAGGTGTATTTTCGTCCGTTTCACCTCGCCTGTGGTTGCCGTTTTTGGTTTTCCTTCTCGGTAGGAAAGTTTAATCGTGAAACCTAATCTTATACCTTCGCCTACGCTCGCCGGTATTTGTGTGGCACGTTAAGGGGCTTACCAGCTATTGTTCTGCGAGAGCAGCGGAAGTTTAGTTCAGTCGTTTGTTTGCGTCTTTTGTGCTGGTGGATGGAGGTGAGGGTAAATAGTTCTCCTCTGGCGGATGAGCTCATGGGGGAACGTCGTTGTGTGTAGCTTCTTTCAAACGGCTGCACAAGAAAGTGGATGCACTGACGTTACATTAACTGCTGATGACTACATAAGGTTCAAGAGGGTTTTGTGTAAGAATCAACCGTGGTACGGCTAGTAGCGATTCTACGTAGTCAACTGTAGTACGACTGACTCCTGTGTTTAAAGACCATCATATAGCACTTTTTCGAAAGTTTGGAGGTTTCTTATTCATTTTGTAATAAACACTATTAACTGCTTGAACATGTATTTGAGATTCGTTGAAATATAGCTGAAAAATATTATCTCACGAATTTCCCATCTTCTAACTTTTAACATTGACACTACTGCCAGAGAGAATTAAGAACATACATATTTTTGGCATAATATCAAGGAACACAGCTAATGCTGTATCTAGTCCAATTTAATCTACAACATGATGAAACTGAGTCATAGCTTACTTGTGAATGGTATGTGTAATGTTATTCAATTATGTCATTTAATCATCAATTAATTAATTATGTCATTTAAAATTGAAGTCTTTGAGTGTAATTTCGTTTGAAAGGGCCAACAAGGACCATTAAACTAAATAATTCCTTAGAGCTACTTCCTAACTCATGTCATACTACTATGAAAATGGAAATGAAAAGAGTCTAATATGTGCAAATGTACCATTCGTTTAGTGAAAATCATGAGAATTATTGCATTCGTTGAACAATTTTATGTTCTTATCAAGACTAATTAGTTAGTGTTTCTTACCACATATATGTTATTTTTATTTAGATTGATTTCATACACAAGCAACATTAGAACTTGGTGTAAGCTCATTAGGTACTCAATGCATGTTTTTCCTTGACACGTAGAGTCATGAAATGTCTTGAGAATGTTTTTTCGTGAATATTTAACTCAATATCCCCTAAGCCTAAAGATTTAACAATGACGATTGAATAAACGATTTCATTGTAAAACATTCCACCAATTTTAAGGAGATTGTTGTGGTTCAGTTTCCGTAGACTTAACCCATAACAGCAAGCATTGCAAGCAAACAAACAAAACACTATCCATCCAAAGTTGGCAGTACATGTCTCTCTCCCTTTTAAGTGCTTTTTGCACTGAATTTATTTCGATCGCTATCGCATCCATCAATCGATTACCGGGCAGCATAATACACGTCGTGAATGGAGCACACATCACAGGGGATTGGTCGGTCGTGGGAAGGGGTGTAGGTGAGGGTGATGGTAAGCGGCCGGGAGTTGTTATGTGTGAGCAATGCTTGACTGGGTCGTAATAAATTCACCGACCTATCTCAAGATAAACTGTCGTATATGGCGTTCATTGGAAGAGGGAGGTAGGAAAAAAAGAAAGAAACATACACAACACTCTCCCTGATACGATGAATGCAACGAATCACCGGACGCGCACCCGCCACTCACGACGACGAGGGCATCATGAGAAATCGGAATGAAAAAAAAAGAAACACAACAATCCCAAACAACTAGCGGAATGAACATAAACAACAACGCCGGTGCTGGGGTTGCCTGGCAACGATACGATGCGATGGTTGATGGGGCAGGATGATGTTGGAGAGCAAAACGCGAAAAGAATCACCAAAACAGAAATGAAACGAAGAACAACATCTCGCAGTCTCGGACGGACAACAAGCAGCCAACATCGTGTCTCGCGCCATGCTGCGGCTTTGGGGGGCTTGAAACGTTAAGCAACACACACACACACATACTCTCGAGCACATAGTAACACATGCTGACACACAACGCAGACCACTGGTGGCGTAGTGGACGGAGTGAATAGAAGTAAAGGGGCTGGTGGTTGGGTGATGATGAGCGGTGAGGGGCGAGGACAGGTCGAGATCAAATTAAGGCAGATATGTGTTAATCGTCGTTAATGGTTAATGGGGGTAATTTTATTTCCATTCTTCGACGACGCCACCGTTGTCTTTATCGTGAGACGGTGGAAAATGTAAGGGATTGTAAGAGAAAGAGAGAGACAGAGAACAGTATATACTGTTCGTGTGTAAAAGGGAAAACAGAGAAACCCGATAATAAAATGACAGTAAAATGGTTAGAAAATTTGCTTCTGTTGCCGCATTTACAATAATTTTATACTTCCCATGCTGGGTTACCGTTTTTTGTGCGCTCCTTTTTAACCTTTTCATTATTTTGATTGTTTCGCCAGCTGGTAAAATATTGCGCTTTTGTAAGTGGTTTCAGAAAACTGCAGGTAATAAAATCCAATTAGGTTACACGAAATACCAAAAAGAAGACAAGCTTACAAATAATATTTAATGGTAATTTGTTCGAAGGATAATCATTGTTAAATGCTATGGCTATTAAATGTTTCAAAAATTATTTAGTGAAAAAGAAAATGAGTACTAACCCACCAGACCAACAAAGGATTACGTGCTTGAAAAATAAAAGACGATTGCCAACAAAAAGACTCCATCAGCGGGCTCGTCCGGGAATTGAACCCGGGACCTCTCGCACCCGAAGCGAGAATCATACCCCTAGACCAACGAGCCGGTCGAGTGGTGCGGCTCTTATTATGCTACAGAAATCGAGGCAAGATACACAGCTGCACAATTCGAACGTCATACTAAAAGAGAAAGTACAAATCAAAGTATAATTGGAATTAAAGTCAAGTCTGCATTCGTGGTACGAAAAAATACAACGCCATCCATGCTTTTCTAATGTCTGGAATGAATTTCGAAGTCCATACCATTGCGTATTGTTTACAATTCGCAACGTGTTGTTAGATACTGTGGGACCAGATGTTGATTGTTGTGCAGCGTCATGCGCAATAGTTGATTTAATCTCTCCGATGTTTCTATTTCCACGAACATCCACGTATTAAAGTATCGTTGTGATTGCAAACTGTGCAAATTCGCAGAATCCGTCTTTACAATCCGGAGTTTTGAATTATGTTTGGATGAAAACTTTTCCGTAGAATTGAAAATATTATGTTTCTAGTTTTTACCGATAGAACAGTGTTTTCTGCTTTCTGACGTGTCTCCCCGGGTTGGAACTGCAGACTCAATAGACCGGAATGGAGGGGAAGTCCAACGAATGGAATGAAATGGCGCTTCTTTGTTTTGGACGCTTGAAAAAGTAGAATGTCACAAACATCCAAAGCATATCTAGCATAGTTCTGGGAACGAGGACGATATAAAGGATGAATCTTTCATAACTTTGCTGCGAGCCGATTAAACATTCATGGCGGAATAAAAATGTGTTTTCAATGGAACTTTCGTTCTGCAGGGTAGCGATAGGGATTTGAAAAGCTTTGAAATTCTAGTCTACACGTGACAAACGTGTTGTTTATCTAGCAATGGTTCGCTGTAGCTTGATTTTCATTGAATATTTCGCTGTGTAAAGTTTAAACGTAAGCATTTTTAGTTTATGTAATATATGACAATCTTTCTACTTTCAATTCGTTTATTAAATTTATTCTATTACAACTCTTTCGCATGGTTTTGCGAATTACTCCTCGTCCCGGCCCATCAACGACGGGGTAACAAACTTTTGCAACAAAAATGCCATTCACAATGAATATGGTGAGTTGTAATAGCAGCGTAGGGGAAAGGCCATTATTACAATGTCGCACGAAACTTACAACAGGTTCTGTTCGGTGGGTTAATGTTTTTCGATGACAATGCTCGACACTTATCGACCCGCACACGGAGGAGCATCTCTGTCCGCTGCGGGCGTGTGCCCGGGCAACCAGACCCACCCGGTGTCAAGTGCGCACTCGTTTGATGGATCTGGTGGGACCGGCTGACAGAGGCAACCAGAGCAGCGAAACCAGTGTGCCATTAAACTGACAGATGTTACGGTCGGTAATTAATCCACGTCCTGGGCAGAGAACGATAATTACAATTTTGTGCTGAAATGTGCGCATCGTGTTGTTCTTGTCGCTGGGGTCGGAAAACCATCATATATCCTGTCGAGAAGCCTGGGGGCTTTCGGCCCTTCGACACACACACACACACACATCACTGGTCGGTATCGTGTCCCGGTCAATGTTCAGTGTTTCACTGGTTTGAAGTGCAACCAAGCATTGGTTGAGGAAGCGGGCCAGGGATTTTTTTTCGGTGGGTAATAATTTCTGCTTTCAATGATTCTGAACATTCCCGGTTCGTTTTGATTGAGGCAATTACCTGCAACCGGTTCCTGGCGGGCGTCTGTCACTTTTTCGATCGTTCGGAGGGCTCTTTGACGTGCTTTCCAATGGCGGTTGTCATCATCAGGTGAGGAGGTGATGATTTTAAATCGGGTCGGGAGATAGCTTACACAATTTGTCAGGTTTGCTTTATTCGTTATCAAAGGAGTTAGGAAAGCAAAAGCAATTTATTTTATTCATGATATTAAAAACAGATCTTTTTGGCTATACGCCGGAACATGTACAAAACACAAGCAATTAATGATAGCAACTCACTCCTCACTTGTACCAAAGTGGCATTATTTTTTGCCAACGCACGCCAAACGCGCTTGTTCAGCGTCATGTTCAGTGTGCCAACGTTTACCCCGCGAAACTTCAGCTTTGATGAGTACTTCATGGTGTAGGTAAGGATACGTGTGCAAATAGTTTTAAATCGACCCCTCAAACAGTCAACATCCGGGCGGAGCGTAAACTCAATCCAGTACGACGAATCAAACCCGTGCAGAATAATTTCCCCTTCCGAAAAGCATGCGTAAAATTCCATTCTTGCAAAGAACAGCGAAGGTATAAACTGGATATCACTGGCACAGTCTACCATTTCTATCGTGACAGTGGGTTTCGTTCGCTTCACGCAACTAATTAAGCAGCCCGACGATAAGGGAGGAATGTGGATGTCCATGTACCCGAGCAAAGGAGAGCTGATATGCGTCACCTTGCTGCAGAACTCGAAAGGTTTGTACTGCATCAGGAAGGTACCGTTCGTCGATTCCGGGTCGCATAACTTTTCGGTCTGGAGCGAGAGATCTATCACCGTTAACACTATCAGAATAGTATAGAACATCGTGAGTGTGTCCCACTACCGACTGGCATTCGTTAAGTAGATGTTAGTTTGATTTATAGAGAGCATAGACTGATGTCCTTGTGTCGTGTGAGGTGTGTCTCTGGGGTGTAATTTTGTAAGTACCAAAAAGCACTTAAATTGCTGGATCGATTGTCTGACTTGATTTCAAAAATAGTGTTATAAGCATTAGAAGCATAGCTGAGAATGAGTATAGTGATAATAAAATGTCATGCAACTTTATCCCAGCTCACGTGTTATTACGCGTTACCCGACATTCATCTTTTTCAAGACGGTTGAGGATTTTTGTTATGCTTTTTATTGGTTGATATAAACAGTTTTTGGAGTATTACGTACACAGGAATAAATAATTGGATATTTGTTTAATGGTCTTTTATTGTTCAAATGGCTTTTTTGATACATGAGGAAAATATGATATATACATGTACAGAAACAACAAAACAAGTACTGATATTTTCAGATTACTACATAAGCATCTAGCTCGGTTATTAGCGACTTCGTATGCGTATGGCTTCCAACTCGCTTTGTTGATGTTAAACTTGCTAACACCGATTGCAATGTGATTAAGCTCCGTATCGTAACTTGTGTAGTATGTTTTATAATACCGGAATATGATCATACACGACTCTGGCCGCTTGTGGCGCAAACAGTTTAAATCTGGCGTTAGCGTAAACTCGATGAAACGAATCGTATTATCCGCTCGCAGTATAATTTCTTCGTCCGTGTAACAGGTGAAAAATGTCATATCGCTCAGCGTGATTGGAAAGTGCATCAATTCATCCTCACCGTTGCAATTGTATAATTCAATCCTAACTGCATCGGCAGTTCTGTTGACACAACCGACTGTGCACCCGAGACGGCCGGGTTGCACATACGATACGTAAAGGGTAGAACGCGAAACGCGAAGGTTGGACACCTTACCACAAACGGCAAATGGTTTGAATTGGGCGACAGGCCACCCGCCCAGATACTGGCGCAGACAGCAAAGGTCCCACATCGTTTCCGTGCCGGAACAAAGCACCAGTGTGCCGGAGAGAATGGTAAGGAAGAATGGTAGCTTCATTACTCTGTAGCAATTGGTGATGTACTGAGCAAGTAGCGAATAAGCTGGAGAAGTTTATACCGTCGGAAGGAAGCATATCTTCAGAGGCATATCTCAAGGGATCGATTAGGAAATAAGTGCTGTAAGACAGTTCGCGTAATCCCTACGTAATAGTTAAACGTATAATATCTTCATTGTTATATGCATGAGAGCCTCAACAATGAAGTCTTGATGTAAATGGACAGCTTGTGTGCCTTACTTTTGGTGAATATTTCAATCGGATTTGAAATTCTTTCCCTAAAAATTATAAGGTTTTATATTTTAAAGTAATTTCTGTATTTATTGCGTTGAGAATAATGTTTTTGTTTACGCGTGTGTATGCTTGACGCATCGAAACACACAAATCATCAAACTTATGACCATCATTACATCCGAAAAGTGTCTTAATTTTAGTGCATTATTTCTTAAACCCATTTTCCAAATGTTTTTGTTGACGCCGAGGTCCATGTTACCTTTTGCCCGGAATTGTCTGAGCTCGTCCAGCGATTCAAACTGCATTTCATACTTCGTTATACGTATGCAAACAACGTTCGCACGTTGTAGACAGGTAAGGTTCGGCTTGAGGTGTAGCTCGATCCGCTGCTTTCCGTGCTGCCCTCTAGTAACAAACAGTTCATCCGTGTAGTCCACCATGAACTCCATGTCAGTTAAACTGATCGGCAGGGTGAAGGAGTCCGCACCCTTGCCGCACGCATAGATGCCGATGCGGAATGCGTCATTCGTTTTATTCACACAGCCGATAGCGCACTGTGATTCGTTCAGGCCCACATTTGTTATGGTATTTTGAGCATCCTGCTCGGTGAAATTCGTTAAGCTGCCGCACAGGGAAAACGGGGAAAAAAACTCCACATATTGTCCGGAAAGGATGGTGCTGTACGAGACGCGACTACCTTGGTACGTGTCAGCCAAAGAGGCCGAAGATAGTAGCAATAGTGTTGGCAACAGTAGCAACTTCATTCTGGTTATTCACATTATGGAACGCTGGAAAGCACGGCAAGAGTATTATATATGCTTTTAAATGCTTCGAATACTCACCCCAGGGAATAATTTGTGTGGTACCATCGACTTTTTTTTTTTGGTAATTGTTTCTAGTTCCCGTTTGTGACTCAGATCGAAAATTGGTATCAAAAATACTTTAATGGCAGTCATTTGAAACAATAAGTTTCGTCATCAAATCGTTAATTCAACTCTGAACTGATATCCATACAGACATGAACTACGGTTATAAGTGCGCTGCTAATGGAATAACATTATACAAGTAAAATTGCGACGTTTGAGGACGTGTTTTAGTATTTCCTGAATAAAATTACCATTTTTCGAAAACTGCTCGTCAAGCACGGGGTTTACTTTATTATGTTTTGTTTGCGGCCCAACCCGCTCAGTGCGCTTTAAGTCTGCTTCATCCAGTCGTAAGCAATACTGGGACACAATAAAAAATCCTGGATGGTAATAGGATTATGCCAATAGCTCTTGACGATGGTGTTGTGTTCAGCATATCTTGGCAGCGTGGCATCATCTTCCAAGAGCAAGGGTTGGCAATCACGGATAAACTATGCACAGGGAACGGTGGTGTATAATGCTCGACAGAATTGAGAGCTGAGTAAAATAATTTATTCAAATTACCCATAAATTATACTTTATCTTCACTAGCTTGTCCGGTGAAGCGATGCGGCTGCACGGGATGGTAAAAAGACATCCGTACAGGAATCGCAGTATCGATCGCCGTTCGTCGAGGCTGAAGGCCAGATAGTGTGCAGTAAAAGAAGTATCATGTAGAAAATGTTGTGGCCTTGCTGCCGAATCCAGTTGCTGACACATAGCGATGGACGATGAAAGTGATCTATCAATAGATCAAGGGAAAGGTTCGGGATCGCATGCAGTAAACCTGGTTGGAACTAGGTGCAATAAAAGTAGCAATGAGCATTGGATGTCCTCCTAACTAAGCCAAAGCACGTTTACGATCCGTTTGGAGTAATCGTTCTAATAGGCAAAATCGATACGTTTCCATCCCTCTTCTCTGCCACGGCGAGGATGTTGCCATCACTCTTTTATTCGGAAATGTACTCTCATTTGGCTGAGGAGAAGTCGCGCATTAATTCCTAATCCCCACCATGGCAGAGCGCAGGACGTGTGTGTGTGGGGAGGGACACATTTATCTCGACTGTAAACTGTGTGAGCCGCGCGATTTAGATGATGACGTTAGGTGAAGCGCACATTCTAAATGCGGTCGTTAAGGGCTAAGGTGGTACTGGGTTTCTGGTGGGCTGGATTGATTGTTTGGAGCTGAGCTTACGTTCTTTTTTTTTATTTAAACTTTAAGATACGACAGCACCTATCTATCCAGCGAGATAAAAAGCGAGATCCTAAAATGGTGCGCCTCGAACGAGTAAAGTCTTCCCAAGGGGTGGTGATTCATATCGGCGCAGAGTTTTAGTGCCTTTAATTATGTTTACGATGCTTCTCGATGGGCAATCAGCCTAGAGAAATGTTCGACGATGGATGAAAGATGAAGGTGGCGCGCGAGACTTTTCTACGGTTGGTGGTGTTTTGAGCTATATTTTATAGCGATCGTTCTACGCGCTCGTTTCCTATAGCTTTTGTGATGTGAAGCACAACCTCCAACACTAATTCGTGTGTGTTGGTGTGCGCTGCTTGAAAGGTAATTAAGTTATTGCTCGAAACCCGGCTATCATTTGCCTGTTTTTCCCTCCACTCGAAATTTCTTAACGAACGTGAACGAGCCGAGAGCTGATGTCGTAAATTATGTTTAATTATCAAGCCCGCGAGTTATCAGTGGTTTTAATGGGTTTGTAAAGTTTTGCGGCAAAGCCCGGACAAAACGGCACAGGCAGCATACTTAGGTAAGGTGGCTCGCAGTAAGAACCGACCGAACCGAGAGGAAAGGTTGTCTACGTGTTGTGTTTTTGTTGGTGTGTTTGTTTGCTCCACGAAAACTAGAACACAGTCCCGACAGCAAACGAACGACAGCCATCAACACTCGGTTCCACTTTGGAAGAAAGAAACCGGTGTTGAGTAATCTCACGGGAGCACAAGATATCGGAAGATGCATCGAGAGGAAAGTGTTGTCATCTTTTATGGATGAATACTTTTTTGTCGTTGTCTCCGTTATTGTTGTTGCTGGTTTTGTTTGATACCACCTCGCCTGGAAGCGGGAAGGAAGAATAGCGAACATTTTCCATCACTCAGTGTCACGTTTTGTGCCGGCTGAACCCGGGATGGAAAGTTGTTCGGATGTTTGACTTGTTGTTGCGTTTTTTTGTCCCGCATCTTTCTCGTTGTCCAAGATAATGGAGATCACAGATAAAGCACGTCTGTACGGCGGGGAAGGCTTTTCTGTCATAAAAAGCGAACAAGAAAGGTAAACAGCCTCTTACTACACTCTACACCACTCACCATTTAAGAATGGAGCAGCGGTTTCATCGAGATATGCAGCAACCCCACCACGGAACGACCCAACCGCGCACCACCGCCGGGGAGAGTTTGTGCTGTACACACAGTCATCTGCCCCGTTTCTCCGTTGGTGCTGCTGGTGGTGGTGGCCGTTGTAAGCTATAAATTTATGGATTTTATAGCAATTTATATTCATTTGACTTACAATTCCGGAAAGAGGCGAACCTTGTCGGAATGGAATTTATGGTCGTTAGGGATAAGGCAGAGAAAACCGTACCCGTCTATATACAGTGTGTGTTGTAGATGACCGACAGACGAGACCGTCCGTCCGCTTCAGCAATTTCCCAACCCCAAGGTTGCTACACAGTGGAATTGGGTAGCCAAAGGATAAAAAAGAACATCAGACATGCCACAATAGGAGAGGGTAGATGGTTGATTGGGAGCTTGAGAAGTTGTGATCCCAATTTTGGGTGCAATTATGTATAATTGTAATGTTAGATGAAGATCAAAAGCGAATAGCGGAAGAACGGAAGAATCACGTTTAATGGTTGGCGGAGATGTTTTGTATCTGGCAAGTCATCTACACGTGTATTCAACGCGCGGATTCTTATTGAAATATTTTAATTAGGTCATACATTAGGTTATTGATGAACATTTGTTTTTAGTTTGTTTTTAACATTGCAGCTGGATCCTTCGAATTTGATGGATTGAGGGCATAGTTCGCAGCTATATTCAATTAATATACAATTCACTATACTATCGCAATATAGCAAATATTATTCAATATTGCCACAGAAGTCGCTTACCAAGTACCAAACAACGAACATTTAAAATACAACACTTTAAAGACAGACACATGCTGTTGGCTTCCCTCAAAGGCGAGACGAAACTTGCTTCCAAGACGACGAAGGGAAGTGATAAAATAATAGTTCCTTTTACCAGTGCTTTCATTCACACCACCAGCTCCACACTCCCCAGCAGGTCGAAGCTGATTCGATTAAGAAATGTATTTTAAACAGGAAAAAACCGTACAAGAATAAAGGCAACTCAGGCCAAAGGCCAAAGAATATCACACCGTGTGCACCGTGGCAATGGAGATGAAAAGAAAGTAGAAGTTATGTGGTGGTGCTGCTGCTAGTGCTTGCTGTTCGTTCAATCGTCTGCCATCGTCACTTTGTGCTAGAGCATCAGCACATCACCGAATCACAATTGACGACGGCGGAAGACTGCCGGCCGGTACATAATAAAAGCATTTGATAGCCAACCAACACCAGCGGCGAGTCCGCTCTGTTGGATTCCTGCCGTAGCACTCAAAGCCATTTTGTGCAATGTCAAATGGGGGATGCTTTTTCCCAACCATAGCTCAAGAAATTTCACTAAACCAACGGACGTAGCTGTTGTGTTCCCAGGCAAGATGGTGTGGCCTGACGCTAGTGATGGAGGAGGATGTCATTGTGCCTTTTGTGCGAAGAATAAGTGTACTGGTTGCGAAATAAACAGTAACGTTGTTATTCAACTTTACTGTTTTGTTGTGCGGTGCCCAGCACCCTGCGAACTTTGTGTCGTCTAACATAGATGCTTGAAACCTGGACGATTGAGAAGTACCTCCAATATTTTACGCACTGGTGAGTTTGAAAATCATTTTAATATCAAGCATGCTCGGATGCGTTCGAAACACGATGGAGCTAGCTGGGAGCAGTTCTCTAACGCGCAGAGCCGGAGCATGATGACAAAAGGAATCTTTGGCATGGTGGTGGGTTAGGTTGAGTGTGTTAAACATGACGTTTAATACGT
Source organism: Anopheles coluzzii (assembly GCF_943734685.1). NCBI lineage: Eukaryota > Metazoa > Arthropoda > Insecta > Diptera > Culicidae > Anopheles > Anopheles coluzzii. Next base: position 47,552,395 of record NC_064670.1, read on the forward strand.
TTTTCACAGAGTGGAATGAAATTGAAGGAGTTAAAAATATATGTTAGAAATATGTACATAAGATTTTGCGAATTCTTAAAGGATAAGCAAATCAATGACCACTTCGGACACCTCAAATTATCAAATTTGGTTCAAGTTACATTACATTACATAACTGTTATATTCTATTACATTAATTTGCGATGACTTTAACATTGATTTTGTAACATTAGTCATCTTTGGTTTGACCACTTTGGATCATTTTATACTTCAGATTTTTACAATGTTTTACCTTAACTTTATAAAAAAATAATCAGTTTTGTTAGCTATTGGGCGTAAATGTAATGGATTACATCCAGTAATACAAAGCTACTCTGCAACAAATTACCCGAATTTCATGATCAAGACAACAACAGAATAGCCAGTAGTTTGATGTCTGAGTTTGATGTTGGGATTTGTCTTCATTTCATTTTATTGCTGTGCAGTCAAAACTCGTCTCGTGGTTACATCCCGATTCGAATGAAGCACCCATTATTCTACCTGACCCTGATGCGATCAAAGATCCTGCCATATCCTGCAAACTAAACCCCTTCATTCGAAGATACCAGCTGATGCCCCGATGCGGTCTACCGCACCCTGCTGGGTTAGTAATTTCAAAGCAAAGCAGACATAAAAATCAACCATGCTGGGGGCGAATGAAATGCTAAACCAAGCCATGCACATACACACACACACACACACACGCAATAATAAACCCCATGATCTTAAGGGAAGAAGCTTGTTGGAACGTTTTTTTGCTTTCATCCCGTCTTACTCCGCTCGTTCTGTCTCTCTGTGGTCACGATTTGGACACGTGAGACTGAATCGTCGGAGTCGAGTTGCAAAATGCAATTTCCATGCATATGAGCCTAGCACGCACGTTTGATGGTTGTTGTTTTTTTTAGTTCTCATCAAACTCGAAACCCCTCGACATGGCCTCTTGATCGCAATGGCTCGGTTCTTATGCAGCTTTACCCACGAATCGATGCAATAAAATGGAATATTAAATTATGCTTCAATCGAGAAGGAGTGAATCTACCATGTCCGATGGACGGAGACGTGAGATTGCGGTGGAGGGTAAGAAATGCTGCCACGGCGATGGGAACGAGAATCCGCTGACCCATGCCCGAGGGACATTCAATCAATGTTACGCCGAAAAATATGAGTTCGTCTTGTGTGCGCCTGTGTTTTGATCGATAGTCATCGTACGCGAACAAGCCACAAACGGGGCCCATCACATTATCATTTAGATGTAGTCTGCTCGTGAATCAATCAAGCGCATCAAGCGCGTAGCGAACGACTGCCCTTTCCGCGAGTCACCGAGAGCCGGCCGAATCTCCAAGGGGCATCTTGCTAGATCCGCGTAACCGATTGCCAGCGATTGCTGACCCTTAAAACGCGGGCCTGAGCAAGGAAGAGAAAGAAAGCGTAACACATTCTTCACATTCCTTTCGTCAGCAGCTCGTACCATCTCACTGTGTGCGCTGTGGAGGCCGTGCTGTAATTAATCCGACCGTTCGTGAGTCGTTATTTTTGGACCTCGCCATTTAATTGGGAGCCACTGGCGGTACCTGCCGTCGCCGGCATGTCGGTTTTCGCGAATGATTCATTTCAATTTCAAGAGACGGGTTCTCCCGTTGAGCTGTACCATGGCTAAAGCACAGCAACGAAATGCTTTCTTGAGTGAAGGTAATTCCTGTGTGATTGTGAGTCAGCGGTTTGTATTTTTTTCATTGCCTTTTAAGCGGAGCAGCTTGGAAGCAGCGAATTGGATAGCTGTTCCATCCCGCACACTCATTGTTTAAGAACGGACTTTGGAACGGCACTGCTAGCTAAAAGTGCAAGCAATCACAACGCAGCATTTTGCAAGAAAAATCAAACGTTTTGTGCAATACTAGTTCCTTCGCTCTATCTGTTACCGCCCATCTCGCCAGTATTGTACCGTTTAATCGGCAAAATTAAAGTTCCAATTGCAGCTCTCTGAGCGTGGGGGCAGAGAGTAAGTAGTTATCCTGCCAGCCATCGCGCACTCTCCCGGACCGACGGCAAATAGCTAGCAAGAGAAGACTCGTTAGCGAAACAAAGCCAGCAACAGCAGCAGTCAGCCGCATCATCAACTGCCGGCAATGCTGTGCGGAGGGAAATAACAACTAGCGAATTAAAGATAACACCGGCCAGATAAGCATAATTGGAACGTCCCAATTGGCAAACGCGCGGTGGGCTTTTGGAATTGGGATCGTTGAGTGGCAGAAACTCGAAGAGTTTCCAGGTAATGTGTGTGTGTGTGTGTGTGCTGGTTAAAATTTGTCTAACGAGAATGAGAGGATTTGCTGGGAGGCAACTACCAACCAACAGCTCCTCTACCATCACCACCATCAGGTGAAGTTAATTTTAATGAGTTTGGTTTACTTTTCTTTAACTGTGCTGCCGTGTTCTTGTTCGGTTGCAGTTCTACTGCTACTCAATTTATGCTGCGAAAAAGGAACGTGTGTAGAAAATCGTTCTTAGTATTACCCCGTCTGCCCAAGCTGGGAAAGTTTTCTCAAGAGCCGTTTCGCACCCGTTTTATTGCCTCTTTTCACCGTTGAATGAGGCCTGTGTCCTCTCGTGCCCGTACTTTAATAGCTTCCTGTGCAATTGTAAATTTTTAACCACTTAACGACAGCTACAGAGCTTCGCCAGGTTGGCCGTCGAACGCTGTCTAGGGGGCAGGGCTTTTCTTTGAGCGTTACGCACTACCCTACTCCGTAAGCCCAGACGGCTCGTTTTAAAGCCTGTTCCGGTTGGAGTGACGCACACAAAATTCACTGTTGAAATCATAACTTATGGGAAAGATGAAAATGTGAGCCTGTTTACTGAACTCCAACCGTCATCACCACGACCCCCATATGCAATGCAGTCGACGCGTGCCCACTCCTGGGACGTTCTGTTGTGTGGTCGGCATTTTAGCACAAGGAAAGTGTGTCTCAAGGTGCACCGTGGGTAGAGAAAGAGAGAGAGAGAGAAAGAGAGAGAGAGAGAGAGAGAGAGAGAGAGAGAGAGAGAGAGAGAGAGAGAGAGAGAGAGAACTGCGACTGGGCGAAGGGCCACCAGCATTCCCTACCTTCCCGTTTTTTTCCGAGATCATTTTCTGGGTCGTGCTTTAAATTGCTACTTTTGGTCGCCGGGGAAGCGAAAGGGAAGCCTTCTAAATATTGCTTTGTGCCACCATCCAGTTGTGACGGGCACAAAAATCTTATTACGACCAGAAATCGTAATAAAACCATGCTCTTTCTACTCCCCTCCCCCTCACATCTCATCCCGTTCGTCTGTTGTTCTGAGGGGAAGTTATGTCTGGGTGATTGTGCACCATTACGAACGTTTATATCACGTCAATTATGCGCATACATAGCCGTGGTGCTGAGCGAACTAACCGGCTGTTCCCTGCAACCCCGCTCCCCTCACCCCATGTCCATCCATGTGTGGGTTTATGGGCGGAGGAGGGGCACCACACGATGATGATGCTCCCCTTCGCAGCACTCTCTACGTCTCTCTATTTCTGTCTCTCTCTCAGTTTGTGGCGGCCTATCTGCATCGATTCATCTATTCGTGAGTAGGTCCAATTTTCATGCTTCGTTTGGTCGCGCTGTTTCGACAGGCTCTCATTTTATGAGGTCGTTTAATGGGCTCTCCAACCCAGCCCTTCCCTGTTCCCTTTGCATCCCATTGCCCCGTTCTCGCTTCCACCGGCAGATCGGAGATAAAGGTAGTTTTGCAGTGTTTTTATTGGCCGCTTCAACCGTTAATGCGGGCGAAACGTGGGTTGGTGTGGTTGGAAGAAACAGGACTGCCGAGTAGCCCGAATTTCGGTATCACCATCATCTATATTCAAATTTTTCGCACAAAGTCTATTTTTCTGTTTTGTGCTGTGAAAGAGATAGTCGGCTGATCTCGAAATCTTTTGGTTGAAAATGAGTAGCGAAAATGAAATCGATTACGATCGTGCTTCGGGAAACCCGTGCGCCATTACAGGAAGTTCAATAGTTGTTCAATACAGCATACATATATTTTGCTGTACAGCTGCTACATGTTCACAAAAAAACCGCACAATAACTTTTGATTTGTCTATTAACAAATGCTGCTTTTGGTAGGCAGGCACACCCCGCCTGAAGCCACTTGACAGGTACTTTTTCCTTACTTTTTCGCAACCGCATTGCAATTCACTCAATTCATCGCCGTCCCACCAACCCCCGGTAGTCGCTGGAAATCGATTTCAAATGCGTCGAAATCTAAAATGGAACAAATTTCAATCTCGCCATTTCGAGCGAGCGCCAAAAATTGATAACGCTTGAGTGAAGCATCCAATAGCAGCGCCAAAATGGGAAGGAAATGAAAGTCCTCGCTCGCCGTGCCACATCCCCCACTCTCTCATGCCTCTTGCAAAGGAAGGAAGCCGGCATTGGGGAGAGTGAACAAAATTGAGATTATTTTCAAATTTGATTTCCTACCGCACAATACCACCCACTTTCTCACTTGCCCCAGTCCTTGCATTCCTCCTCCCGAAATGTTGGGACATGATTTTGATGCTGACATTTGCTGACCCTCTGGCGCACCCTAGCAATCTTCCGTTCTCGGGAAATTCAAGCCGCCAGAATACCAAAAGCTCAAACGTTTATGCCATCACTTTCCCGGCAACAGGCAACGAACCGGTGCCACCCTCCCCCACCACCCGGTGGCCGTGGAATGGGAAATCAAACGGAGAAAGAAACCTGCTGATAGTTGCCGGAGACCAAACACAAACCCATTGGCAAAGGTAAAAGTACAGGAAGAGAAATTAAAACACTGTTTAATTAAATCAAATGGCTTTTAATTTGAAACAAACAATTCTCACTTTTTGACCCTTTTTCCGTTGTGGTTGTTGTTGTTTGGTCGCGTAAGGTTCTCTGTTCTTCTTTGGCCCGGGAAATGGAGGGTGGCCATCTCCTTCTTACGCCCAAACTACTACACTGACTCAGCGGTGGAAGGTGACGTAACGAGACAGCGAAACGGCCGACCAAAGCAAACCGGCCGTGGACAAAGTGGAACCGAGCGAGTGAGGACCCCTCACACCGATCGGCTTGAGACGGTGGCGGTGACGACGACGACGACGAGACGGTCTCACAAACAGAAGAAGGTGATGTTTTATTGACGGCGTTTGGCGTTTAGCCGCTGCCGCCGTCGGGTCCGGAATCTCTTCTGAAATTACGCTTCTTCCACTGTTGAGGAGCGGAGAGGAAATAGAGGTGTTCGTGGCGGGCGACTTTCAAATTGCTGGTGCTTCTTGTTTTCGGCCTATGATGCCGGTCGTTTGATCTATCTGCGCGTTTGTGGTGCGTCTCTGCGCCTGCGAGCTGCGGAGATCAATCGCTTTTTCGGCTGGGACCCTCTGATTAATATCGCATTTGCGGCCGAATCTGTCATCTGCGTTGCTGCTGCGCTGCGTGAATGACTACCAGGGCGAGGTGACCGTTGGGGCAGTAGTGGGTAAAATTACAGCCATGCGTGAATGAAAAATTAATTGGAGGTTGTGGAAAAACGCAGCTGTAGAATAATTGCCGGGAAGGAAGCGAGCGGGTTTTATGTTTTAATTGCTAAAATATTTTTAAAACGCTTATGACAAAACCAATCCCCAACCGAGCAGTAATAAATGCGAACTTTGCAAAATTTTAATCTTCTTCCATCAACGGTGCAGCATTAATTAAAGCCACAGTCGAAGGCAAATGTGCAAATGATGCAACAAACTCGAAACGATCATCCGGCATTAAATAATAAATTTTCATCTCCCTGTGCTCTCCCTGCTGCTGCTGCACTGCGGTTCTATCAACTCATGTCTCCGTCACAACAAAGTTGTCTTCAGAGTCAGACGGAAGATCTCTCCGACGAAAATAAAAGCATGAAGAAGATGATGCCAAGATGCAACCCGAAAGATGAGAGGAGTGCAAGTCGAAGCAACAACAAAAAAAAACCCGGGACCGGTAGCTAAAGTCCGGTAGCAAAAGCAATTCAAGCGGTGTGTGAGAAAAGCAAGATGCCTTTTGCCTCATTCTGGGAGCCCGAGAAGAAGCAGTGGAAGATCTTTCATCGTTTCTTTTGGCCTTTTTTCTTCTCTTGCTGCTTCTACTGCTGCTGCTGCCGTTGCTCATCTGAATTTGTCTGAACCCGTTTCGTTGTATCGAAGATCTCCTTCGTCACACGGCTTATCCGCTGGCGGTGGGATAGGTTAGTTTGTTTTGGCCCTCTTCTTGCACTCCACTGCACAGCACTCGTGGGAGTTCACCTGTCGCCGACCAGCCCTCGCGCGAGCGTTCGTCGCCTTTCCATACCGTTAATTATCGATCGCTTTTTCGTTGAGCCCGTCTAGCGCTCTTTCTCTTCAGATTCACCCATGGAAGTCACCACCCTGCGAAAAGCGGAGGCCCATAGACTGCGCGCGTTTTTGCTGCTACCACACACACACACATATGTGTGACCCATTAATATTGACCATCAAGCAGTTTGCTATTAATGCTCTCTACTGTTATTGTTATTGTTATTGCGTGTATGATGTCATGTTCGTTTCAAGCGGAACTTCACTTCGGAGTTTGTTTGGCTCCGGGGCCGGACTGTGGGAGTGGCGGCAGCAATAAAGTCCATCATATCGCTTAACACACACGCGCGCGCTCGCGCGCGCGGAGGAATGGCCGTCCGGTCGTCGGTTGCGCTCAGTCGTCATTTATAATTAAAAACTTAATTTCTTCTTCAAACGCAAACGCACCGTGGCCTTCCCCACGGACAGCTCGTGTGTCTCCCTTCGGTCGGCGCCGCCGGATTGTGAAGGGAAAAAGTTTTAATTGATAGGCACCATCGCCGGGGCAAATGGACGGAAACGAATTGCGTAGTCTCGGCACTGGGGAGGAGCAGGAGAAGCAGGCCAGTCAGCAGAAATTATCATCCATACATTGTTAGGGGGAAAAGAAGGCGAAATTTGGACGAGCGATAGCCTGCGGACGAGACGGAAAAAGAAGGCGATGGTGGTGCATATAAAAATAACAGAATCGAACCAAACTTTGCCCGAGTTTTTCGACTGCCACAACGTGCAGGTTCTCGAAGTTTTTCACACCACCTTTCCCCCGTTCGCTCGCATTTTTATAACCCTGCCAAGTGGCACCGGAACCCTGGTGCTGGTGATACTCCAGAGCCAAAAAGATCCAAACGGGGTGGAACGATTTCATCGGCAAAGAAGACTCCTCCACTCCCTGACGCTCGGCAGCACCACCGACGCAAAGGTACTTCATTTCTCGATTCATTAGGAATTCCACTTAAATTTTCCAGCTCTAATTATAGTTTGGAACATTTTCCGCCCCGGCCCGGTTTAGCGCGGACTGCATTCATTCCCCCTGCGTGTTCCGTTCGATTCGGTGGAGTTTGGGTTCGGTTCTTTGGGGCCTGTATGAACCTACCGGAAATGAGATTTGTGGTGTCGACTGAAAGTTTCACCGTTTGCAACAGCAGTGTTGCTGCTGCTGTGCGGAGTACTAATTGGACGTGAGACGTGTAAGGGGTCGCTCAAGGACATGCTGCGAGACCCGCGGCAGACGATGGGAAGATGAGCAAACTTTCTTCGAAACAACCCTGACAGCTGGTTGTAAGTTTTTGGATTTTTCAATGTAAAGTTTTAGGTCACAACCTGTGTGCCGTCGCGTTCTTGAGCCGTTGATGTTCGGGATAAAGGAAGAAAGAAATTCGCCACACTGTCGATGAGGAGGAACAATTTGTTTGGTAATTGTAAACCACGCGGCGCGCACTTGACGCTATCCGTGATGTGGATCGGAAATGCTGTGGTGGCTTCGGATGAAACTTACATTTTGTTATGGCACCCATTCCTGAGACAGTGTTGAAGAACCCATTTCCACTTATTTTTACAATGCTTAAATTACCCCGATGATCGAGTATGTTTAAGTGTACATTGAATTGGAATATTGAAACTTCAAGTTCAAGCAGTCACCGAGATACTAAAAACCCCCTGCTACCGAACTTTCTCATTCCAAACAAGTGTCACGTTTGCGTTCGAGATGTTTGCGGGATTACTCGGATGTTATGTTCGATCGCTTCCCCGCTGCGCTTTTGTTAATCTCATTTTCGAAGCATTAAATTCAACATCCTGAGCATGATTTATTGTTTTTCCAGCTGCCACCTTGGCAAGCAGTTCGCTGCTGCCACACTTCGGCCGCCAGTCGAATAACCCTTCCGAACGTGTCGTTTTTTTCTCACCCCTTCGCATTGCTCGTTTGCTGGAATCGTCATCGCGTTTGTGTGTCACGCAGAAGTGCTGGTGGTGATGCAATTACTTCTAAAAGGCACCGCTGACAGCGGGGGAATGCTGGCAGGCGAATCAATTTATCAAAACTTTGTAGCTTCTATTTCTCCCTTCATAGCAGTGGCTGAGTTGAGAGTTGGAGTGGTTCAAACTGTGGACGTACTTAGAAAATAAAAAAATCACACATAAACCACACGACGGCGAAGGTTCGACGTGTCACTGGCTGTGCGTGTTCATTCGTTTTAGCGTTTGTTTTCGTTGCTTGACATACGCTCGGATACATTGGCTAAGTGCTAAACATACTCTGTGTATGTGTCTATGTGTTGGGCTATGTTCTAAGAGCTGATATGGTAGAGGTTCTTCGCTTTCCCTTTGCTTCCTTCCAGTACACTCTGAGCAAACAGACACAGGACGTGTCTGAAATGAAAGCGCAAAGCGAGAACAGTGCAGCGCGCTCCGAGGTTACTTCCGATGATTTATCTTGAAGGATTTATGCTTTTACGGCACACATACACTCATACACACACAGACATAGAACCGCTTTGGTACGGTTGGCTCTCGCCCACAAACCGAAATTCGCCTTCGATCGATCGAAAGCGGAATGAAAGGCACAACTCGTAACAAGACGTTAAAACAAGACGATCGATCGTTGTAAATCGATCGGGGTTACCCTCCACCATTGCTCGCCCATTCATCTTGTCAGGTTGGTGCGTTTTTCACTTACCCAACATCCAGCAGAAGCGGTTACCGGGCGGTGGCTCAAGTTTCGTCACGGGTTTGGCACGGTCTGTGGCAGGGGAAGGCAAACAAAATGAAGTATGAATCTCTTGCACGAAGCAAGAGCACGAGAATCTTCAACACAAACTTCACGGCGCGGTTTTTTTTTTGCGACGGCTTCCCATCAGACGGAGAAGGCAGGAGCGTGCCTCCCACACATTGGAAGTTCGCTGCTCCGCCGGCAAAGCCACTAGAGCCGGAAGAGAAACAATAAAAGTCGATCGTAAAAGTCGTCTATAAAATATTTCCCTTACTGTAGGCGAACGTGAGGAAAACTTTGTGGTTCGCTCGCCGGCAACAAAACTCGGTTCAGCTTGCGCTGCTGCCGAGCTCTGTTCTGTTGCCGTTGGTTTTTCCTGTTTTATTTTGTATCACAGCAGAGTGGAGCAGCGGGCAACCAATGGTATGGGGATCGGGAGCTGCTCCCGCACAAACGGTGCCACCAGAAACGGTAGCGATAAATTATCTAACGGCGCGGCTCCGAAACGAACCACTGCCAACACGGGGCAGTGCGTTTTTCCGTGTCTGCTAGTTGCTAGCGCCACCGTTGGGTAACTTAAATTGCTTGCACATACACACATACACACACATATACACCAGGCCCCTAATGCCGGGACCACCTCGGTCGGTGCACGCGCTGGACAGTACACGAAATGGTCATTAGAAGGGTTTGCATCCGGTCGGTGGTGGTTCTGTAATGCGCCTTCCTTCCTTGTCCCGTCCTGTAACGATGTTTAAAACTTAAACGCGCTACTGTCGCGGTCTGACTAACAGCAATCCGGCAATATGGTCCGAGTTCTGACTTTGCTAGTGATATTTCTTTTTGTCAAACTGGGGCGCTTAAAAGTACGAAAGGTAATTGTAAGAATGAGAAAAAAAACTAATGTTGGAGTTTTTTAGGTTCGAATGACTGTCCAAAAAACGCGTTCAGTCATTTTCAGTGTGCAAGGGAAATATTTACGATGTTGCTCTCATTAATTACCAAGCTCATTTATCAACTGCACCGGTACAGGTGGACTTGGGGGCTGTGTTTTGTGGAGAGCTTCTTTCGCTTGGAAGTTCTTTCAGCTTTTGGTAGTTTCAGTGAATGTTACACAGTCACATTAAGAGCCTTAATTAAATGGGAGTTGTTAATCAGAAGGACAAAATGGTAGTTAGCATTAAAATGAATATTATGCGTGTTTATTTGTTACATCGTATGCTGACGCCTTTTCTATCATCAGAAACAGCCATGTGTGTAAATGACTTTACAGGCTAGGTCGACGCCACTTGAATGTAGTATGGTTATGGCTTCGGTAACCGAAGAACTTTTCTTTGTGACGGTTTCTCCATGGGATTTTCATGATAAGCACTGGACTCTTGTTTATAACATTCGACTTGCATTCTTACTGTTGTTAACATTGCATTTTTGCATTATTTGTTTATGTAGCCAACTAATAATTTCGAAAATGTCGTATAAAGTACGGTATCATGATCACAAAAATGTGCAATTTTGCGTTTGAAATTGATTTTCAATGTAGTAATTGTGTCTTGTGTATCATGATCGAATATTTTTAGAAGGATCATCTCGTTGCTAAAGCACCTATGATTCCTTTTACCAGTATACAGGATTTTTTTTTTTTTTTTTTTTTTTATAATTTAATTTAATTTATTTAATTAAATTGTCCGCCAAAGGCTTAACAATATGTTGCTTAAAAACTAAGGAGGGGAAGGAATGTACGGGTTAACGAATTATGGAGCGGGAAGGGAGATAGTGTTGCGAAGGAGGGAGCGGAAACGGGAGGGTGGGATATGGTAGTCGAAGAGATCGGAGTGGTCATTGAAGGTGGCTAACGCTCGTAGGAGTGGGTCATTTTGGCCGTAACGGGTTCGGCGAAATTCAATGTAGAGGGGGGCTCTCGGGCGTAAGGGTCGAGACGGAACATAAAGGGGTATACGCGACAGGAGAGATGGGGAATCGAGATCAGAGGAGAGAAGATTGGCAACAAAAAGGGACTGGATGATAGAATGTCTGGCTTGGATAGGTTCCAGATTAAGCAGGCGACAACGGACATGATATGGAGGAATAGAAAACTGATTGGGAAGGGAGCGACGAATGGCAATACGGGTAAATTTGCGTTGGACTTTCTCTAGCCTAGCCATGGCAGTGATACCAGGTGGAGACCAAACGACTGCAGCGTATTCAAGAGTGGGACGGACCCAACAGCAGTATAAGGACTTAAGGCACATTGGATCTCTTATCTCGCAAGCTAAACGAAGGATTAATCCAAGAGCTTTGTTGGCTTTTTTTAGGACGAATTCGACATGTACATTAAACAGTAATTTTTCGTCCAACCATACACCGAGATCTTTCAATGATGAGACGCGAACAAGTTGAGAGCCACAAATGTAGTAGTTCCAGAGAACTTTGTGGGATGAACGACCAAACGATATGATAGAGCATTTTTGAGGACATAAACGGAGACCATTGAGGCAACACCAATCAGAAAATTTGTCCAGCGCATGCTGGAGGACATTACAGTCATGAGGTGAGGCAACAGGTAAAAAGATTTTTACATCATCGGCGTAGAGAAGACAGCTATTTTGAGGGAGCACAGATACACAGTCGTTGACAAACAGTATGAAAAGCAAAGGACTGAGCACACTTCCTTGAGGTACGCCAGAGAGACCTGCGAATGTTTCAGAGAAACTATCACAGACACGTACTTTGTAGGAACGGCCAGAAAGGTAAGATCTGAGCCAATCTAAAAGGTAACCTCCGAAGCCAAGTTTCTCAAGCTTAGCTAACAGGAGATTGATTGGTATGCTATCAAAAGCTGCTTTCATATCGGTATATATAGCGTCAATTTGGCTTGCGGATGAAAGTGCCGGATATATAACAGATAATAGACACATAAGGTTTGTAACGGTGGATCTTTTGGGCATAAAGCCATGCTGGAGAGGAGATATATAGCTGGAGACAATAGGAGACAGGTACGAATGAACAATCGAATCCATAATTTTGGACATTGAGCATAGTATAGCAATACCGCGGTAATTAGAACATAAAGAGCGATCGTTCTTTTTGTGAATGGGAATAAGAAATGCAGATTTCCATATTGTGGGAACGGAACCCTCTTGGATTGATCTGGAGTAAATACGGGACAGAAGGGGAGCAAGAGACGTTGCACATTGTTTTAATATGGAAGATGGAATACCGTCAGGACCAGGAGAGAACGAAGGCTTCAGTTTACTCATGGCGGCAAGGACACTTTGCGTGGTAATAGGCACATTGTTGCATGAGAAAACATCGGGAGGCGTTGTAGAAAGTCCTTCGGATACAGGGAACTGATGGGTGGCAGGATCGACAAACACACTTGACAGGTATTTTGCAAAAAGTTTGCATTTGTCCTGAGTGCTGGAAGCGACTTCGTCGTCAAAGAAGATGGTAGAGGGATATTCCGATTTAGAAGTGCGGGATTTGACAAAGCGCCAAAAGGACCCTGGATCCATCGAGAATCGGTCCTGTAGGCGCACAACATAGGACGCGTAGCAGGCACTGTTATATGTACGGTAAGCTTTGTCTGCGTATTTATAGATCCGTAGGAAATATGGATGACGCGAACGATTATATGCCCGGAGAGTGCGGTTTTTATCGGCCTTCAAAGCCCTAAGCGACCTGTTCGACCACGGGGGACTGGGGGAGGGTTTCAGGAGTGGACAGCAGAGAGGAAAGGAGGAGGTGATTACATTGTTGAACTTAAATACTACTTCGTCGATGTTGCTGCATTGTTCGATGAAAGACCAGTCGGTCTGCAAGATGATATCACATAGCTTTCTTATATTCGTTCTACGGAAGTTAAATCTTCGGTATCGAGATCGGTATGATTTAGGTTGATGTTGTTGGATGACGGGGGTTGCAAACTTAACGGATAGTTCAAGTGCAGGATGATGTTGATCAAGCGCCACAAGGGGTAGGGGTGATTCCAGCACTGAAGAGCATAACTCGGCAGCGATCGTATTTCCGAATATAAGATCAAGTTGACGGTCACGAGAATTTTTTACTCCTGACAATTGAAGCAAGCCGTTAAACGACATTCCATCAATGAGAGCTGCATTTCCCGTAGAGGTGCTGGTCGAGGTGAAATGAAGTGGTAGCGTCGGCGACGGGAGCCAAGAGAGAGAGGGAGTGTTGAAATCTCCGAGCAACAGTAACTGATCGGATGGTTTCATACGTTCCGTAATGAGGCACACACTCTCATTTAGTGAATCCAGGATTTCTACACATGAGCTGCGATCAGGTGGAATGTAGATGACACCAATAAACAGAGATAAATTAACGAACTTGATGCATACCCATGAAAGCTCCAGTGACGTGAAGGTGTGCGAAATTGAATACGAAGTGAGCTTGGATGAGCATGCTATCAGGACACCGCCTCCACGAGAGCGAGAACTGGTATTTGAGCAACGGTCACAACGATAGATCTCGTAATTATTGTCGCAAAGGAGAGAGGAAGGCACGGAGTCATCTAGCCATGTTTCGGTAAGGGCGTACACATCGAAATTGTTCTCAGCCAGGGCTTGTCTCACGTTGAGTAATTTAGTGCGTAATCCTCTCACGTTCTGATAGTAGATGGTGAGAGAGTGAGATGATACGGCGGCTTGATGGACTGTGTTGTTGTCGTGAAGCGGAGTAACGGAGGTTATTCGTCTGATGTTATCGTGAATGGTGTCTCGATCGGTGGTTCTGCGTTGTCTGGATTCGGTTGCGAAGTGTGTTGGGATGGATTGTGGGCATCTAGTGGCAGTTGTCGTGTGGGTGGGCGCCAAAAATTTTGAGCAGCGGATGAACGGTGATCGATGAATTCTCTGAATATTATTCCTTTGTGCCAGGTATGAGAGGAGAGTGCCCTTTCTCGGAACTCAAGCGACATCCCTACTTTAAATGAGATAAAAGTGAGAGTGCTAGGATCGCGGTCGCGGGGCAACAGCTTATTTATGATGACGTCATCAGTACCCAGTTGTGTTGTTATCATTTCCTTCATCTCGACGTCTGTGACCGACGGAGCTATGCGGGTAAGGTATAACCAAAACCTATTAGAGTTAGTATCACTTAATGGGACTGTCAACACGGCACGAGACGATGTTGATATAGGCGCTGTACCCGTGAGCAGTGGGGCATTAGGGTTGGTATCCGGCGGGGTAAAATCAACAAGCCTCCGCTTAGGTGGATTTCGGGATGGTGCGTTTTGTGAGTTACGATCGAGCTCACCGGGGCGAGAGCTTATAGGAGTGGCCACAGAATTATTCGTTAGAAGCGGTAAGCCAGGGGGAGCAGTAAGTAACGTAGTGTGCGTGTTAGCATTAGTTGCGTGGAACGCGGCTAGAACATCTTTCTTGACTGCGTCCAAGGCGTCCGTGAGACGACGATCAAATTCTCCAAGAAGCTCCAGCTTCAGGTTTGAAAGAGCAGCTAGCATTCCATTAGGTGAAAAACCCTTGCCGGCGCGTGATTCACTGCAGCTAGTGCAGATCCAAAGAGTTTGTGAGTCAGGACGTTTCAGCTCGGACATGACCACCTCACACACACTCAAGCAGCCAAAGTGGTAAGTGGTATTACAGAAGCCAACACACTTATAGGAGTCATCACTCGTCACAGGAGCAGCACAGGAGGGGCAGGATTCGGCCATGATGAAGAAAGAAACGAACAACAACACACTAACACACGCGAGATTGAATGTATATGATCCCGGCACGATGCGGTTTTGATTCAATCTTCGGATGGAAATTAAGCTGCGGGGTTTGTACACTTGATGAAAACCTTATCACTGGATGATAAATCGACCAGAGATGGACTAGTTGAGCGCGTGCAGAAGCGATATGAGATTGAAAAACACGCGCAAAAACGGTCGAAATGTTGGAGTGCGATCAGACTGTGAATTGATATTCTGGATTTATTGACAGAACTTCCTGCTCTAATAGTAAAATGGTATTCGGTTTTTTTGTATTTGTTTATAATATTGCGCTATGCACATTTTGTCTATTTGAATAGCAATACGTATCCATTGAAGCACATGTAATAGATGCGATATGTACCTAACTGTTACAATAAGTCACAGGTTTTAACAATTTCTTTTATGAGCATTGTCGTGTAGCTTGGTTTCTTCAAGAATTGTAAATTTTTGATGTAATATAATGCTATTAAAAAGGGTTACTGAACAAATCATGCGCATCAAGGGATTTGTTGATCTTGAAAGTAATATTATTTTATACATTACAAAATACTGTTTGAAGTTCAAATTGCATCTGTGTGAATGCCTATACCAGCACATTGTAATTGCAACCCGAAATAAAAACCAAAAACCATTCCTTTCTAAAAACTCTAAAACCGACTGTTAACAAAATCCAAACCAAGGGCCAATCCAGCACGATTTATGTACGAGGACCAATAAATCTTTATGGTATGACAAGTAGAAATTCTTAATTGTTCCGTTACTGCTGTGTTTCGTGCCATTGGGTGCAGGTTTGGTGTTTCATTTATCATCTTTTTTCTACCTTCAGTTCGTTCTCATCGGGTTCGTTTGCCAAGCGAATTACCACCGCCAGGTAAGTCCTTGCTCGACTCCCCGCGATACCGTTCCACGCTTCGAGTCGCAATGCGTTGAGTGTAGTGGCCGGAAATTGAATTTATCCATAGTTACTCGATTCCATGCCATAGCGATGACGAGCCCGTCAGAAAAAAAGCGATGGTGCAATGTTGCCCTGTACTGCAATAAACCGCAATATCGTATTACTACAACCATTCCGCAGGCGGGCACGCACGCACACTCGTCGCCGCGCACTCAACTTCCGGCGTTCGCGTTTTTAATGGCACCAATAAACAGACGGATTCGTTATCTGCCACCACAACACCGGCTGGCGGACGGGGCAAAGGGAGGTAAAGAGGTGGGATCTCCAGTATTGACTCACCTTTGCCCGCTGAGCGCATCGAAATGGTCGTGCCTACATTTTTTCCCCTCGGGTCGGTGCTATTGATCCCGGTGGAGCGCGCACAGTGTGGAAGGCACCCGCGGACCGGTAATGATTTCCCGAACCGCCACGTAATCCCGCTATTTACTGCTCCAATTTTTACTCTCCTCCCTCAGCGTCAAATTCAATCCAAATAAAACTGTTTCCATTTCTCGTTTATTGATGAGCTGCGGACTTGCTGCGTTGCTGCGGTAAGCGGTGGCGCAACGGCTGAAGGTGCGCTTGTAAACAGTACAACAGCATGGCTGCATCGACAACTGCGCAAACATTATAACGCAGCAAAATGTTTTGCAAATTATTTGACCACTGCCGTGAGGCTTTTGTTTGGGAATTGCACCATATAGGGGTGGAATGGAAAAACAATCGTTAGAGGAAATAATAAAAGTACGCAATACATTTCACATTGTTGCTGCAATCGTAAATAGTGCATAGAACCATTCCAAGTCATCATAACAGGTTTTACGAAAATCCTACCCATGGAAAGGAAACAGTAAATTATCATATTTAAGCAATCGCTTACGCACACGTTTGCTCACACAAAACGAGTAAAAAAACGAAAGAAAACAAAATCGTCCAACGACGGCAGTTCCGGACGTTTATTTGCATTCGCGTAATAACGTTACCGTTTCCGATTTGCTCGCCTGTTTACCGATACGATTACGCGATTACGAAAGGCGGTTAAAGAACTAGCCCCTCTCGAACCGTTGCCTGCCTTTCTGTAATGGTTTATTGTAACGTTGGAAAAGTCGTTCTTTTCCTCGTCGGTCTTTTGATCGCTTAGGACGAAGCGTCTGCCATCGGTTGTCATCAGTTGTTCCAATAAAGCACCTAGCAGCTACGAGGTCTCCCGTCTGCTTGTTACTGTGTCCTAGATGATGCAAAATAACCATCCCTACCATTCTGCTATCGACAAACGACAAATCGGTCACCGGCGCTGTTGTTTGTCCGGAAACACGGGGGTCGTAAGCGGGCGTGCGCTGGCTGCAGAGCCGAACCCACCAACAACAACAGTGTGGCGTAATACGATTTAATATGACATCCATGATTTATTACGGTTCACTTACTCGCTCTCTGGCTGCTCTGTTTTGCTGGTGGTGGGGTTCTGCATGTTAAACCACGCCAGGCTGCTGCCTTGTCACCCCTTTTCACTGTACGCCCTATCTCCGGTGAGCCAAAGTGCATCGAACGCGTACGGGTCGAAGTATGAACGCACCACCGCCAACCATCATCATCTTGCTCTCGTTCCGGATTGAAAGCCGTGATTAGTAGGAAGCACGGCTGTGCCTAATTAGTTACAATTAGAATTCTTATCATAGTTTGGACCTATACGCAGCGGGTATGCTCTAACGGGTAATGCGTTCTCGTCACGGACCGTTCCTTCTGTGGCACAACGTTTTGAGTCGAACCACAACACAGTCGCAAGGCCGCGAACAGCAAGGATATGTGTGTGTGCTGTTAGTGCGTCTTCTTCGATTCGAGGGGTGTTATAGGGAGGTGATTGACGCAATCCTAAGGGGTTGTAGTTTTGTTTTCTTTTTTGTGTGTGTGTGCATCATTTCTGTTGGCACGCGGATGTGAGGGAAATCTATGATGCGTGCGGGGCCCTATACTGGCTTCGGGCTTCATGTAGTTTGTTTGGCTTAATAATTAGTTACTTTGTTTGCGCCTGTCATCTTATCCTGCGAAGTGAACTGTAGGGTGTCGAATTCGTGACCGAGGGTTTTAGACGAGCATTTCGACACGTGCTTTATAATGATTATCTTACAAATGGGTTCGCAGTTGCACTATCAGATATGAATAGTTCGGTGCGATGTTTGGTTAAAATACATTTTGTTTTTTAATTATTATTTTAAACTTTATTGTTATACTCAGGGAATACCAATTATCAAACTAATGAACATTCTGATTGGGTAAACTCGCTATGGGAAATAGTGGGACATTAAGTTCCGCTTTCTGTATGATATTTAAATCCAACATGAACTTCTTATTACGTCGAGGGACTTTACCTCTGCATCATTGGGTTTGATCTTTTTGAAACAGTATTTTATTAATATTTAAATAAACATATAATTGATTTCATTTCATTCAATGCAACGCGTAATACAAAAGTAATCTCGGGGAAAATGTAAATGTAAAATATTTTTCCGAGATATTCTTTATAAATTTGACGTGGAGTATGTTTTCTTCTTCCTCTTTGTTCTGTAATAGCTTATAGTTTAATGATCAATTCTTCTTGCGGATTTTACATCGTTGCTTACCTTGGAGAGATAACTTTAACATGCTCGACTACCGTACACGATGTACGGCTGTAATCACTTGAACATCGCTGCAAAGCTGCACCGATTGTATTTGTATCCAAGCTGAAATGAGAATGTACGTAGGAACTATAGCTTCGTACAACGACTCTATTTTGAAACTTTGTAAACTATTGAATGCTCTTTTCGAAACTTTTAACTTTAATTTGACAACACAGACTCTCGAAACTGGGATACTACAATCTTACATAGTTTTAATACGTAGCAATAAGGTGCAAGGGTCATAGTTCATGTAGTATTAGACCCATAAAATGTCTTGAATAAATAAATAAATCAATCAATTAATGAATTGATGTACCAAAAAATAATGCTGCTACGCTATTTAAAATAGATGAATGAATAGTGTAAATCTTTTCAATTTAAATAAAGTAGAAATATGTAGAGATAAAGTAAAAATAAGTTGAGCTTTTGACGTTTGATAGCAAACTTGCGAAAATATTAAACAAAAGGAATTAAATACAGAGAGTTTAAACGAACATGTGTTTGTTTATAATAGTTGCAGATATCGTAGATACTGCTGATGTTATCGTGTTTCTTTTTGAAATTTTCGTTTTTTACTCCAATAAGTGAAAATTTTACTTTAAATCTTATAAAGTTTGAGTATTAGCAAAAAAACTGTATTATTAATCCGACACTTATCATAAACCTCAAAGCTTAAATGTAACATGAAAGCCACATGTATATTCATTGAGCATCGTTTTCCATTTGAAATCGTTATCGTGATAAATGGTTTGGAAAAAACGAAACACGAACAACAAGCAACACATCAAACTTCTCGTTTTACTTAAAAGCTGAGCACTCTCTTAACTCCTCCGGGTATGATTAATATCAGCGAACACACGGCTTTCTCGTTGCTGTGATACCAACAAAACACAGATAGAAAGGTCCCTTCGATAAAATCATGCTCTTGAAAAAAAGAAGTGAAAAGAAAACAGAAGCGAATGTAATGTTTTCACACCTTTTTTTGACACACAATCATGTCACGGTTTGCCGTCACACCGGGGTACGGAATTTTGCAGCCGACAGGCGGTATGAACGCTTTTCAGCACACCTTCCCTGTAATCCTTAGCCCCGATTTGAGAAGATCAAAGAAAAACGATAGGCTCTGCAAATGCAAAGTTTGAAACCAGCGGAAACACATCCAAATCAAATGCACACTCTGGCGCGTGTACCGATGGCGAACACTGGCAAGGGGAAGCGTCACTCGATTGCAGTGCGGTAAAAACAGGGTGAGGGGGGGAGGGTAGAAGGGAGGAAAAGTGATTGCTCCGGTTTGTGTTTTTTTTTTTACTCAGATTCTATGGCAGTCGGGTCGGGGAGGCGTGGAAGTAGGATGGGAAACATAATTTCGGGGATGCTGTTGGCTGTGTTGAAATGGTCGCGTGATGTATCGGATATCAAGGGCGATGGATTGCAGTCATTTCACACTGCTCTTCGGGTTTTTTTTCGCCTTTCCCTTTGCCCATCATATGCTGCATGCCTCTACCACCACCACCACTACTACAAGCCAGCCAGCGAAAGGAGAAGAAGGGATCACATCAGTGCAATACATGTGATTTGTGGCGGGAGATTTGTAACCGTTCAACGAAATGGAACTTTGAAGTTTTCTGATGCCATAAAATGGAATTGGTATGCTGTTTGCGATTGATTTATGGATGGCAGTTTTCAGGATATAGCTGCTATTACTGTAAGTGAGTATCGGTTTTGCGATTGCACGAACACAACACTCCGATGTACAGATAGGTCCGGTGCTGTAAAACATCAAAGAAATCGATCGTATCGAGGTTTTGTTTTTTGTTTTTATAAATTGTAGAACAGCACACAAAATATGAGTAACCGGGAACTTGAGATTGAAACAAGAGTTAATAGTACTTGCAAATTAATTTAAGCGAATAAAAGCGTACGCTGCAAAAACGATCCATTAGTGGTGCCGTACAAGCTGGAGTCGGGTGTTTTTCTTCAATCGTTGGTTTTCGAGTTTCTGAGATTCTTCCGCGCTCGGATCTTTCAGAACTGGGACAGGCGTGTAAAATATTGATTGTTGGCCGGTGAGTTGGCGTTATGAACCATTCCTTTTCATAATTCAGCGGCGCACTGCCGGGCCCAGCCAGGATGTGCGCCTTAAAATGGATGATTTTGCAGCAATCTCTCTTAACTGTCGAGCCGAACCGAGACAAATGCGCGAACGGGCAATAACGGGGCGAAGTGGGACGGGCCGATCGATTTGTGTTCGGATATAGCCCTGTGGAGAATTTTATTTCTGAAATCAATCATTTTTCATAATTAACCATATGCTGCTTGTTGGATTGAGGTTTGTAAGCCCAGCAACACATTCACACAACTGCGAAGACTGGAACCGTTGTTAGGGTCGTGCTAAGGGCAGAATGGAATTTAAAAAAAAATGAAATAAAAATACAACCGTAACCGATCGGACGTTGAGAGAGATCGATCGAGGAAACGGTTACACAATGCCCTTGTGTGGTGTTGGGCTTCACCCCTGGCCACCCCTGCCATCGCATCCTCGCATCGTTTCTGACACCTATACACATGCTGCTGCACAAATGGGTAGGAAATCGAATGGAACGATCGATAAATAAGCTAGAGTAGTAATAAATTTTTAACACTCAAAGGTACGATTATGTTGCGCTCCAGCATAGCCAGAGAGAGAGAGAGAGAGAAACCAGCCTGAAGGTACCACTGAGAGTATTGAATTTAAATACATCCCCGATCCTGTGCCGTCGTGGTTTGGAGCGAAGCATTTCTAGTCCAAGGGTGAAGGAAAGGACAAAAGGGGGTACAAAAAACATCATAACAATGGGCGTTGTATAGCATTGAAATTGAGGGGGTGATAGAGAAAGAGAAAGAGAGCGGGAAGCCCTGTGGGCTTTTACACTGATCTGGCAACGGCGAGATGAATTGGTTCTGGAAGGGAAGCACACACACATACACACACACACACACAGCACGATCCGTTCCGGCTGAGGGAAAGCCTTTCGGAAGGATCAATTAATGGCGAAGGACGGGCTTTTATGTTTCCTTTAACGCAATTAAACCACTCGGCATAGTAATTAGAAATTATTCTTGCCACGAGTGCACGCACAACCGAAGAAGTGCCTGCTGCACGGATCCTTTCTCCGTTTAGACGCACAACCGCCAGTCCCGTGGGTTACGCAGGGCCGAGATTTATTTTCTGTAGCATAAATGAGCCCAGAAACACTCCCCGGTGGGTCCTACGGACATGTGCTTGCGTGTGTGGAACGAACAATTGAATGCGTTCGCAAAACAGGATAATAGGATTTCCCAGCGGAATCCGATGCGGCCTTGGTTATTTCGTGTCCGATGCGGGCGCATTAGACCACATGTTATGGAAAAGATTTGCCATTCGCCCAATGAAACATTGAAATAATTCAATGTTCTACGGATGTTGCCGAATTTACCTCATTTAAGTTTGAATGCAATACCCAAACTTTTGGAAAAAAGTGCGTTTACAAGTGAAGCTGCGGGGGGTTTCACCGTTTCAAGAACGCAATTTTGTGTGTACCTCTTCTCTCGGTGTGTGGATGCTGCATCATCATCGTGTCTGCTTCAATCATCATTCATCATACAATTTCGACTGAGTTTCAACCCCCTGCCTGAGCATAAAGACACAAAAACGGGCAGCGGCGGCCGTATGCTCTTGTCGGTTTGCTTCTTTCCGTCAAAACCACACCACCGGGAAATGATGCAGCATCCGTAAAAGGCCGTAAATGAGTGGTTCGAAGAGTCTGCCGCAGACAAGAAAACAAATCACTTTCGCGAGTCATCTCTTGAAACGAGCGCACAAGCATTTGATTCAAAGGTTGTTTGCCGTGTGCCGTATTGTTAAGATGTTGCACGAGCTTCGATTTGAAGCAGCCTCAACCACTCAGGCTCGAGTTGATGCATACAGCCACACAAACACACTTAGTATGCAAACGAAATGAGTTACCTGAACGATGGAGGTTATTAAAGAACAGCCTTCAGAGCCCGCATGACCCGGCTAAATGATTGTGGTTCAATCCACTAAGCACAGTATAGAATTTATGAGTCTTGGTGTTGGAAAAGTGATTGGTTTGAATGGGTAAACAGACGAATAAAAACAAATGGTTCGCCGTTGTGTATCTTTTCGTCAAACTTAATATTTTGTATTCTCTGTAAAATCTGTTTCGAACGAACTTTGAAATACTTTTCCATGGTTTTCCATGTTATTTTTACATTATATAATTGTATTTACTGATATTCTAATCTTCTTCTGTTAGTAATTATTCTAGTGTAGTAGTTGTGGTTAGAAGGATTTGGATTTTATTCATCCTGAAGCAGCCACAGTAGAACTATAATACAATTTTTGGTTACGAATGTTTGTATCCTTATTTAAACAGTTCATTGTGATCTGGATAGAGTCTTACAAAAAGTTTAAAAGGCTCATAATGTACTTGTGTAATGAGGATTTTTTTTTTCACAAATCTTACAGGATTATCACTTCAGATTTGATGGTAAAATCACAAATCATAAATAATTTGGCATTTTCTCTATCTATGAAGTTGATGGACTGGAAATTATCTTGTTTGATATTCAAATGTGATGAAGGATGATACTAACCTGATAAGCTGATTTATCATATGAATTATAGTGATCTAAGGATAGTCTTACTTTTCACTCAATTATTGTACATTGGCCACTGAACTGTCTCATAAATACATGAGACATTCAAGTAGAAAGTCTCAAAAGTATCCCTCCTATTTCATGGTCATAGATTCTCAGTTGTAGATTAAAGTATATCTATAATTTCAATTGTTAAAATGTTTTTGTTTTAAATCATGTGGAATTAACAATAATAACCCATTGATGTAAGAGTTGGTTTCTCAGATTATTTATTGAAACAAGTCATTGTTTGAAATGCTTCCAATACTGTATTCTCGGTTTGGTATAATTTCATACAATGTGTAATAAACTGAACAGACAATTTATCTCTTTTCTTGCTCGCATTTGGCATTGACTTTAAAAAGCCGTTTAGGTAAGGGCTATTCATCTGCCAGCGTTAAAATTATTCACACAAAAAACTTCATTAATTTCATTCCGTAATGCGTTTACCATCATCCCAGCCTGGTTTCCCCATCATTCATGCTGTGCGGAATTTTTGCAAAAGATGGAACGGCTTAACAAAACCCAACCTTCATGCCATTGAACGATAGATCGTTAGCAACCTTAATGTCAGCCTTTTGTGTTAGAGACTATTGAAGGAAACAAGGGAAAAATGTTGGGAACTTTGTGTGTGCGAAGCACAATCTTTTTTTATCTCTTATCGATTTGTTCAGAACAAATGGTTTAGTTTTTCTCTTTCCGTTCGACCTACCCCTTGAATAAGTGTGTTCCTGGAATGTGTGGGGCATCCTTAGCCAAGGCAATGACTCAGACATCAGTTTTCGATCGATAGCATTCCGCACGGAGCGCACGGTTTCGTTCCAGCATGAAACCAGCATTCGATTGTTTTAGCTCTCTATGTTAGTCTCCCCATGGGGAATATCGTCCCAACCTCTCGAACGGCTTGTGAGAACAGCCCGTGCCTGAATGTGTTTTTTTTTGTGCGAGCCAGTGCCCTGTGTGTGAGTAGGTGTGACCACGCAGGGTTGGGGAAGGGTCTGGTTTGAAGCATCGTGCGGCCATTCCATCGAGACTGGCCACTCGATATTAATATACGCCGAGACTCGTTGTTCGCCTTTCGGCTCGTAATTCTTTGCGCATTTTCCTTCGATTGGCGCCGCCGGTCGAAGCAATTTCACCGTTGCGCACGATCAGACGAAACAGGACTGGCGAAGGCGGTGATGGTGGTCGAGGTGAAAAAGCAGGGTATTAAAAGAGTGTGTTATTAAATTAAATTGATTCATTGAGCTCGTGAAATTAGTAAGACCCGGCCGCGTACATTGTGCGCTCGCCTCCAACGTCGGCCGCTCGAATCGCTCCACCATCCCCATCCTGCTTCACTGGCTGGCACTTTGCAGCATCACCAGTGCGTGGATCTTTCCCCCACCATTCAAGTCGTCGGTACACGAGTACAGAGGTTTTAGGTTAAACGAGATATCGCTTCCACACCGTAGTACCGTAGCGCTCTAACCTTCGGGAAATTGATCGACCCACGGGTTCACAGCGAGCAAGGGCGGGGGCGGCAAAATACGGCCGCGGAAGATGGTGGAATACCCGGGTCGTGGGTGGGAAGTGTGAAGGGAAATTGGACTATAATGAGATCTCGCGCAAAAGATCGAGAAAGATTGATGAAGTGATTTGATTACTGCCGAACGTACGAACGCGAACGGGCCAACGAACGAACGTCCAACCGTACGGCGAGAGGTCCCGGCGGTGGCCCGGCGATGGTACAATGAATGGATAAATTTAAACCATGCGGGAAAGATGAGATGATTGTCATTACGAAACATCGTAAGGCTTCGGTCTCGTAGGGGATTGTTTGGGTTTGGGGAAACGATGCAGAATAACTGCACGAATATTCGGAAGGATTTAAAGATGGGTTTAGTGACGGTTACTTGCCGGAAAAGCGTCGAGAAATCAAGGCATGATTTCCAATCTAATCGGAAGATCAAAATTATCTCTTAGTTGTGATTTTTGCCCGAGAAATTTAACAATAAATTAAATTAGCGAATTTAACCTAGAAAAATAATACCTGATGTACGTTGGTTTTGGGTTCATGGTTGCAATCTTTCGAGTATTAGGAGTAGTTTGTAGTTCATTCATTCTTCAAGTTCACTCATTTAAAGTGATATGACAATAAATATACCATTTGCAGGGTTGATGAAATATTTTTCTATGTAAGCAATTGTTCGAAGGGTCCGATATTAAAACAACTTATCCTTTTTTTCTCCAACTACCAAACCGTGTCAATCAGGCACTTTAAACACATTTCGGCTACAACGATTTATAACAAAGCAGTATTTCGAAAATCATCTCGACAAAATGAAACAACAAATTTATACGTCCGACCTTGGGAAGTATGAAAAAACATTTCATGATTGTATCTCTGCTATTCGTCAAGGCAAATAAAACTGATAATAAAAAATAAACTCTAATTATACCATTTCACAGTTCACAATTTTAGCCGAAAATCATTTCTCAATCTTTCATTTGCATATCATTTACGCAACGAACAAGATCAACATCTGCCTACCTTAAGTCCTATTTCTGACTGTGGTTGTAAAAACAAATCGCTTTAAAGCATCTTATCTATAACCCATAGAATAAGGAAGGTCACCATACAACTGGGCCAAGCAAATGGGTTTTGTTTGGTACCTTTTCCGGTACTTTACACCAGCACCAGAAAGGGAAGGGAAATATGATATTGCAGTGGTGTAATAAAACTGAACGAAAGCAGCTAATATAAAAACAGAAAATAAAACATTCGCTGCAAAGCGAGCGATCCAACCGACTCGTCGCCGGTGAAAATGACAGCAGCAGCGCTTCAATCGGGTTTTTTTTTGGCAAAATGCTGTCCGATTCTGAAATTGGCCAATTGTTCATGCCAAATAAGCCAATTTTATGATTATTAGCCATTTATAAGCAGAACGGATGAGTCGCCCCGAGAAATACTCGCGTGGGGCTGGAAGGAGGGGATCGCTGCAGTGTGGTACCCAATAACACTAATCCACTTTTTAACAGCTCTCTTACTCTCACCCCCTGCAGCAGTCAGCTATCCCATAGTTACCGATGTGTGAGTCCGTCCCAGGGTTGTCAGGGGATCTGGGGAGCAAATCGACAGAAACGAACCGAATATAAATGAACTAATTTTACAATCATGTGAAGCTTTTTTTCCTTCTCTCCCCATTCGCTTTCCTGTGCTGTGCTGTGGCTCGCTTGCCACCTTCAAACGGGCATCAAATTACGTAAAGTAGTCCCGCGTCGGGCGCATTCGGTCATCTTTGGCATGTCGTTAAAGTTGATGAGCTATTCAGTGTAGTTTTCTAGGATTTGAGAACGAGTATCACCGGTGTGGCCGTAAAAGCTAATCACCTGCGCATGGTAATGATATGCTGTTGGGGATTTTTTACATTTTAAAAGTAGCTCTGCCCCCCCGCGGCGACTGCAAGATGGATAGCTGTTCGAAGGGAAAGTAATGAAACGGACGGGCTAAATTAGAGCTGTACGCTCCGAGCAAGATCAATTAATTAATTAAAGTCCTTAATATAATTACAACCACCATAATTTTAATGGAAATATTCTTTGTCCAAGCTGCACTGAGTCTATACCAGGATCCTGAACAGTGCATATTCGTTTGGTAAGTGCTCCTAATTGGAGGTTTGCATGCACTGAAATCGTTAATAACGATCCTTTTAAGGGTGTAATACAACTGTCCGAGCCCAGAAAAACACACAATCCACATTTCCACCAAATATAAAACCTCATTTACAAACAAAATTCTTCGCCAGCCGATACTGCACCGGAAATGAGCCCGTAGACACAGTAGAGTGGGCTGGTTTTTTTGGTTATTCAAGCTGCTATCAGCGCCAACTTATCATAAATCATGCATTGTTTTCACAGTGGCGACTGGGGCGACTAGAACATATGTAAAATACTTCCGCCAACAATCGGCGGGCAATTTGAATGCTGTAACCCTTTCCTTTCCCCTTTTTTTTGTTTACAAGCGACCAGTCCACTCCAGTTCCCGCTTATCAATGTGCCATTAGCTACGTGTACATTCCACTCAAACGCTCTCCGCTGCCATTACTTTCCGCCCTGTGCAACATTGTCGGCGCTATAGCATTAAGCAACGCGAACTACCGCACTAACGCAATCATAAAGAAGTGAGCTAAAAGGCTGCAAACGCACACAAACTCAGGGCAACAATAAACAAGCACGAACCTCAAAAAAAGTACTCTCCCTTAGTGCTGAGATAATTCAAGGGTTTAATTTCTCTGAATATTCAGCAACTAGCGTCCGAAATTATGGCACAACCGCGCTCCGAACCCCATCATTTGCTACCTTATGGTGTTCGTTTTCTGGTCGGCCCCTTCCTACCTTCGCGGTGAAGTTCGACGTGCAGCAAGCAGGGGCCGATATCCGTAGGTAATGCCAGATAAACCGGTACAACATTTAAATCGATTCATAATCATACAATTACCATTACCATTCATTTCACGTCGGTCGGCAGGAGACGAGGTTTTCAGGTGGCAAGAGGGCTCGCTCGGTACAGGGGAAACACACATTTCCGCTACTCCGGTGAGCCGTGAAGGCTGAGAGGGGCGAGTTCCTGGCGCCAGGACGAAATAGCTCCGAAACAACATGCCGAATTTCGGGCTTGGAAATTCTGATGGCAATAGCCTACTGATGGATGGTAGTAGAGGTAGCAAGCGGTTGGGGATCGAACAAGTGTTTTACCTCACATTGTAGCTTCCACCAGGCGAGGTGTACTACCAGTTACCGGGATGGTAATCATGCGGACGAAATTGAGCAACACGGAAAGTTTTATGTTAAAGATATTGTGCCGTGAGCCGAGTCGTCACAGCCTGTTCGACAATTTCATTAGGCCCCACTATGTGTGTGTGTGTTTGGCTCATTTCGATGTGTCATTAACGATGTTCAGCTTTTGGAGCTTGCCGAAACTTTGCCGAATTTTGCTTGCAAGAGCTTTGAATCATCAACGGTTATGGCGAACTTTAATCAACCGCTGACACGCGGTGCACGGTGACATTATGAACCAAAAACAACGTACTTAATTCTTCTCCTTCCAGCCCCAAAAAACATCCCATCCAAGTGAAAGGGATACGCGGTGTGCGTGTGCGTGAGTTTCTTTTTGGCTCGATTCTCAAGCGCACGTGAAAGCACCAGCGACGACGACGACGACCAGTGGCAAGCCAAAGATTCAGGTTTTATTTTCTTCAACAAATTATGTAGCTCTGACCTTTCTTTGCAATTTTACGGCTTCCTTCATTTCAAGCAGCTGCGATAAGGAAAAAGGGATTCCCACCCAGCGATGCAGCGCACCCAGAAGTGGTCGTCCTCCGCACATCGTTGGGCTCTGGCGGCTGCTGGTGCACCCCTCGCTAGCGAGGTTTGGTTTTGCAGGTCTTGTTGAATTTATAATGATGATTAAATTATAATCATCATCAAGCAGTAGCACCACCGGCAGGAGCGGCCTGAATGTTGAAGTTGGCGCAAGAAACACGCTCGGTTCACCGGCCATCGCAGAGGTTTAAATAAATTCCAAACTCTCTGTCCCTAAACGTGGACTAAACGCAGCGGTGGCACTAAAACCTCTGGCCAAATACAAAACGATACAAAGAAGAAAGAAAAAAAAACTAGCTATCCCAAAAATATTTTCCCCTTATCAACATCAACAACGATATGCGAAGCGAGACTGTGCGTCGGGTCTGTTTGTTTCGGTGTTTGGAAATTAGATTGAATATTTATGCCGACGGTTGGTTGCTATCTCTCGGTCCCGGTCCTTTGAGACCCTTTAATGGGACGGTTGACACTTAAGGGGTGGCACGACACGACGGCTATAAGCGACCCCGACCCGTTTCCATGTCAAACTTCGAGCGGCAAAAGTACGGCTTTGTGTGGCTGCTGCCCCTGCCAGTCCCTGCCAGTAGACCGCTTTTCTAGATTTCCCTCCGTTCTCATTCGAATTACGCCCGTGAATGGTAGAGAGATTATCTCTTCGCGTTCAAGAGTTGCCTTGCCTAGTTTTCCGAGATTAGACGTAGGCCTGAATTGCTAAGGATTTTATCGCGAGATGTTGGAAAAGCCGTGCCAAGACCTACGGCCTCTGCCTTGTGGGTTGTGGCTGAAAACAGCGCGATATTATGTAGCTCTCTTTATGCAACGGCATCCCCTCGCCGATTCAGGGGCACACCAGTAAACAATGGCACACTTTGCTTCACTTTACGTTCTCTCAAACCCAAAAAAAGGCCAACTTTGTCGCGAGAGCGCACCGCACGTTGAATGCAAATGGCTGTGCGCGCTGAAGTTACCACCACCGTCCCATCATTATGAAGGTAATGGCTGTAGTGTGCAGTTTTATCGCTCATTTCTCGAACGGCTGCCTGAATTGTTGCATGTAAAGCTTCCTTTATCTTGTTTGCTGGATAATTTGGTACGGTTTGTGTTTGCCGTTTTGTCGCATGAAGCCGGCAGCTCCACCGCCAGCAAGCCGCGTCACGTTACGCATAGACAATTTCTAACGTGTCAACATTACTATTTAGATTTTATTCGAAAATTATGCACACGCCCTCGGTACAATGGCAGCTGAATTTAAAACACAGCCAAACAAAAGGTGCTGCTTCAAAGAGTGCAGCCATTATTCTTGATTATGTTTGCGCACTGTTGCTGCGACTATTTTACGCGAAACGCTGTGTTAAGCGGAAAGGTAAAGAAGCCCCGCTCACGTCATAGTAGTGGCCCAGCTCGATGAGAGTGTGTACGCATGACGCACGCAGGAAGTGGACCGGATCGGCCAGGGAGGGTACTCGAAGGCACATTTTTCATCGTTTGCAAGACTCATTAAAACATCTGGCATAATAAAGCCAGTGTCGCTTAGCGTTTCAAAATGTCGCGCTGGAGATGATTGCGCTGCGTACGACCCCTTCCCACATGCACATCCTCCCCTGTGAGAGGAGGTAGCTTCCTCGCCGGTGCTAATGGCCAGATATCGGTTTCGGGGTTATTCCATCGAGGTTTGATGGTCTACGTGGTTTTATGTGCGTTTTTTTTTCGTTCATGTGTCATACAATCAGCTATCTGCCGTACAATCCGGTTGCCGGCATATCACCATATTGATGGTTGAAATTTTGGAACATCGATTGCCAATATGTCGGCTCAATTCATAATTCATTCTGTGGTTCCCCCTTCGACCCAGTCGGACACGTACTCAAGCCACGGCATTCCCCAGGCGATTGAATTTGATGCATTTCATTATTTCTGGAACGTGACTGGAGTGGCGTTTCTTCTCCGCGGTAGGTTGTCGTTGTTTGCCCGCGTTGGTATGTTGGTGACAGCGAGTGGCTTTATTTTTCCACGATATCACATTTTCCTTGTCTACTCCTCGTGGTCGTCCTTTCCTTTCCGCTTGCAACCATGCAAAACCCGTGTGCCAGTGCGTGTCTCGATGATTCACAAGCACACACGCGGACAAGATTTGAGATTTAATTCCCCCTGTGGCCACATGACCATACACTTGCGCGCTCTCTCTCTCTCTGTCCGGTCCATCACGCGTCTGGCTGGGCCATTAGATAAGCGATTGACATTTCCATTCAGTTTCATCGACTGGCCTGGTGGGACGTGATTCTGCGTACGATAAAGAAACCTGTGGTCGCTCGTACTCGCAATGTGTGTGTTGTGAAATTCGTTCCTATTATTACACTGTCACATGACGATGCATATGTGCGGCCAGTTCTTACTTACGTACGCGTTTGCACAGCCCCATCGGGGGTACTCATATTGTGCGGTTTGAACGATCGAAAGATGACGGACGCTTGATTCCAATCGTAAATTAGACGATCAAGTGTGCTCCTTCCCCTACGAGATCAGTGCCAGGTGCTGCAAATCTTCACCATGATTCAGTTAATGTCTGACAAACACACCAGCAGCAGAGCCCCCCTGTTCGTGTCCGGATGGCACAGCATCTTTATACGAGCAGGCATTTAAAAAAAGGGTACAGTGTGTGTAAATTTGGCTAGCAACATTCCTTTCTTCCACTTCACACACAATCTAAATTGCCCTTTCAGCGGATTTGTGCGCTTCAAAGTGTCTTCCTACGCGTCCGGATAGCTGACGGGTACAGCGCGCGTGTGTTTTAGAAAGGAACACATTTTTGCACATTTTATTACTCCCTAATGGCTACTATCTGTCCGCGAGCGATGGTTTATTAGGCAGATCTCTCCCACGGGCCAGATAGCTCCGGGGGCCTGCGTTGTTAAAATGTCACACAAATGGAACTGATATGCTTAACATCATCATCAGCAGCAGCCGCCGGAGCATCATCTGCTTGCAGAGTGTGTGTGTGTCTGTTGGCAGAACAGAATGTTGTTGGCATGGTGTTCATGGTGTGTCATAAATTCTGCCCAGAGCTGGTGTGTTTTCTCTGACTCATCGGCACAGTTGCATGTTTGGTTATCATTTTAAAGACACTCTACCATACTTACACACTTTGTAGGTTGGTTGAGTATTGCCCTTAACGCGCTGTATCCTAACTTTCTATTAGATATTGACATGCAATAGTATATAAAACACTGTAAACATGCCTTATAACATGCAGCTAGTGAAGAGAAAGTGACCTTACAACCCCGTAGTGTCGCACCTTTGTCGCAGCAAATGTTGCCATCGTGTGGCATCTTTCCAAATGATACAAAAAAAACATAATCTACCTTCCACGAAGACGATTTGCTGAAGAGGTTAACGCAGCACAGACCCCTACTAGGGGTGCATATCACGTCAGTGCGCCATTGCACTCCCGACACAGGCAATGTCCATCCCAGACGCAGCAAATCAGACGCTAGTGACGAATCGGTCGAAGCGAAATCAATTGCAACGGATGACGACGAATCGACAAAATATATTTACACACATCCTTCTGTGAACACACCCGTCCCATGCCCGTGGTCGCCGTGCCTAGCCAAGCATTGTTTCTGGGGTTTCCGTCTGTAACGCTCAAGAAAAATGACAACTCATCAGTGTGTGCTGCCCCGTTGCCTGTGGGACATTGTTACAGCATGATGGAGAGAGGGTACAGTATGGTGCGGCACCGATCGTGTACAACTGAATGGCTTGTAATGCCGCTGTGCACTGCGGGTCTTAATAATAATAACACTGCAAACATACATATTTTCGAAGACCATTATTTATAATTTCCTTCATTTGTTTGTAACTGGTCGGTGTGTACGGGGGTATGGTAGGTGCAAGGGCGGGCAACCGTAACATAAGTGGAGTTTACTTGCTTGCCTGCTTCCACCTTCAGCTTTCAAACCGTCAGAGCTGTCGGAACCCATCGGACGGGGTTAGAGTTACCACTGTGTAGCATAAAATTTACTCGCAGCAGGTGGTAAACGAGGGCCTGCGACCATCGTTCGTACCGTTCTCTCTGTTGATGCTGCCTGTTCGTAGTTGGGTCCCGGGTCGATCAGAGCAGTGCTCCGGGGACTGTTTGTAGCGTCAAGAACAGCAATCACTGCAACTGAGATGTATTTGGCAATCGCACACTGGTTCGGGCTGTTGCATTGGTACTAGGGAATACCGGGGCAGGTGGTCTTGGGCCCCCGGAGAAACCCCGGCTACAATCTCAATGTCAATCTTGAAAGCAGAAACAAGGGAAATCAGTGAGTGCAGCAGCGCTCGGTCATTGCAGTCGCAAGTCAGTCAAAACTTGTCAATTTGATTTGCTCGGCAGAAGGGGATTGCATAATGAAGCTCAATCTTTTGCTTTACTCGATTAGAAAATGTGTGTTCAGTTGCTGTACAATTTA
This sequence comes from Anopheles coluzzii, assembly GCF_943734685.1. Lineage (NCBI taxonomy): Eukaryota > Metazoa > Arthropoda > Insecta > Diptera > Culicidae > Anopheles > Anopheles coluzzii. The sequence continues at coordinate 47,585,304 of NC_064670.1, forward strand.
CCTTTTATTCATTGGTTATATAGATATGGTTAGCATAAAGATTCAGAAACTGTTAGCTAATGAAGAGCTAATGTTAGCTAATCTAGTTTTGATCATTCGTATTTTAAAATAGAGTTAGTTAAAAATTCACTTTACGGATTTGTTGATTTTAGAAAGGTCTCAATTTTAAATTCACTAAATTCTCAAACGTAATACATTGCGAGTATAAAACATAAATATTTAAGAAGATTTTACATTTTGTAATACTATTATGATCTTATTCAATAACACATTATACTGTTTAGAGTTTGTTTCTGTTTCTTCTTCTATTCATATTTTTTAGCGTTTAGAATAGTCTTCAATGCACTAGGCGACAGCAACAACTAGCAAAAAGCAGTTGTACACTATCCAAACAATCATGTTTACATGCACTACTATATATGTTCAATTAAAATGCTTATTGTTCAATGTGGCTTACCTTCTCGTTTTTGCAGGTTGATCGTATAGGTTCGCTAAACTGGAATAACAAAGCGATATTGCTGCAAAAATTTAAAGGTAAATGGTTTTAAAGGTCTATTTATACAATATGAAACAATATAAAAAATGTAAATGAGAGATAGTAATCCAACGACACTTTATAGGGTAAATGTACCTATAGTGGTGGTAGTACCAATAGTGGTGGTATTGCACTAAAATGCGGTTCATACGGCAAATTACAAGTAATTAAGTTATTTAAGTTAGTGTGAAATGTTCTTTAGCCTTTTACAAATGGTTTAAAAGTTAAATGGGGCCATTCCGTTACTTAGTGACCGAAAAACCCATTATTTTGTGAAATGAGTCAACATTTTTCCAAAATCCTTAGGATTTCATAACGAAACTCATTTTTCTGTTAACGTTATAAATGACCACATATCCACGCAATTACTAGTTTTTCAACATAACTGTTATGAAATGTTATTGTTTTACTAAAATTATTTGCCTTTTGACCATATTTATGCAATTTTGAGTGTTTTTTACCATAGTACCATTATAGGTACACAAAACAGGCATGTTCCTATAGTGGTTATAGTTATAAAATCAATAAAAACAGGTCGTTTTAGATTTTTTCGAGGTTATTTTCGACATGTCGTACTGTTTACACTAAAATAAGCAACAAAAATGAGTTTTATGTTGGTAATTTACCAAAAATTCGCTTATATGGCTGAATGAAAAATTGACTTCAAATCAAGCACACTCTTCCGGGTGTAGGTTGATGACAGGTGTGATGCAGTACTTTAGTCAATAGTTTCATTGATCAAATTTATACATTTTTTTACGATCAAATTACGCAAGAAACCTATATTATGGCAGTAATCCTTGCTATGCATACGAAAACAGCTTCGAAACTAAGTTTCATTGATATTATACACCGTTTTTGATGCATCTTTGTTTACCACCACTATAGGAACACAATACGACGACTATAGGAACCATACCACCATTATAGGTACAACGAAGCAGTCACAAAAATATGTATTTTTTCGTAAATTTGATGTGTTTCATGATAAAAATGGTTGTGATTGCGTAGATAAAACATATTCCAATTGCTATGTGTTAAAATATTCAGAAATTATCCTTCCTCACACTTTAAATCCATTAAAACACATCGGTACCACTACAAATTGCACAACTATTGGTACATTTACCCTAGTCGATATTTGTAAAGATAAAGATTTTTTATTGTTTTATAGAGCGTTTGGGCCTTTTGGCTGACATTCGAAGCTTTCCTTTTATTCTTATTTACAAATTATTGCTAACGGCGATGTATATGGTTCGATTAAATTTTGTTATATACATTTACCGCTTTTAAGAAATTCACTACATTGTTTTAATTTTCTTTGTTGTTTGATAATACTTCATCTATATTGTTTCCTAAATTGAGTATTTCCCTTTACGTGTCGTTTGCTACTCACTCTGTTATTGTAATTTCGCAGAAGCTGTATTTTTCGGGATCAGATTTAGTTGACAGGTGTGTGAGACGAATGTGATCTATTCGGAGTCTAGTCAGAATCGCTTGCTCATCTCATGGCCATTGTTATTTTTAAAAACATAAGGCGTTACTGTATTTTTAATTTATCTAGGCTTGTTTTCATTCAATTTTAATCATTCGTTTTACTAGGCCTGAAAGGTAGTGTTCTCAGTCCAATTTATAATGAAGCAGAAATGATAGGCATATAATTGTTTCTTTAAACCTTCCTTACACAAGAAAATCAACTGTTTAAGTTGTGATCCTCTTCAATGAAATTTGTGTTTGCTGGTATTGCCGTGCATAGCTCAAACTCTCTAATTACGATTAGGTTGAAATGGTTTTGTTTGAAATAATTTCAGCGTCTCATAATTTTAAAATTGCAAATTAAATTCACTAATTTCCTTCGCATGCCGATTCAGAGAAGCGACACTAAGGCTGCATTTACGTCATGTATTTGAAAGACTCACAGCTCTCCCAGTCGCTCGAAACGCTGGAAACTAAATCAACCGCTTCCAATCAATAAACATGGATTATGCCAGTAATTTATGCTTGTCTTTTGCCAGTTTTATCCAGAAGAGAAAACGCAACCCGACCCCGGCAGCAGCAACAGCAGCGTGGAGTTGGCAATTTATATCCCTTCCCTCCCTTCTCGGGACGACGGGCCACCATTAGCACCATCAGCGCCGCGATAGTGAAACGGAGTTGTCGTCATCGTAACGACTGTTTACTAACCGTTTGTGGCAACAAATTGCACTTAGCAGCTCCGGGCAGCGAGCTTCCCCAACCAGCTCGGTGGGGCTCACGCGGGACCGGGATTAGTGTAGCGATTGTAAATAATTCGCTCTTTGCGCTTCCCTTCGTCTGCTTCGGATACACTTTCTTCGCCGGGTATGTCAACAAGAAGGGTACGCACCCGCTAAATGCCACACACACAACGGCCACCGACCGACCTACATTGTTGGAGCACAGTGAGAACGAATTATGATGAAATCGCTTTGAAGTCCCTTCTGACTAACCCTCTTTGGACCCAGGGTCCGAGGTTTGTTCAAACGAGACTGACTGGTGTGGTCAGAGTGGACTTAATTGAGCTAACAAGAATGGGGATTAGCTTGTGGAAGGAGAAAACCTTGCTCGGTGAAGGTATTTTCCACGACTTTAGGATTTAATGTATAAATTGAATTTGGTTCTATTTAAATGGTACGCGTAGATATTGATCTTCATGAAAAAGTTGTAGGTAGAGGAACGTCAGATGGCATCGCACACACATATTGGGGGGGGGGGGGGGGGGGGGGGCTGTAGCAAGTTGTCCAACGACGATGCTCATGGAAACAGGACTGCCGGAACGTGTTAACCTCTTCGTAACATCGGTTGAGGATGATCCGTTTCAAGCGAAATTGCTGCCACACGAAACCGTTGCTATCGGTAACACGATTATCAACTACATGGTGGAAAGATGATATATTTTTACTTCAGTGCCATCCGTGCAGGCCCTCTCAAAAGTATCTTCACCATATGTGGCACCCGATGGAAGCGTGGTTGTTTGTTTAGCATTTCGACGCAATCGACGACTCCTTTATGTGAGGTCGGTTTTCGCTTCCGTCCGTGCAGTGTGGCAGCATGATAAAATTAGACCATTCATCCACCGTTCGCCCTCCCTCCAACCACACACTAGTATGGACGGGGGGATTCCGGAGAAAGGCCAACGATTGCGTTTCCGTCGAAAAAATAATCGGAAATCTCGTTACGACGTTAGCAACGCCGGGGGAGGTCGTCTTGCAATTAAGACGATACGCCACGTGCGACTTTATGCCGGGTGCGTGTTCGGATTATGGAAAATCCCCGACTCCTTCCGGGGACGACGACGACGACGGATGCGGTATACCAATAGTAGTAGCATGATACCTGCAACCACCTCCGCACAATGTGTTTGATTCAGCATTCCGACTACGATTACGCGGCCGCTTCCCCAGCCAAGCAGCAGTACACAAACGGTCACGTTGGTAACGATTTGGCTTCGGCTGGGAACACAAACACACACACTTCGACGACATATCGTTTCGCTTGTGCTCCTGACGGTTATTATTACGGCTTATTTTACTTACCGTGGCGTTTCGTCCACATTTACCACTCGTCGAAACAATAAATAACTTCCTGCTTGGAGCATTCCTTCCCTTGCTGGGTGTGCGTGGGAACTTGCAGGGTGAGTGCGGCGTTTTTTTTGCAGTCCTTCACAATCCCATGAAATGCGATCGAAATGGATCGTAAATAAATGTATTTCGTTCCACAGCACGCCAGTCATGGATCCGGGTGGAAGATAAATTGAATTTCATAATCGCTTGATGAAATCGTATCGGAGATGTATCATAAACACTGTTGAACCTCACGTACGCCACAATCAGGTCGTTTATTTTGGCCGATCGTTTTCCGTATGAGCATCGACGACATCTGCGTGAGTGTTACAGAGTTTTTCAAGTAATTTTGCAATATGTGAATGATGTGTTATTTGATCCAGTTTTTTTTATTCACTAAATAATTAGCATATGAAAATTCACTCCAAATTACTTTGTTTACATTTCGTTTGGCTCGACAGATCGTGCTACGCGCTGTTGTAAATGAAATGTACAACAATTTATTTATTTATTTGTTTGAAAACCCCTGTATCTTCGTGTGTGCACGTTGATGCTATGATGGAAGAACTGTTGGGGGTTTCATCCCACGAATGAAACGTCGAATTGATTATTGCCAACACTAAGCAAGATTCACGGGATGGAACAGAATAGCCTGCGTCTTAAGTCGATCTCATCTGAAAACAAACTGAAACGAAATCCGAGTGTCTTGGGGTAAGCATTTTGACCAATAATTAGAATACAGCACTCAAATTCTTTCCTCGCTTTCAGATCTCCTTTTTTTTTCTTGAAGCCCTCTGCAACTTTGATTAGCTAAAACTACACGATCTTAGGCTGCTATCATTGAATTTATTCGTAGGGACGGCGTACGTCTCGACACTTGTTTTCACGTAACGTATTTATGCGCTCATGCGGAATCCCTCTAAATCCCTCACGGGAATTACTAAAGCAATCATCTAGTACGCAAGAAAACAGCAGAAAAATTAGTGAAGCTGAGTGTCGGGACGTAAGCCGTCGCTACGATCGGATTCAATGATGCAGTCAAATAGTTTCCGCATTGGATATTTATTATTTACTTTGTTTACAATAATTATTGATATTACTTATGCTATAAAACAATGTAAAGCCATGTTCGTTTATAACAACATGTTATGTTATTATGTTCAACACTATCTGGTTCTGTTTACAGCTCACATTTCCAATCTACTATTTGTTACTGGTCAGGCAAGTTATTTGCAACAAACAATGAAACAAATCACTTACACTTAATACACATTGCTGTTGATTGTTCGTATGGTTGTGCGTTACCGAAAAACAAACAGTAAAATTGCAAAATAAAGCAAAACATATGTTCCAATCACACAACATTAATTGTTTGTTCGTGTTATTTAAGGCAGCATTGATTAAAAAAAACTAAACTAAGATGTTGTTAGTGATGCAGGGAACGTATTGAACGTATTAAAACACATATCTAATCAAAGAGCATTATAACACAAATATTTTTTTCCATTTTCACTCGATCAATAAATGGTCCTTTCTGCTTCATTTAGGTTATTACTGAAGTTTTGAAAAGCTACAACAATGCATTAAAACTGGTTTGCTTTTATTGTTCTCTTTTCTTTGGAATAATTTAGTAAACCTTTAATGACTCAAATGTCTTTTTACTTAAAGCTGTTCTGTGTTATCTGGTCAATAATGCGAATGATAAAGAAAATGTAACTTTGCAACATTGAAATAAATACACTAATAATCGAAAGAATGGCACAACCAACCCGTCTATGCATTTGTTTGAACATAATTTGTATCATGTACAATTACACTACCTACTACCCGTATTCCATAGTCTTGTTGCATATGCTGCTCTCACACGCTGTCCGATGGTAATGTCATTAAATCCAATACCCTGACCCATAAATTAAATGGGAAGCTTTGTAACAGTCACGATAAGATGCAAAACAAACCATCACCTTTGTTGGCGGTGTGTGATGGCGGCGACAGACAAGGAAATATGTGCTCATTTAGGAAGGTACACACCTTTCACATCCGGTTCCTCGCGCACGGAACTATCGAACCGCTTTGCCGGTTGATAATGTTGGACATTCTTCCATCGGTCACCGGGCGGAAACACACATACACAACAGACAAACATGGGACACGCACATCACAGCCAGCCACACGAGAATGCAACCGATTGTGTGTGGCACTGTCGAGTTCTCCCGTTCCTGGGGTAAATCAATCAAAAGTGTTCGTTTACACGATTGTACCTCCCTGAACGGTGGCGGCGAGGTGGTTGAAGATGATGAAAGGGAACAAGAATCGTTGGTCAATGTCCTGGTTGGTTGGTGCAGCTTTAGGTGGTAAGGCAGAAGCAAGTGGGACGAATGATGGGGGCATAGTTCCCCACAATCAAACCTAGCAAATGGCGCCATTAAAATCCACTCTCGCATATGTCAACAGTCGCTGGAATACCGTCCGGGGCGCGCACAATCATGCACGGCGGGTAACGTCTTTATGCGTTAGAAGCGGTTCCCCGCTTCCTTCAGATGTGAGGCCGGAGATGGAGGGAATCGTTTATTTTTCCGTTTCAATTGTGTAAAGTTCGATTACGGCCCGGCCCCGGCCCCGTGGCGGCAGTCGAGTCCGTCCATCCGTTTATCAGCCTCTCTCGATCCATCGAGATCGAGGCCGATGCGTAGAGGAACGCCGAGCCAAGAGAATATGTGTTTACGTTGTCGGTCATTCAGCTTAATTTATCTTTATTTGCTTAATGCGGCCAAAGGAGACCCTCGGGCCACTTAGTTTACGAGCCCGATTGTCCGTCCGCTCGGAACAAACACACGCGCGCGCATACAGGCAGTGAAAGAACTGTAGAACATTATTTTCCGTTTGATGTATCGTTACAAGAGCAATATAAAGAGCATTAGATGAGGCGAATATAGGGGGCGGCAAAGGTGAACATGGGCCCCACCTCTATGCCACCAACCTCTATATACACATTAATTGATCTGTGTATTATTATTGGTCGTCAGTTCATGCCCATCGGGGGGCACCGAACTCTCACTCTCTCCATCTCTGCTTGGCCCGCGCCTTCAGTGCTGGGTAATCGATGTCTAATAAAAACGAGGCGTGAAATGTTACTATTAAGATCCTTTTCGAACGCTCCTTCTCTACTGCGAAGGCTGTTCGCGTCTTGCGAAGCACTTTGTCTCAAGTTCCGCGCACACACATACACACATGGACGTAGATCATGCGGTCGCTCGCGTGCAATGCTGCACTGCAGCATCTCGTTGACGTTGTGTGTGCATGCATGCAGTGGATTTAATAAATACGGGAATTAATACGACGCTCTCAACGCCCAGCAGCACCAGCGTGGCCCAGGTGCGACCATACACACGGATACACCCGTTCCTCGCACTCTAGCGCATGCCTTTTGGTGGAAGCTATTACCCCTCAGAAAGGGGTAAAGGGGGCGGGAAGTGGATGGCAGAAAACAGTGTAGCGTCGTGTATAATTTATGGTTTATCGATAATAAATTACGAGCGATTATAATTGATTTAACGTGTACCTGTGCGCGACCTATAAGGCATCACCCACCGCCATTTCCTGTCATCCGGCCGCGGTTCGCTGTTTTGCCAAACGCAGGGTCGTGCACAAGCTGCTATTTATCTACCGTCTATCTTATGGGGGCATCGGGAGTCTAATTTATCCTCAAAATTGGCTGCTCTTAACGATATTGCCGGTAAAGGTGTAGTTGCTCGTGTGCTTGCGAAGGTTACTTTATGCATGTCGCGTCAAAACTGCCCTGTCAAAACTGTTTGGATTGAAATGTTCTCACAGGGGTTGAAAAAAACATCGATGTTGTGCCGAAACACGTTATCGTTATGTTGGGTTGAAGATGAGCATAAAATCTAAAAATAGATTGACATCCGAATGTGTTTTCGGCGCATGAGGCACCTTTGGAAGAGGCTGTGTTGAAATAAGCTTTTAAGCGGCGGGAAATCAAGAGCCTCTTTAGCTCAGTGGTAGAGCGCTGGTCTCGTAAACCAGCGGTCGTGAGTTCAAACCTCACAGGAGGCAAAATGCTGTGGTAGCGTGGATCCTTTTTTTTATTTTTGATCTCAGGCATTATTTTATTTGTATTTTGTTAATGTTTTATTGAGCAAGGTCTATGATTTTTTTTTTCATTACCTTCAATATGATTCATAAAACGGAAATAAGTACATGTTATAAACAAAATAAGTAACTGTGTAGATTGTATTATTTTTTTATTCATGTACTGATTCATGTACTCTGGTATGAACTACACAGACTTTGACCCTAACCTTTGAACCTCTGTATTGTCATGTTGACGTCCAAAATTTCTGTGGAACTGTGTGGGACTGTGTAATCATAGTTAAAGTAGAGTTAAAATAGAGTTATAAGAGGCTACTTTTCTTCTATGTTCGTTGTGCAGAAATGTACATTGTCTATCAGTTCTAGTTATCTCAATAACACGACAATAATGTTTCAAGTGTATTTTTTAATGAACACATTTTTACAGATTTATACGGTATACTCTTCCTTGCAAGGCATTCTCAGTTGGTCTTTAAGTGCAATGCTGGAGCAATGTAAAGGGTGGTTAATCATACTTTTTTCCTATCATCTGTCTCCGATCTCCGAAACTATATCGATTTGTTCAGTAAAAGAGTGAAATGTAACAAAAAAAACTTTACTAGATTCCCTTTGTTGCACTTGATTTCAAAATTCCTAGAGCAATAAACTTCGAACCGTACACATTCAATGTAGCAACCCTCCTCAAAATTCAAGCTCGAAGGACGTTTTGCCGGGTTTTTAAATTCGTTGTTTTGTCATCCCGCTGCGCGTTGCTCTGCTTCACGTCGCTCCCTCCTGCCAGCCAGTAATTATGACATTTATATTATTTTGTCATTAATTTTAATACAGTTCCCCTACGGCATGTTCCAGTCGGAGTGTTGTCGGCTCGTGTGGTTTCTGTGCTGCTTGTTTATCTTCCATTTCGTTTCCCTGCCATTCGACTGGACAGCCGCAGCCCGGCTTCCCTGTCACAAACCAGGGTGGTAAGCGATGGGGGGTGTTTGGGCGAAGGCAGCAACTATGATGCGGGTTGCTGTGGCCCTGTACGATTGGAGATAATAACGTTGGTCGTGCACATTCCGGAACCGTTTTTGCGTTTGATCGCGGTCTGAGCGAGCTATTTATCAATCAGCATCAGCGAAGCATGTGCGTGTGTGTTTGTCGTGTCCTTCGTTTGAAACAATTAGAGCGAGCGCAAGCAACGCTGTGAGCTGGAAGAGGGTTAAATTCAATTTTGCAAAATGCAAATTATTTAAAACTAATTACCCAACATCAATCGAACGACGCAGGCCACAACGTAACGGAGCAATTTCGAACGGTTGCGGTTGCGTCGGGCCAAATCAATCAGAAAGTCGCGGAAGCGAATGGAAGTTGCTGGAGGCCACGTTGAAGAGTTTAAAGTGTTTTGGAGTTTTTACCTTGATTTTTAATCAGTTTTTCACGGCAAATATGGATATATAGGCCAATGCTTTTAAAGGTACGAAGAATATAAATTATACTTTCCAGCCATTCACATTGCATACATCTTCCAATCTAAGTAACTGAGCACGCAATTGTTAAGCTGCACGGGCTAGTAATTTTTAATTGATTTATTTTTCTACTGTTTTGCGTACTATTTTAACTTTCAAAGGACGAACAAGCTCCCAGGCGCCATGGCAGCATCGTTCAAAATTAGCATTCGGATGAGCTGCCACGGCTGCGGGTACTTGTCCTTCCTTCCTCCACCCTGTTTGGCGCAGCATCCCACTCTCCCACTCTCTTGTGGACCATTTTGTGCGAATGTCGGTCGTTATCGTGTCACGTACCGGCAACGTAATTCAGTGCGGGAAGGAAGCGCATTTGTTTAGCATAAATAACAACGGCTGCTGCTGGGTCGCGCTGTTGTGTTGTTGACTCTGTCTGGCCTCGTTGTGCCAGTGTTTGCCGGGTATTGCCGTAGGGCAGGTATGTCAAACTGGCGGCCCGCGGGCCGCATGCGGCCCTCGTCGATTCTGAATGCGGCCCGCGAGAGTATTTTGAGAATTGCTAAAAGCACTGCAAACCCTAAATCTGTTATTACTATTTGTCAAAGTGTATTACATTTTCCAGAGAAGATCAATCCTTTTGTTGGTATATGGAAACTAACATAAATGTAACATCTCATAAACTTATTTTACACTAACGTACATATCAATCGAGACCCTTAAGAATCATTGAATCGAATGCTAGCTCAGTCGTATTATGTTTCGATTAAATTCTGAATATTAGCATAATTTTGTGCACATTCGATTGCGCATTCTGTATGGAAAAATAGATTTGCGTCAACTGTCTACAAACGAAAAAGAAATGAAAATAACTTGATACACACACTAGGAAACTTCGCAACAACTAGGAATGGGTTGTCGGAATCGCATCCACGGCTCAAAACCATTTCCGATTTTAGCTATTCTTACTCCGAATCCGACCAAAATCAAACCAACAGTTCCGTTCGGTGCCGTCCGAAGCCTATCTTCTTCTTTTCTTTGGCTCAACAACCGATGTCGGTCAAGGCCTGCCTGTACCCACTTGTGGGCTTGGCTTCCAGTGACTAATTGATTCCCCTCATAGCAGGATAGTCAGTCCTACGTAAGGCGGCGTGGTCTATTTGGGGATTGAACCCATGACGGGCATGTTGTTAAGTCGTACGAGTTGACGACTGTACTACGAGACCGGCTCAATCGGCTACGGTCCGAAGCCTATAGAGCCGTTTAAAGCCATTCGGAACCGTTGGAGTCATCGGTTGTCCCACCGAATTTGACAATCTCCATGCCCCCGACTGCCGAGTAAAGGATTCATTCGGCGTCGATTTTTCCGACCTTAGACCTTAGTTACATCATTGATATTCGATTGGAGCCACATCTGTTTTTTGTCATAATCATGCCACCATAAATGTTAATAAAAATGATTGTAGCCAAGTTGGAATTATTTGTACCCAACATTCTGCAAGACGAATTAATGTAATTTCCAACCTCCTCAAAAATCAAAACCAAAATGATATGATTACGCTTAAGCCTAAAGGATTTAGATTAAGGATAAAAATAATCGAAATGCCGAAGCCATGCAACACAAAGCTTATTAATAGATTAGCTCACACAGTCCTCAATTCCTCAATTCGCGAATCATCTCCCTTCAAGTGTCAAAAACAGATTTGCCGATCTGTATGGGAACACACACCACGACTCTTCGTCAGATAAAATTATCGTAATTTAAAAAAAGTTATTCGTAAAATACGGGTTCTTGTTATAAGAAATGAATATATCACCAGAACACTTGGAACTTGGAAATTAGCAAAAAATAATGTTTAAACACGTGTTATTACAATTTTTCTCTTGATCTGTCAAAACATTGCAAGCAAATATTTTTGTTATTCATCCAGTGATGAATAGCTCGGATTGCTTGAAAAAGATTCACTACAGGCTGCTAAACTTCTCCTACTTCAGTGAAAAAGTGTGTTTAACAGATATTTTCTAGCAGAACTGCCGTAAGAGAACGCGAGTAATGTAAAATGTCCTATTTTAATAATAACGTTGAAAGTACATTAAAAAAAATTCTCATGTAAAAAATAGCACATATAAAAATAACATCGCGAATTTGTACATAACAAACGATTCCAGATAAGAAGCGAGGAGTACACAAAAAGTCAATTTGTTTAACAATAAAAATGTAAAAAAGTATATTCCATAAATTTTGGGGTATATTTTCCATTCCCAACTTTGCGGCCCGCGAATCACTGAAAATTTGTACTTGCGGCCCTCTGATGAAATGAGTTTGACACAGCTGCCGTAGGGGGTGAATACATTTTTCAAATCACACGCCCATCCACCCACAGCACCCACTCTCTCTTCTGTAGACTATATTTTGTTTGTTTCCATCTCATGCATGTAGCGTCTCACGGACGTGGGTTTGCATGCTGGAGGAGGACATGAGGCTGATGGGAGGTTGGAATACTAGACGACGGCAGTGACGACCACAGATCGGATGGCTCGGATGCTGTTTACCATTGTGATCAAATTGCGCGGATTTTTCCATACTAATAACGGTGTGGTGGCCTTTTGTTTTCTCTGCATCACACCAAACGCTCAGCGGTTTTTCATCGATGGTGTACAGGATTTGTGTGATTATGGGCTCGCTTGATTACTTGCGCTGGCAGGTTTCTGTGAATTCCGCAAAAGTGAGCCAAATCAATCAATCTTGGGACGTTTTCTCTTGTGACTGATAGTGAAGAACAGATCACGGTTCGTTTGTTTGACATGCATCACTTTCCAGACTGTCAATAAAGGGCTTAGCAAAGGCGTGTAGATTAATGAGGATATTACAGGGTTTTCCAGGAGTTCTCATAGCTGTGGGACACTTAATTGGCTCTGTCTTAAGGGAAATTAACTTATTGTAATGGGAATTGGACTCTATAGCACCATTGTTGGACAAACCAATAAGAATTTCCAAGGAGCCTGTCCAAAAGGGTGCCATAAAGTCCATTTTCCAACATATGACAATCACTTCCAATGAGAAAGTATCAAGGAAGTGTCCCACAACTTTGAGAACCCCTGGAAAACCCTGTATATCCACGGAATACGTGGATGAAGACGAATAAGGTCTGGTTTTGATGAATTTTTATTAGTATGAAATTGGTTTTTTGTATGATTTGAGTTAAAACCATCGATTATCATCTGCTTTTATCAGTTTTCCATTCATTAAAATTCATTTAGGGTAGTTAAATACATTCACTTCAAGATATTACTCCTTGATTTGAATAACTTCTAATTTAACGATTCACCATTGTCTACTACTGACGTGCTTTTTAAAAGTATGTTTTCTGTTTCTAGTAACGTCTGTTTTGTGTGCAGTACTAACACTGTTGTTGCTAGTGTTTTGTGTGCAGTACTTCTAGGTAATTCTAAAGTGAATTCCAACTTACAATAGCCGCGTGTTATCAAGAACATGTATTATTTACATGGCAGATTATTTGAGTATGCGGTATTATTATTTATTTATTATTTTGGGTTTATACACACAGAACGCATAACAAAATTGTCAAAGAAAAACGAAAACAAAGGAGAACCTTTACTAACAGCCCACCCAGCCTATACAAACAAGTAACTGAATGGTACCAAATAATTATAACAATTGTTAGTTTTCTGAAAACAAACAGCATTTTTAGACCACTAAATAAGCATTAAGTATAATTTGACAAATTTTAAAATTACTGTTCGGAATTCGATCAATATAAGCTCAAATATTGTATGTTTCTTATGGAGCTCATTTCCTTTTTTCGGATTCATAACAGACGTAGATTTGCTTTTCTTCTGGATTCTCACACTGCCTTTTTGTTGGCTACTAACACAGTGGACTTTCATCTGTGATTTAACGTAATTTTCTGTAATTATTTGCATGATGAAAATTCGTGCGATCCCTTTTGACCGTAAGATAAGGGAGAGATCTTTTGGTGAGATCTGTTGTCAAAAAGTGTTTTGAAATTAACATTTAGCAAATAAAGCACTTCTATGTAGTGAAGACATATGGCACCAAACGTTAAAAATTGTTTGATGCACATACAGTGGTTGCCACCTAATTTTGGCCGTAAGGCATCAATTTTTGCCTCTAAGGCATCAATTTTTTATAGTGCGCATACATTTTTGACTCAGATTGTGACACACTGTCAAAAATTGGTGCCTTCGAGACAAAAATAAGTGAGTTAGAGTCAAAATTTAGCGGCATCGACTGTAAAGTTAGATATTTTTACAGATTTCAGGCTATTAGAATAATGGTTGTAAAATGTTTTGATCTACCCTTTGTCTTTGAATTCGGTATTTTTGTTCTCCATTCAACGTGTTTGGATTATATGTGAAATAAACAGGGCATTAACATATCTTACTTAATAATGTTATAAAGATACATCAAACAATAACAAGTGGTCTGAATGTGCTTTGCAAAATTTCCCAAAGAAATTTCCACCGTGGTAATACGAACACGCACCGCGTTTATAATAAACGCCCAACAAGGCGTTACCCTATGACTGCCGGGCTCATGTAATTGCCATAAATAAAATCACACCGTTTGAGCGCAAAGTTTCGTGATATTTTTTTTCCGTACACGATTACATACACATGTGTGTAAAACGCGCAGCCCCGTGCGAGCCACCGTACCCCCGGAGCTGATGCTCTGCGGGGGACACTTTTTATAGCAGTGGATGTATTTTGTGTGTGTGTGTTTTTCCCGTCTTTACTTATGCTCAACGAATGATAGCACTTTCGTGGTACGTGGTTTGCGGTCGTTTGCCTTTGGGAAAGGAATTAGTGCCTTAGCCTCGACGCGCTTGTCCGTGCTGCAGGCAAACTCCGCCATAAAACAATAAAGTACATTTATCTCCGTGAATTCGCGTGTATCGTCGATCCGTTCGTTGCATACACAGACATGGGCAATGCACGATGCTAACCGTGGTCGTCTCGGCTGGCTGGCAGGAAAATATGACAACTGCGTGAGTGCGCCCACGTGTCGCCGTTCTACAGCCCGCTTACAGGGCGGTATTACCGAACGGACAGTTACCATCCACGTGGATGGCATGAAATCGACGGCGTTCGGTAAACGTTAACTGGATCGGAATTCACTACGAAGACACCACTACAATGTGTGTCCGGTTCGGTAGGAGAAAGAAATGCGCAAAATAAAAACACCGTTTCTTACCCTTTGGTTAGTTGCGCTGTTTCTTATTCGTTTTTTTTAGTGTATAGTTCACTATCACCAATCGGTCTACTCGTTCAGCTCGTGCATGCTCTTCCGGCTGATTGCTCTCATAACATTGCTGTGTCTTCGCACGGCCTCGTGCGCTGACATTATTTGATAACGGAGTGCGAAAGTGAAAAACAAAAACAAAACACAAAAAACGGCAGGCATGCACGCGTGTCTTACTACGCGCGCAACATAAACATGATTCCGGTCGCCGTAAATTGTGTGTGCCTGTGTGTGCCTTTATCGGCAAAGATGATTCGACTAACCGGTGCGCGGCGGTGAAGGAAGCATTGTTTACGGCGCCTGGTCCGCTTTGATTGCATGAATAAAGGGAAACGGATTTCCCGAGCACGACGAACCACGCCAACCATAGGGAGGGAATGCTAAAAAGCTGCCACCACACTCGTGCGCACAGCCGCGTTTGTGTCCAAGTGTGCTCCGCTGCCCTACTATTGTTGCGATACGATGCGGGCGCGCACAGAAGGTGGCAACTTTTGTTATATATATATATATATATATATATATAAATTTTTTTTTTGCTTTCCACGGTCGAGCATCGGCCCATAGGAGGATCCGTTTGCCCCAGCGCGCAATCAAAGCGGGGATCGCGGAAAATGAGCACAAAGTGACGAACAAAGCGAATGAGAGTGAAGAACCGCGCGCGCCCTCAAACACAATGTGTGCCGTGTGACGGTGAAGGCCGTTTGCCTGTGCGTTGGCCGTATTAAATAATAACCTCCCGCGTTGAATGATGATTATGATGTGTGGTACAGCTACTACTCGTGCGTTTCTTTCTCGTTGGGTGGAAGGGTGATGGGGGGGGGGGGGGGGGAGGTAGAATGTGTTTAAGTCGATAGTAAAGATGCAATTGCCTCGGTCGGAGGATGGGATTTACAAGCCTGCCCGTCGTAGATTGAAGGGTAATTGGCATTATGTCTGTTTTGATGGAGAAGTGCATTCGCTGCGGGTGCACACTTCTCACATTTCTGCCTGTCGACACGCATTTCCGCATGAGTGGTTATCGCCGGGGAGGAATGGATAGTTGACGTAAAGTAAGGTGACACTTATCTGATGTCAAGGGTGGAGCATACTGATGCTTATTTCTTAATCTATGCTTCACAATTACTGGAATAGGTGAGATTTTCCAGTTCGAGTCACACTCTGCTATGCAGATTGAATTTATATACAAAATCTGCCTTATGTATGTGAAAAGTTAGAAGGATTTTGTATATGAATGTTTTATTCAGGATACAGCAAATTCATTATTTTTTGTTTGCTATTCTTGCTGTTTAAAATGTTCTTATTTATCTTATTACTATATAATAATAAAGTGCTGTACTTCTTAGTCTTAAGCGAATAATTCGGTGTACGTCTATTTATCTATTGGCGGGTGAAATTGACTTCTAAACATACTTCTTTTACTATTTTATAAAAGGGAAATATTTTTTCCATGCTTTTAAAGTTTTTACTGAAAAAAAAATGATAAAAAATTATAATCAGTTTCCGTTGTGCATATTTTCTATAATATTCTCTCAATCTGCTCCTGAGTATTGGCCCTTTCATGTGCCGTAAAATGAACTTCTTTGATGGGAATTTAGTGTTTGAAATTAATGAATGCCAAATTATATTCCATTTTATTGTGCTTTTGTGTATCTATTTCTGTTAAGCTTATTCAATTGCTATAGTTTTCTTCTATGAATAGCGTGGTACAGTATCTAATATATGAGTATGATTATTATTATTATTATTATTATTATTATTATTATTATTATTATTATTATTATTATTATAATAATAATAATAATAATAATAATAATTATTATTATTATTATTATTATTATTATTATTATTATTATTATTATTATTATTATTATTATTATTATTATTATTATTGTTATTGTTATTGTTATTGTTATTATTATTTTTATTATTATTGTCATTATTATTATTATTATATCTATTTTAATAATAATAATAATAATAATAATATTAATAAAATTTATAATATTAATAATAATAATGATAATAATAATAATAATAATAATTATTATTATTATTATTATTATTATTATTATTATTATTATTATTATATTTTTCATAATACATTTCGTTTCAATATACAGGCAACCCTCGAGATACCATGATTTTGGTTTTTATTTAGACAGTTTAAAGTTGTCATTTGGAAGGAGTTTTTATTTTTTTTTCTTTTTTTTTTTCTTACTGATAACCGTTACACACACAACTATGAAGATTCTCTAACTACTCAAACTTGAATATAGATATCGAATAAGCGACTTTTGGAATCAAACTAATACATTACTACATTGTTTTAGTTAAAATACAACATATAATAGATTTCGGATCTTCAACTTGGATGATAAACTTTGTATTGAAAGATATTTCACTTGCGACTTTTTCGATTTGCACCTTGCTTTGTGACATTTTTTACAAATACAGTCGTATCACAGTGTTTATCTTTAATTTCTTAAATATTTCTGAATGGCTTCAATTTTTAAAATGAATGGCCTCAATGCGTAGTGCTTTGCTCTTTAGTTCATAGTTTAAATGTAACCCATAAACAATCATCAAAAGTGGAAAGATGATAATGCTTTGGGATAGAAAAATGATTTTTCACATTTTCAATTGTGAACGAAAACATATTTGTTTGCATACATAAGAATGTGTGTTGAAATGAATATTGTAAGGGAGCTTATCGATACAGCCAAAGTGAAACTATTCAAACATTTTTGTAAACAAAGAATCAAACTGTTTGCTGCGAGTTATTCCTCTACTTTTGCAAAGAACCGAATTATAAAGAACAATAACAAACAACAGGTGCACGATAGGAAGGTCGCTTTTACTGTCAATAAAAGGTAATGTTATCCTATTAAATACAATCTAACATTAGTTCGGTGCTCTGTTCTGTAAAAACATCGATTTAATCTTGGTAAACATTTCTTCTGCCGATGGCCCCCTCAAACGGCACACATGTGCACGAAGCTACGCGAAATGCAGTAGGAAAGCGATGCTTTAATAACACTTTCGTGAAAGAACAACCACAGTAATTAAATAAATGCACTTTTCATTGCAAAACCCTTCTTTCACCCCGAAGGTTTCGGTTGCACCAGCTCGAGCCCAGTCGCATCTGTTGTTACTCGGTGCTCGCGTTGTTCGCTCAACCAGCCAGCTCGTTTTTGCAGCGCAAGTGAACGTAGGTCGATGATTGCGACAACTTAAATGCCCCACGGTCTTCCTTTGGCCAAAGGAAAGGAAAGCGCTCGCAGGAAAGGACGCGCGACCATTACCGGCCACTTACCCAGGGTGATACTTGTGAGAAAAACAAAACCCCCTTCAAACTGCAACCAATCAGGAAATGGCATTTAAGAGAGTAACTATCCCCAACGCCCATCCAACCGCTCGTAGCAGGCGCGTAGCTCAATTACAGGGTTTGCTCGCAGAGGAGGAAACAGCAGCCGGGTGTTTGGTAGGGAATTATTTCGGAAATGTAGCAAATGGTAAAAGAAAAACCGCTCGTACAACTACTCTATCTAATTTGGGCGTTTGCTTCACACAACCCCGCGCACACACACTGCAATTACGGCACAGCACAAACAACATTATCATAAGCATTGAACAACGCATTGTCGTCGATGCACAATTAGCTGTCGATTAAAAGCCATCCGCTGCAGAGAGGGCACAGATGCTACTCAAGCACTTGCAGCGATTGGGAAATGTGTCGCGTTCCGTTGGCATTGGCCAACGCAAGGAAAGGGCCATGGGGTGATGGTGGTGCGCACACTAGGATGGCATTGTCAGCCCGCAGCTCTATAGGGCATGATAAATGGAGTGCGGAGTCTCTTTACTTCACTCGATTATTTATTCAGTACCGCCGCCGCCGTAGAAATGCAAAACTCTGACACACGAGAAGGGCGGGAAAAAACCCACCACACGGCCTGCGATGGCTTCCCTCTTTTGTGCGTGCCACGGAGACGGTGTAGGGAAGAAAAAATGTTGCTTGACAACAATCATCTATATTTTGTCACAGGAAACACACATACACATGTGGTGCCCGAGAAGAGCGAATGGTATGAAACGACCGGGTAAAGCATTAATACTACCATCGTTGGAATTACATTAGGCAAACTTGTTTGATATACAATGTCGCCTGCCAGCAGCAGCAGCAGCATCGACGTGGTGAAGTCATTAGCGGCGACAGGCGCGGACCCAGCTGATTTCGGGAAGTATTAATATTCGTTATTAGGCAAACGCAATCGCGCGCGGATGTGGCTGACATAAAACTGTCCTCAAGGAAACCCCACACAGGCATACTGACGACACACACTCACACACGCGCACACAATGCTGTGAGCGTTTGGGGGTAAAATTATAGCGCAAAAGAAAGCTGGAGTTTAAAATATGCGTGTGATGTGCGCGCTGGGAAAACTAAAACATGTTCCCATCACGGACGCCACGACCACCGCGGGATGACAGTAACGCCGGTGCTAGTGGGCGTAAATGTGTCAAGGGGGAATTGTAATTTATGGAAATGCATAACCACATACGAATGCCGTGTCATGTGCGTTTGGGTTTCGTTGACGGTTTGGCAAGAGCTTTGGCGGGAAAGTAACGATGATACAGCCAGGCACGTTCAGAAGAGACTAAAAAGTGCAAATTTTTCGTTCGTAAAAGAGCACATTAATTAATTTGAAGCCGGACTATAAAGGGAACGGTGTCACATGATGAGCGAAATGTTGCGAAAGACTGCTTGGGTAGTTGCAATTAGTTGGAGTAAATGTTGCAATATTATAATTGCATTGACATTGACAAAAATAAATAAAGGTATTCTTAGATGAACATAACTAAGAACATAAAATGTTTGGCGTAGCTCACAATTCAATTAAATTTTCTAAATTGTCAAACCATAAAAATTACACTTCTATCTATTTCTTGGCGCTTTATAACTCATTTCTCGACCAAAACTCACGCAAATGGCTAACATTTGCCAGCTCTATGCAATTAAGTTTCTCCTGTGTTCCCCTTAATCTGCATTAACGATCGATTCAACCTTTTTTCCCGACAGTTTCTTCCTGCCATGGATTACAACATCGTTGTGGTTGGTCGAGCCTGTGCCTCCAGAAGAACAAATTCACTCATCAATTCTACGCTCAGTCGATGCAATGCGGCAAAACGCATTAAGCCATAATCCCATGCCCATGGCCAGGAATTCCATTTCCTAATCTCAACTAGATTAATTTTTATGACCAAACTCATCCACTCGCATTCCCCGCGTTTGCGGTGCAGCACCGCCGGACTTGTAAATATCGTGTGCGGCCGCCGATTGTTCCGAACGTACAATAGCATTAATCAAGCCATTTCATGAAATCGTTTTTCGGCAGGTCCCTCTCTCTAGCAACTGCTTACCGGTTGGACCATGTGTTGGTGGCGGTGGTTGGCCGTTTTGAAATGCTGAAAATCAATCACATCCCATCGATTTTCGGCTACGGCCAGGGAACGCTCCAAAAAGGGCCACAACGTGTTTAGCTGGGATCGAAACGGAAGAAGGGCGGAAAAAGAAAGAGCGGAGCGTCTATCAATGAAAGCGAAATGGAGAGAAGAAGACAGGAATGGTTTTGCTGGCCGACAACCGGCATGCATGGGTTTTTTCCTGTTTGTGTTCCCCTTGTAAAGCCGGGCGGTAGAGTTTTAGCCAGCCATTCCCTTGTTTTATTATGATTGATGCCCCGAAGGCTCAGCGAATTGGAAGCAATCAGTCTCCGGATGAATGAAGCCATGAACTCCCGAGACCCGAATGTGCACGCCCGTACTCTGAGGTACACGCGAAATCGAGGAATACACAGAACTCCTCTCCCTCGATAGTCCCGGAGAGCGCCAACGTGACCAGTGATTCCAATCCGAAATATGACAGAAGATAAAATAAGGCAACAGTGAAACCAGGGAACTAGCAACACGGAATCTCTGTGGCGACTGGCTCTGTACACGACCGGTGGGGCTTATGCTGGAGATGGAAAATAAACAGATAAACGGAGCTGATGGAAGGATCTGGAGTTGGGAGGATAAAATACATCCGTGGTGTAGGATAAAAACTGCAGGCGTTTGCTGGCCACATAACCGGACTGGGCCCGGAGACCGAGAAGCTGTGGAGCTGGTCGAGCGGAAAGAGTATTGAATTTGGGCCCGAAATGCTAACCGCAGCAGTGTGGCCGGCAAGGTTAATTAGCATAAATTTATTAATCATATATTTTATACCCGGTGCAAACCTTTGCTTGCATACAGTAGAGAAAAAGGGAAAGAGGGAACCATGGAATGCCTCGCCAGTTTGATTGTGGTAATAATTTATACAATTTCATGTTTCAACTGCCGCATGTGTCTCTCGCAGCACACACGTACACAGCGACAACGACGTGCCTTAACGCAGAGCACTATTATTATTATCATTATTAATATTATTATTATCTGATTTTCATTCATCAGTCACAGAAGGAAAATCAACCGAATCAATTCCTTCGGATCCCCTATATACGCGAAGGGATGGAAAAGCGAACGGAAAGGTGGCAACTGACATTCGAAAAAGGGGGGGGGGGGAATGGACGGCAACAACGGTACATGTATAATTCATCTTGCCGTAAACATAAAATTACGAATAATGATCGATTGTTGGAAATAACAATAAACTATACATTTATTCACAAATTTCATCCGTCCGTTGCGTTCGTTGATTGCAAGGTGAACCTTCGCGCGTACAAGCCCGTCGTGCGTGAGGCCGAGTCGATAAAATCATCCCCATTCGGGGCGCGGGATAACGAGACGGGTGAGACAAAAAGCGTCGTTAATTTTCCATTTCATTACGCTCTACGGAAACAACATGCAAGTTCCTTTTTTCGTCCCGATTGCTCTGTACTGGAAGCAGTGTGATAACAACACAGGAAACTTGCTTACT
This sequence comes from Anopheles coluzzii, assembly GCF_943734685.1. Lineage (NCBI taxonomy): Eukaryota > Metazoa > Arthropoda > Insecta > Diptera > Culicidae > Anopheles > Anopheles coluzzii. The sequence goes on from NC_064670.1 coordinate 47,607,211, forward strand.
CTTCGCGATCTGACCGTACTGCGGATGCTAGAACCGACCAACTGACCCTCGCTTGTCTGCTGGTTAAAATCATTTGAAACTAAGCACCATACTGTGTTCTGTGTAGCTGTAGGGCCGACAGGCGATTCGGAACGAGAAATAAAGAAACATTCATTGTACACACAGCGACAACTTGTTTATCCAAGTGGCCACGTTCCCAGCCATGAACGCATACTGCGCTGTGAGCGCTAGCGAAATGAATTCTAAAACTGCAGACCCCTTCTGCCAAGTATCTCGCTTAGGACGGACATGTCCGCAGATAACAACGCCAAAGTCAATTATTATCATACCATCGAGGGAGTCGAAGATGGTTACTCATCATGACCGAAGCCTACGCCATTCCGGCGAGACCATCAGTGCGTGAGAAGAGCCCATAATATGCTCTTTATGTGCGAGGAGCTTCACTTCCTGGGCGTAGAATGCACCCCTAGTAGTGGGCGTACGCTAGCATCACTCGTCAAACAAAACGGTCCTACAATGCCAAACGAAGGGAAAAGATAGCTGCCACTATCATACACATGTTGTGAAGTTTAAGGCAATTCCAGACAGTGAAGATAGAGAGAAAACAGCCTTCACCTACTCGCACACACAAACTGGCAACAAAAGGATATCCATCTCGATCGATGGAGGTCCTTTAGAGCAGGCAGAAACCACCTCGCCCGAGATTTTTGGGGTGTTTGTTGTGTATATGTTGTGCTGGAATTGAGCAGAATGAAGATAAATTAAGATGAAATATGTCACCAGCAGATAGCGCAAAGTAGCATGAATCGGGATAAACTCGGCTGTCACCGCTAGAGACCTAAATGCGGGACCGAAACGCTTTTCAGCTTTACCCACGAGTATGCCTGCGTGTGCATGCGTTAAGAAGCAACTGGAAAGAACATTTTTCAGTAGAGTTAAATCCTTTATTCTATTTTCAAATGGAACACCGGTACGTTTATAGTGGATGCATTGTTTATAGCACTCCGTTGTGCGGTGTTTGAGAAGAGGTTGATTGTTCGCAATGGGAACAGTACAGAAGGGCACCCGTCGCGGAGAAGAGTCACTCTCAAAAAACGACAAAACAATCGAGCCTTCTAGTCGAGACGACAAATGCCAAACCATAGCGTTTTAAACCGACCTCCGTCGTGCCGGGCGGCAGTACGTCCTGTAGGTTCTGTAAATTCACGTCACAGCGGGTTGACTTGGGTCGTAAATGACGGCAACGCTCCAAGATTACGGGCTTCACGTTCCTCACGTTCCACCTACCGAGCGGGGACGGCACACAACAAGTCTTGGTGTGTGGCTCTTGGTTCGTCGAGAATTACCTCCAGCAGAGTCGCTGTAAACAGTACGAATAGCGAAAGGAAAATCATAGCCAGGGTAGCTCTTATCCCGAACGTAACCGTGCTTTGCTTGCTCAGTGGCTGTCTCGTTAGGTTAGTTCCAAGCGAACGCAGGCAAAGGCTAAGGCACCGAAAACGGCCGTGAATAGGGATGCAGTTTATGGTGCTTTAAAATTGTACTTTTAATTGAAAAATGTGACGTAAATTATGATCCATGCAGTGTGTGCACCTCGGCGTGTGCAGGGCTAGCATATGTGTTTGTGTTGGGGTTGGAAACGAATGAGCTCCGCTTGGTTAGGAAGGTTCTAACCCAAGAAAAGTCGACCGCAAACGTGGGATGAAACGACAATCATAATAATGATCTCTCCCACGTACGTGTATGTCACCTATCGGGAGGAAATCGTAGGTGTTAGAGAAGGGATTAGAACAATCTCATAAGCTTGAATCTTATTAAAGATTTTAGTGATCTTGGCTGTGAGAAGGGTGGATTATAAATGTTCTCATTCTTCGTTCAAGTATTGCACACAATGAGGTTGGTATTGGTTGTCATAATGGAAGAAGCATCGGAGTTTATGTTGTTCACTTAAACAAATGTTAATAGGTTCATTAACCTCAGGTTCTCAAAATTGATTGCATGAAGCCAATCTGTAACAAAGTAGTAATGTAATGTATAAGTTCAGGAAATTCGATAACAGCCCCAATTTGTTAATGCATATTATTGTATTAAATCTGAATGCATGTGCTATGTATAAAATATACATAATTGAACTAGCCTACATTAGGATTCCGTAAAATTCTAAACCCTATGATACGCTGCTCCAGTACACAATTTCATTAAAATTCAATCATTATGCATGTAAAATGCCTAAATTACAATGCAAGAAAAGATTGGCCAATCTTTCCCTTCCCAAAAGCCATTTCCGAAAATAGCACCGATTTCTCCCTCTCTAGACAGCCGGACACCGGAATGAATAATGGGTTCGTCTTTGCAATAAAACATCGGCAAAATGCTCTGGGAACTTTGCCCAACTGCCATCGACAGCACGGAGCGGAGCAGCTCAAGCATAACGAAGGAAAATGGTTCATTTGGAAGTTGGAGGTCGTTTGCAAAATTTAGAACCTAATTGCTCAGTCTTGCACACACAAAAAGAAACTCTTCGTCTTCTTCGGCTGCACTCCGGACCGGTGTCCGGTCGGGTCCATTTATTGCACCCGGTAAACCGTTCCCGCTCCCAACCCCCAGGCTAAGGGTTGTGATCGGCACAAGGAAGACCGGAGGACAGGAGATGCATTATTATTTCGTTCGCCCATTCTCGTGGCAGAGACTTGTAACCAGCCGTCTCTGCATAACCACTTGGGTGAGACTGGGCCACGGGTACATGAAAAGAAATTTGAATGCCAAATGACCCAACCGGGAAACGCTGCACATTTATTTCAGGAATGTTTTCATAGATATTGAGTGAGACAGAGAGTTAGAGAGAATGGGCAAAAGCATCTGCAGGAGCATTGCAAATCGTTGTCTTCCTCCGGTGTGGAATCGTTTCAGAACAACCACGACCACGGAATGTTCTAGTGGACTCTGGAGTATTTCAATGTAACTGGACCGTCTCGAGAATACTCCAATACTCCACTATCTCGCCATAATAAACTGGGAAAATTATTGTGTACGTGCACCATTGAACCAACTGTGGTCGAGGGGATTGCAAAGATATCCAGAGGAATCTAGTGAGTTGTGAGTACTTTCAGTGCTGTTGTTGGATACTGTAAAACGTATGGTCGATTTATTTTATCCTTTAGTGACGAAGAATCGTTTCTATAACAGTAAAATTCTTCCCTCAAGTGTGTGGCAATGAGTACAGGTAAGAATGTTTTTAGTTAGAATAAACCATCGCTTTAGGAATCCGCACAGGTATTTTCGTTTTATGGAATGCAAGAGTAAAGGATAAATATTTCCATCCTTCTTAAAGTCGTCCACGAATCACACAAGCAGTCATATCCGCAAGGAATAACTTCCCGGTATAACTTTTCCCATCAAGCGATCCACTTTTGCTGACACATTCAAAGCTAGTTGCGGCACGGTACAAGTCCCAAAACACGGTAGCGTTCACCAAGGTGGCAGAGACTGAGAATTTCATTCCCGTACGAGTGAACAGATTCCAGCGGCACAACCACGCTAGAACGTTCCATGCACATGACGATAAAGGAAGAAAACATCAAGTTTATTAGGTAATCCAGAGGAGGCACCACACGACAGAGAGGTGAGGAAGCTGAGGAGGAAAGTATGAAAACTTCAAAATAAATACACGTATACTACACACACGCTAACCACGCTACCGGTTTCTCATCCTGGTTTTTCGCTTCAGAGATCCTGTGCTCTTCGGTCCTGAAAAATTTACCCGACGGGACGAGCATCCTATCGGGCGGTCCGTACAAACGGAGCCAGAGAACATTGTTTAAACAACCAAAAATTTTAATTTTAAATTTCAATATAAGATCATAAACATTCCTGCTACCTCGCACGGTTCAGTGCCGTTTCTGGTCGGTTTCGTCTGCCTTGTGCAACGTGTGTACGGGAGAAACCCGCTTCGAGCGAGCAGTGTGCATTCCGGCCAATGTGAATCTGTGTAGGGAGAGAGGGTCGTCCGTGTGCGTCGGGATGGTAGAGTTGGATTTTAGTTTTCGTTTTTAGGCTACTCAAAAATCCGGACTAAAGTGAAGTTACCGACCGCAAATAAAGAGAGCAGGCCTAACGACTCCAATGTCTGGGATAGGGAATGTATATGAGGAGTTTGTCCGTTCATGGAATAGCATAAGCTGGCTCGGTATAAGCTTATTAGTTTATTTTACGCCCGGATAATCGGAAACGTTTGCTTTGACACACAGAATTGTAGAAAGTTTTCTCTTGCTTCATAATCCAAAATTTCAATCTTCAACATGCATCACGCTACGACGTAGTCGGAAAAGGAAAACTCAGCATAAATACTCCTATTTGCTCGAGGAATGTAAGAAGAATTCTGCTCTTAGGGTATGCTTCCACATCGTCCCACCGCGGGTATATTATTGCAGCCGTCATCGTCAACATCAACCGCATTCCAACAGCTCATTTGGTTGATTATTTGCACAAATGGCGGTAGCCCTTTTCGATCAATCATTTAGCGGAAGGTTCGTGAAGCGTGGAAACCACAACCCACCTGCTCCCTATTCGCGTATGCTTGTCACACAGCTAGGCGAGAACGCTAGGATGTGCTTGGTAGCCAATTTGTGTGACTAGCATTTGGCACCAGACATGCTGAGGCAAGCACCGGCAAAGCATATGCCACAACGTGCGATTAAACAGACATAAAATGCCCTCATCAGCACAAGCAGCAGCACCAGCGTCATAATCAACATCATCAACGAATGATGATTGCGAGCGTTTCCCCCTATTGCGTCGACTACTGCGCAATGCGTTTGCAGATTATGGTGAAAAAAAAAGAAACACTGTGGAATGTAGAACTGCATTCAAAACATTCCCGTTCATTTGGTGTGTCGACATAGGAGGGCAGAGAGCAAAAGCGAAACGATGACTGCCGCTTTTCACGTGCGCTATAATGTGGTCATTTTGATAATCAGAAGTTGACCGCACCGAACGACGTAAAGTGTTTTTCGTTCTGTTGATTTTGCACGGCGAATCTCGTTTATTCCCTAGTGGCGTCAAAGCTACTTTTTTTAAGATGCATTATTTATTTGCCATCTAAAGAAGAGAGGCATTGAAGTTCGCGGTTCGTCGCATATACTCTATCGTTTTGAACAGAAACACCTGCCCCTGCCGCTCGGCAAAATATTGCATTTCGATCTTTACCACCGACTGAAATAATAATTCTAAACGAAGCAAAACGTATTATTCATTATTTACACAGTTGTTTTCTATCGTGAAACGTTTACCCGTATCCGGTGCTGCCTGCAGTGAAGTGCAGTCTCGGAGTGAAGTGCATTTCTATCCAAACCAACGAAAAAAAAGGAAAATAACAATAACACAACAGCAGTGCTTGCGTTTTTATTTTGTTGGTCTATCTAGCGACGAGAAATAACATAAGGACAGAACGCCGAAGGTATCTAAGAGTGGGAGGACACCCTTTTTGCTCCGTGTGCGCTTGGACCATCGCATGAATGCATTTGGCTGCGGTTTTTAGGAAACCACTTACAGCCGCCAATCGGGGAAAGGGGAAAAAATAAATAATCGCTCACCGTTGAAGCGTACAAACAAACAAACAAACAAACCAAACGGTTCAGTCTACTGTCCTGTGTAACTGCATCGACTGCAGCCGAGCCTCGGGGTAGTACGGTTCTTCCTCCCAAAATCCCTCCATTCTTCGTCGTGAAAATCGATCACCACCTGCATCTTTTCAGCATGTATTATTGCATTTCATGCTGGCAACCGGGAGAAAGTTATGATTTACGGGCGAACGGTTGACGGTCTTTTATTATTATTCACTCGATCGATAATCGACCGCCCAAGGAATGGCTGAAACATCGCGGTCGTATTTGTTGGAGGTTATGGTAATATTGCGGAATAGTTTTGCGGGCCAGTTTCCTTTCTACACGACACGCCCGAAATGCCGCAAATGGTCCAGAATTGCTAATCGGCTTATATTTTGGGAGGGTATAGCAACATTTTTGGCAACCCCGAAGACGTCGCTGTATGTGTATAAGCCTGTTTTGCATTCGAAATGTGTTGCCAGACCTGGGAAGGGGAAGGATATTCGACTACAAACTATTGATCAAGTTGCTCCCCGAGTGTAGATGGCAATGAGAAATTTACTCACTTTTGTTGTCGCTTGACAATGACGAAAAGGTTTGACGTAAACTTTGGCGAGCAGTTCATGTCATTTCCGTTTAGAGCGCAACTTTACACATTCAAACTACTTCAGAGGAGGGGAGGGGCTCCTGTTGTGTGTTTCACGTTGATTGATCGGAACCATTTTACCCTCGAAACCGTCGCTTGTCAATGGAATCGGCAGATTATTTTGCATCTTAAAGTGTGTCCCCGCTAGTAGGAGCAGTCGGCGACTTGCCATCCCATTCGCCGATCCCGTCAGCTTCATCGAAGGCGACTTGATTGATGCATTATAGTTCCCTTTAACTGCATCATAGGGCTGGCGTCCTATATCACACGCAAACAGGCACAAAATACATCAATAGACATGCGGCACTGCTTCAGCTGGTGCGGCCTGTGTCCGTATAGTGGCGGAGTTCGTTTTTTCTCAAGCCTTGCCAGAGCTTCATCATCGCTGCGGCTTTCGTGATAACTGAATTTAAATGTCCAATTACGCTCACTGACTTCGGCTTTTTTAACGACGCCAAGCAGGAACAGCAGAAGAAACAGAAAAAAAATCTCGTTCATGTTGTTCGACCTACGCTGTCGCGTCGGTGATGGGGTCCGGCAACGATGAAAAGACGGAAGGACGCAAACCTTGATTTAAATTGATTAACACACCCGGGCGCGCTGTTTCTTGCTCAGCGATGGCAGCGAACTTCCGCCCCTATCCGAGGAACGCCCCAAACAGCCGTTCGCGGGAATGATCGGCAAAAAGGAAGCAAGGAAAAAAAATCGAACGATCCCTTTGCTCTCTCGCGTGGGGTGCACAGCGAGGGACGGAAAACATGAGAACATTAATTTTGATTATCTTTTCTGCGTTGTGTCGGGGCTGTTTTTTTGTCGTCATTCGTTTCCCTTTCGCCTTCTTTTCAGTGATCTTGTTTTGCATCTGCGAGTTTCGCCCGTGCGCTGTAGACAGTTTCAGCGTTTCTTATGCTTGGTGAGTGTTTCTGCCAGTTCTTGACGCCCCGCGTAACATCCTCACCCAACCGGGAAGTTTTAGTTGTTGGAGCTCAGTTCTTTCCACCACCCAGCATACGCTCTCGGTGGCTGTGGGGTTGCTCCAATTTCTTCACCAACAGCTTTGCACCAAACCACGTCCCATACACCACACTTTCCTTCACAGCAAGATCGTCGTGTCGCGACAGTTAGTTTCGCCTGCAGTTCGCCTTGGGTGAGACAAATACCATCTCCCACCCGCCGGTTGCTCTCACGCTCAACGGGAGTTGGCTACCGTTTGTCTCAATTGTTACCGACGGGTTGTCAGCGTCACACACCTTACCGCGTCGTTCCGTTTCCCCTGGGTTCGTGTTTCTGCTGTGACGGCAGGCCCACAAGAAGGACCCACGGACGGCCTCATAACAGTCGCACAATCTCAATTTGGGTTATGATTTTATTTATCCCTCCCGGGTATGATTTATTGCCTGCATTTTGTTTAGACAGCAGCAGCGTTGTGTGACGAGTATGTGTGTGTGTATGTATAGTAATCATTGGAGTAGATAGCAATGGCAACATAACAGTTTACGACCTATGGGATTATATGTGACGGGAGTTTCCCATTTTAGCCATCCCAAGATTGATACCATAATACGATTTATGTGTAATTGTGAGTGCTATTAATGTGTTTTGTTGAACATTTTGCGTTGAAATAACCAGTGCATGCGAGCATGTAGTATGTATGCATGTTTTTTTTTGTGCAAGGAGAGAAAAATCTTCGTAAGATATGTTTGTATGTATGTATTCATGTATGTATGTATTTATTACTTGTGAAAGTTTTTAAAATCGTCCTTTTCACAAAGGTAAAAATTGAAAACTACGAACAAGCAGTACTAATACAGAATGATAATATAATGGTCTCTTGGTCAATAGACAAAAAAGACGACGATATTTGCCAAACAAATCAATAATGCAATCGTCAAAGAAACCAAAAATCTGTTACAACGAAAACAAAAACTACGGCGAAAACAAACCTTTACGGCAAATAAATTGAAACTCCTTCTTTACTTACGTTGAAATGGTAGAAAAGAACTGCCTTAAATGGTGTTGCATTTCTGAAAATATTCAGATTTGATTTTCGAGAGACAAACATGATTGATTTCAAATCCTGGCCAAGAGGCTATTGCAGCTTAATGGCTCTATAGAAATAAACAAACATCAATAAAATCCCGGCATGTAATAAAACCATACATAATGCGACGAATGATATTCACAACTAGCGTATGCAGCTACAAATTTGGCCCATAGTTTCAAAAGTCATCATCATTTACCTTCACTGTTAGCCTTGTTTTGTTTTCATGCTGTTATTCTTCTTTGTTTTCTTATTGGATCCAAAGGAGTGTTTCTACTATTGCGCCCCTTACATACAACGTTGGTTTATTGAAGGATCCAAGTGATTGAATTCAATGTACCTTTAATGACAAAGACTTCATAACGGCTGAGTAGAGTTTTACATTTGAATCTTTTTGATATGATTTATCTTAAACTCGCCTGACGACACGAATTCATAAAAAAAAATAGACTTGCAAAAAAACTGCACAGAAAAACACAAACTTCCATGAAAATGCTTGTCAGATGGTGCAAACTTTTATTGAAACCAAACAAAAATCTGCCTGCCAAGCGGATTTTCTCTCGATTGCATTCATTCCGCGTTCCCGTTTGTTCTCCCGGGAGAAAGTACGGAGTTTATGTTCCCGGAAGACTCGTCCTGTCCGTCCAGTCCGTCCTGTTAAGGGATAGTCCTTGCTGGAAGGGATGTTGTTTACAGTCCGCGTTTAGTGAAGGCCTGAGTGATGGGGCCAACGTTCTTCAAGGCTGTGGCTGCATCACGGAAGCTAAGCGTGGCAGTCTGTCCTGGACGGCCGCGGATTTGCGAAACTACCAGATTTCGGCCACTCTGCTGGACCTTTGCAGCACTTGCAAGCAGCACCATGGCCAGTACGGAAAGCAGGACGAAGATTGCTCTCATTTTGGAATGCGAAAAGTTCACGACGTAAGAAGTTCGACTCGGAAGTGTTCCTTGGCACAAGAATGCACAGTGCGGTACTTGATCCATCTGACCGGCTGAGGGCGTAATTTATACCCGTCTTCCAGCGCATAAACCGTTTCAGAACGGATGTTCCAGCACAAATATTTGCAAGCACCACCCACCTGAAGGACATTGACGTAAAATCGACCAACAATAGGTTGCTTTGTGCGGAAACTGCAGCGCCTATCGATCGTGACGTGCGACAGGCTGGTTTGGAAGAGTGTACAAGAAGCGCCACAGAAGGAGTTATTCTAGATTTAACAACAAATGATTGTTTGTTGAGACGCAAAGAACCATTCGGTTTTAGACATGTGTATTATATTTAGTGGTTGGTTAAGAAATAGAGCGAGTGTTTTAATGTGAATTGAATTGTGTATGTTTCGTCTGATCATTATGATCATAATTATATTTCAAATCGTCGCTATAGTGATGTAAATAGTGTTACAAAAAAATGTCTTCAATGACTCATATCAGTGTCATTAGTATTAAAATGCTACCCATATGACCTTGCTGTACTCTTCCGTGGTGCAGACTTGGAATTAGTAGCTAAACCAAATGATTAATTACATTATTTTATAGATTACGTTTAGGTCTGGTTCATACGCTTTTAATTATTATTCTATTTTAATTCCGATTAAATCGTTTTATCATTTTCAATATAATAAAAGATAGCAATACGGCCGAAGACGTGCTTTCTTAATAATAAATAATATCATAAAAGACGTTTGATGACAAAATCCAATAAGATAACTGGCATTATATAATCATTCTTTCGCGAGTCAAATATAAAATTTCGCATAAAAAAACTAATTTGAGTATAATAATGTAAAATCTGCCATAATTAGAACAACATCAACAGTTGTTTAATGTTCTAGTTAATCAAACAAATAACCAAAACAATTCTCAGTAAACTAAATTAATCAGTAAAAAATCATTGAGCATAATTCGTAATACCTAACGTGATGTGTAAAATGTAGAAAAACAAATCATCAACAAACAACACGTGCGAAAAAAGTGTTTCTGAGTAACAACCAAACCCGACCGCCTACGAACTTTGCCCAAATGTGCAATCTATCAACGTCTGCCAGTCACTGTGTGCAATACTATACGCACGGCACAGGAATGGTTCCAACCTTCCTCGAAGGACCCGAGGTCCGAGAACCGTCCAAATCCTCCTACATTTCTGGTAGATGGGGTCCACGTCGTACAACGTTTGTGTACTGGAAAATCCGTGCCGACTTCGGTAGAAGTTGACCAATAATAAATAAAAGGTGGCGACGGCATACATGATTGCACCCGCACCGCTGGCTGTCACACCAATCATCGTTGGAATGCTACCAGTAAAGTTTTGAGTGTGTGTAAAACTATGTGCTCGCCATCGTTCGCCGTTTTTTGTCATAATGTCACGGTGTCGTGTCCCGAGCTGGTCGCGCGTTGATTGATATTTTAATTAAATTAGTCTGCCTTGCGATCGAACGAGTCTGTCCGTTGTGAACTACTTCTAACTCGGAGGTCATCGCAAACCACCCGGCGTCTAGTGAGTATCGATGTCGGTGAATACTACTACGGTATGTGAGCTTCCCGACGAAGGAAGATAATCAATAATTTTATCACATCTCGTTGCTATCGTGCCACACTGTTCAAATATGGGGTGGAATCGCAAACACGTGTGCACAAGGACGAGTTGTGTGGCAGGGATGTGGAAATAAATCGATTTTTAAGTAAACAAAAGCTTCCCCATAGCATAAGAGTAGACTTTGAAGATGCTTCTTGCGCATCCGGTTGATTATCAGGATGCTCTGCTCGGTCGATGGCTTCTTTCACGCTTGCAATCGCACGGGGACCGTTTTCCTAACGTCCTATTGTAGTCCGTTGTTCGTCCTTGGTTTCTTGCATGGTAAGGTTATGAGATTTATAGCAAAGTGTTGTGTGTTTGCTATTTGTATAGCGATGATTCAAAAGGTAAACCCTGTGAGCTAAAATTCCCGTGTATGTTGCTACTTAAAGAAAGGGGACACAGTGGTTGAAAAAACGACGTATTTCTTCTGTCATATTTTATCTTCATAGCTCTTTACTTTACCGTCGAAAGTATAAATCTTTTTAAAGAAAAAGCAAAAGCATTAAGTCTTGATTTCGGCTTTGTGGTTTTATTTTCCAGGGAGAACCTTGTGTTTTGTGTTGTTGAAAATGAAAGGGATGTGTGTAACAGAATACAGGGTAGCTACCGGTGCCCTTCGTAGACCACCAAACCAGTATTTGGATATGTTTCTTTTGGTGCGCTCTGGGTGCAATTTAATACAACACAGCAAAGAGATTCTTCGTTTTAGAGCAGCATAGAACCGCTTTGTTTCATCATGACCACTGATACACATTACAAAACAATGATGACATATAAAAAAAATCCACAATTACTTCTACAGTTACTAAATAAAGCCGGGCCTGGTAGTGCTGGCAGGGTCTAACGTGCTCGTTGCATTAATTTGTCCGCTTTCCATATGTTTTTCCTGTTAACCGGATCAACTAATCTGATCTTGGCAGATAACATGACGGCCGTCCCTTTGAGGCTTCATGTTACACGATACTCGACCTCGCTCAGCTAGAATAGGGGGGGGGGGGGGGGGGAGGAGAAGGAGGAGTGGAAGGACACTAACCTTTCCCAGTGGCCGCCTCTAAACCGAGAGCCATCTTATCTAATGACACGGCTGGATGGGTTGGATCCATTCATATTTTATACACCCTTCATTCCCGGGATCGGTCCTTAAACTAGTAATGTAATGTCTGATTCGAATCTTTTCCATTTTCCATCTATCCGTTTTTGAAGTGTGTGTCCTTTCGAAAATGGGCGATGATGGCGAGACGAGAGCAAGAGCTTAAATGAAACCTGCAAAGTATAGTGAAGTCCCACAGGACGCAGACACAGTGTTCGGGTCGGACTAGAGAGAGAGAGACACACACATGCTTGCTTACATTTCAATACAGATTCTATCGGGTTGACAGCGTCCACAGCATTCCCTTTTTTACGTTATAACTTCCAGCTAGCTTTATCGTTGTCGAATTCGTGTCGATGAAGCAAAAATACACATATACAGACACTCACACGCTCTGCGACAGACGTACAGATGAATACCTCTTTTTTACGATTCCAATATGCGATGGCAATATGGTGCGCGCGGATACGATTTTTTTTTTCTTTCAATAACAACTCCGTCTTGGATTAAAGGACGTAGCACGCTCTCCAGCACGAAATGAATGGGATCGTTAGTTTCCAGCGACGTATGTGGCGCGCAGCAAGGGATGAATTCGGCTCCATTATGAAACCCGGCACGGCACAGAAAATGGATGCGATTTAAACATGCTGTGCTGGGTAGAATGGACCATCATTAAGAAAAGTGTGTTTAATAGGTTTTGCACCGCTGCTTGATTTCATGCAATACACGTTTCAGTATGCTTTTCTTACAAATTGTACAGTATTACAGTATGTGTGTGCATATGCATGAATATTTCATTGATTGGGAAACCAGCTGGAAGCTCATGCATTTTGTGCTCAAATTAAATTTGAATAACTTATACCAAAACTTCGATGTACATGATGGTTTTTTTTAATGTTTTTAAAAATAAACTCACGTTCATGGAGTGTTAAAATAATGTATGAAACAACTGCTTTCCTGGAATTTAATTGCGATACTGAATTTAATGGACTACTGTATTCGCTTTGTAAGGTTAAAGAAGATTAAAGAAAAACAGTTCCCTCTCTGCAGGTCGATTGCAATGCAGAAAAGCAGCCAAAACATCCCACCGGTCAATGATAAATTAACTGCAAACCCAATTTTGTTCGCTTCTCGCCCAGACTACCACTTCACTCTAACCTCAGAATGGTTTCCTAATTCTCTTCCGATCGCACGCGCGTTAGGAAATGGAAAGAGGAACTCTTTAAGGCAAACACACCACCATACCATACCACCAATGATATCGAATAATCCCATCTCTTGTGCTCTGCTGCCGCCCAGCGACCGTGGCAGTGGGAAATCAAGCGAATCGATAAATCTTCTTCTCGTGCGCACATTTACTCGGGCACCTTTTGGCACGTTCGTCGTCTCCAGCGGAGAGTTGTCTTGTGCCGGACAGCGGCGGCAGACACGTTCTCGGGTACACTCTGCGTGTGCGCGCTTGACTGTCCATAATTTGCACAACACCGCACCCCGCGTCTCGTCCCATTTTCATGTCCGACTCACACACAACAGTAGCCGATAGTTTTCCCGTCGTCTGTGTTTTTCTTCTTCAATCCGTCAAGGGTTCGACGCTTACTTTTTCCCAGTGAAATATTGAAGCGACTATGTGGTACGAGATGTGGGGGAGGTGATGCAACGTGACCAACATTCACTCTCGAGGGGCTGATGACGCCTACCGCAATCAGAAACCCTCGGGCAAGTGAACGCAGCGGCATTCATTCCCTCCGACAACACCCTTATTGCTTTGATGCTCAAACCCTAAATCAAAACATTATAAACGATCTCTCATCGCGTGGCAGACGGTTTACGTTGCGTCGCCGTCGGCCGTGGGGTCGTTTCTAGCACAAGCAAACTCTAGCAACGGAGAACATGCGGTTTGCCGAAGGGAGCGAAAACTGCCGTCGGGGGAAGGACAAAAGGCAAAACAAATGCACGTACCGTAGACAGATTTATGGTGCCGTGATAGGCTAATAACGTCCATGAAAGGGAGTAAAAGGGTGAAAAGGGTATGTGGAAACGGGACGGGATTAATAATAAAAAAGAACGCTCACAACACCATGAATCAATAGTGCCGCGGCACAGGGTCAGGGGTACGGCGAAGCAGGGTGGTGTGATGGCGGAAGCGACAAAACAAATTGATGTTCCGCAACGAAGAAATGAAAAAGTTGAAAAAAAGTATCAGTTGCAACTTGGAGATGCCGGGGATTGAACCCGGGACTTCTCACATGCGAAGCGAGCGCTCTACCACTGAGCTACATCCCCGTGGTGAAGGAGGGCTGCTCAAACACAGTTTTCATCGCTGCGAAAATAGTACCAAGAACGGAATGGAGCTAGAACGTTTCTAACGTCTGGTTTTCCTAATCCTAACAAAAAAGATTAACACTAACTAAATTATTCAAACGGAAATTCAAAGGCACACGTATTCCAAAATAGGGAAACCCCGCGCAAGCTGTGTGGCAAAAGAATCTTGCCGACGAGGATGGGATTCGAACCCACGCGTGCAGAGCACATTGGATTAGCAGTCCAACGCCTTAACCACTCGGCCACCTCGTCACTGTATGTTCCGCTCGTTACCTTGCAACGAGAGCTGCCAAGTTCCTGTTGCCTCATCGCGCGAAAGCGTACAACGTCGCTCATCCACGCCAGAACACGGATGCGCTTCCGATGCGATGCGAGACCGAGTTCTGTATTTATTCAGCGGAACGGATCGAAATTAGCTTTGATGTTGTTTCTACTCTAGCTGCTATAGAGTGTTTTGCTTTTGCATTGAAATCATGGAACCGTTCAGCCCTATCCAATCTCCTGAGAGTGGTGTTTTTCTTCTTCTTCTCTAGATTCTCTGGCTCTGCTTTCGTGTAAAGGGGGGGGGGGGGATCTCAACTTAAGCATAATGCTATAATAATATTATCATCTCATTCTGAGTAAAAACATCAAACGACACTGCTTCTTACCCATATTAGCACTCTGTCTCATGTTGAAGTTAATGTATTTCCTTTTTTCTTTTGCTTTCAGGGCAAGGCCGCGTTTACTTTACTTTCTCCCCTGGTTACCAACGTATCGACCCTGACAGTGGTATGATTTAAGGGTCTTTGCATTTATCTCCGAAACTGTTATCTAATGCAATCTCATGCTATAAAGCTGTGTAATACTTTGAAATATTCATTTAGATAGTAAATCACCGATAAATTACGAGCATCCGTCAGATCTGATCTGATTATGCCATTATAGTTCTTCTCTTTAGTGTCTGAATTATATCTTTCTCTTTGACAGCAAAGAAAATTAACTACCCATAAAAAACGATCGATGATACGGCAGTGTGGCTTCCAATGGGATGCATTACCGAGACTAATAAAATTGTACATAATGTTATGGTGTACATAACTTTCAAATTTATTCCCAGGAGAGACTATACTTACTCCAAGTACAGTATGGTATCGTAACAGACGAGGCAATTTGTTCGTAAATGAAAGTAGAGTCGTATATGTTAATAATTGCATTTAATTGCCTCTACCTTTATAAAATACCATTTTAATACTTCATCTGACATCTGACTGTTCTTCTGTAACGACAAAAACTCAATGGTTTTGTGTGTCTCTTATCTCCTTGGTAAAATATAAAGAGTCAGAATCATTCGCTCAGCAAAATTAAAACTTTTCTCTAGCTCGGCCAACTATTCCATAAGCAGGATGGATTGGAAAAGTTTATGTTTTCTTTTTTGCTTTTTCCTCTGTTGTGTATAGCGTAATATACACATTCTCCAGATTATTGCAACATCACTTACATGTGGTAATGCGCACATGTGTGTGCACACCTTTCGAGCGATGAACTGTCACGGTAAGAAAGTTTGGCAGAACAGCTCACTCCACCTAAACCTTCTTGGGGAGGATTTATATCCGGAATATGTTCGTTCCCATCTCTAGCGCAAGGAGAGCTCACTTTCTCTCAACAGGCAAACGCGGGATTCGAGGAAAGGAAGAAGTGATGGCAGCGGAACGAGTCATGCCAAAAGCAAAATCCAATAACGTACACGCCCGTCGTCTTGGTCGCTTTGGGGCAAAACTTTTGCTCGACAGTTTTTGTCCCGGCTGCTCAGACGCTGTTTGCTTGTGGTATAAGGCCCCTTTGCCTAGCATACAACATCCCTTTTTCGGAGTTAAATGATGACGTTGCGTTATTTGTCATATTCCAGTCACGGACGTAACTTGTACGGGTAGTATGGCACGACACGAATAATGTTCTTTGCGTAGTGAAATTTCAATTGAACTCCATTCCTTGCCGGAGGACAGGATGGTTACATCACAAAATGTGCGGAAGGTTTAAATTTGGACTTCAGGGGGCGAGCTGCAAGGATTGCAAAATGTATAGTATATAGAAAACGATGCTCCAAGGTGTCTTATGGTTAGCTTAAGTGCCAAAAATATGCTGCATCGTTGTCAATAATCCAAGGTATGAAATACATTATTTGTGCGCCTTTTTACTTTTTACAAATAAAGCTATCCAAGTGGAGTCCTATTCATTACCAGATAGCCTTGTTAGAGCACTGTATATTGATCCTAGTAGCAACACTATGCTTTCCCTTTCACACTCCGCAGAACGCTCCGGATCAAGTCGAAATGATGGGACAACGTACGGAAATAATAAGATATGAAACTATGCATGCAAGTTGGTGACCGGCATAGTCGAAAGCAGACGACACATACACACGTATAGCGGAATGCCAGAATGCAGAATGTTATCCCCGAAGGGATTGCTTCCCTTTCCGACCAATCCGGTAGAGAGCACCGTTTGATTGCCTTGGCGCGCAATATGTTGTGAGCACACTGTGTTAAAGCCGGCGGCCAACACAGGCATGGAGCATGTACAGCAGAAAAGGGAGGAAAACCCTTCGGCAAACATGTGTTTCGGTAATAAAGTGTCGTTATGTAATTGCAAAACACGTTCGGTCGTAAAAGTAACGAAAACGACAAAATAGAATAGAACTCGTACCTATCCACGGGCACAGACACGTAAGAGCGTGCTCGCGCGCCATCGGAATGCTTCTAAGGTTGTGCAAGGCGGAAAGGAGTACCAACCCCGCTACCCTTGCCACTGTACCGGCGCAATAAAGCCGAATCGCGAATAATAAAACAGCACTCCGAGTCAGCTACAAGCACAAGTAAGTTGGCAGCACCAGATATAATGGGCAAGTTTTCGGTTCGAAAGTGAACATCCATTCCCTCGCAAGCGAAAGTAGGGAGGAAACATCTAGTGGAAAGTTTGCTGCAACAACAGCGGCAACATCTCCGGTAATGTTTCTCGTCGGCATGTGACCCGTTTTCCAAAAGATGCTTTTGCTCCGGTTCTTTGGGTAGGGCAAATACCGTGGCAAGAGTGTTTCGGTTACGAACACTTCTGTGTTTGGCTTCCATCGTCGGACGGAACGAGGGCGCATTTTTCGGTATTAATTATTTTATACAGCAAAGGTATTCCTCGTTCGACCGCATCTTCCTAGGTCCGAACTGTTTTCTTTTGGGCGGAATGTGGCGGCGAGCGAGTTTAGTGCGGATGGGGAGCTAACAAGCAATGCCAACCGATGGCGGCGGTCCATAACACTGCCGTCTTCCAGCGTGATGGAATTTCGTTCGATAGCGGCTCGTATAGTAAATGGAATTGAGTTTAATAAAAACACACTTTTCGGAAAGTGGAATTGTTTGGTGGACGAAAGGTTTGAATTTTAGACAAACATCCTTTTCTAAATGTTCCGGAGATGAAGTGAAATCAATGAACATGTGGTAGATCTCCTCCAGCCAAGGTGTGATGATAGGAGAGCTCTGTATGACTAGTTTGTATGCATTTGTTGATTAAATTTGAATTTAATATCATGTAGATGGAGAGTTAATTAAGAACAGAACATGACAAAACATTCCGATATTTCAATGATGGGATATTTGGGATGAGCGGATATTTGCTTTCAAGTTGTAGGAACAATTGCTATTAATTTTCCCTATTTATTTACGAGATGGTAACGTGGAAGTGATACACATACTCGAGCCTCCCTTTATTGCGTTTCTTGACACTGCGTGTCGAACGCATTAGTAAAATTTTGACAGATTATGTTGTTTAATATTTTTTCAAATAAATACAATCAGTTTTCAGTTCAGCTCTAAAAAAATTACAATGGATTCAAAAAGTAGTAATGTAGACAGATCTTGGTAGCTGCTGAAAACCTGTGCTCGTTACAATAGTTTTTCGGACGAAAAATTGAATAAATCGGAGATAACTTCGAACAAGCAAAATGATTATATTAATTGAGTATGTCTTCGTGATATACCTGGCAATCGAATGATATCAAAATGCATCACTTGCGATGGTTAGGGAAGCTATAGCCACAAAAGGGAAATTGCGTTGGTTATCCACATTGGACAGAGGTGTAAAACTAAACAAGGAGAATATTTGCAACACGTTATTAAAAACGATTTGAAGCCTTGCGCAAAGCACAAATATTTTTTGG